>NC_064864.1:21110137-21410137 GCF_024139225.1 Suncus etruscus
CCATATGGCTTCCTGAGCCTGCCAGGAGTGATTTCTGGGCACAGAGTCAGGGTAATCCTTGAGCACTGCCGGGTGTGTCCCCAAAACCTTAATTAATTAATTAATTAATTATAAAACTATAATATCTGAAAGGAGTAAAATGTAGCTGTGAGCCCTTTGCAGAAGGAACCACAAATAACATCTTTAGATGAAATTCAGACAAGAGTCTTTCTCTGAAAGTGTTGAACAGGGCCCGGAGAGATAGCACAGCGGTGTTTGCCTTGCAAGCAGCAGATCCAGGACCAAAGGTGGTTGGTTCGAATCCCGGTGTCCCATATGGTCCCCCGTGCCTGCCAGGAGCTATTTCTGAGCAGACAGCCAGGAGTAACCCCTGAGCACTGCCCGGTGTGGCCCAAATACCAAAAAAAAAAAAAAAAAAGTGTTGAACATCATCCACTGTAATGTACAGAAGAATCTAGCACAGCCCCCTTTCGTTTATTCACTCACCCCTGAATTTGTTCATATCTGAAGTAGGCAGAACTGAAAATCCCACCTTCTCTTCAATGACACTTTCTAGACATGGTGATCCTAGGACACCTCCTTTACACAAGAGCTATAGATAGAAGGAATTTATTTAAATGCTAGTGAGGCGTTTATTCCCTGAGACCATGTTCTATGTCTTGACAATGACCTGTTCTCTTTCTGTTATTTTTCATGTCTTGTACCATACTTGACTGTGCTCAGGCCCTACTCCCAGTACGTTGCTTAGGGAACCCTAAGTTGTCAGGGCCTTAACCTGGGCCTCCTGCATGCAGAGCATACATGCTAGTGCTGTCTCCCCTGATTGAAAATAATGATGGCTGAAGAGATACCACATTGGCAGGATGTTTGCCTTGCACGCGGCCAACCTAGGATGAACACAGGTTCGATTCCCAGCATCCTATATGGTCCCCCAAGCCTGCCAGAGGCAATTTCTGAGCACAGAGCCAGGAGTAACCCCTGAGTGCTGATGGCACAAAAACAAACAAAATAATGACAAGAATATGAATTTTTAATGAAATTGCTATAATGACTTATTGACATTTGAAATGTCTTAAAATGCAATGTTAACATATTCTATAAGAAGAAATTTTTAGAATAAAATAAGCATAATTTTTTAAAACATGATTGTGGTTGGGTTTCTGTCATGTAAAGAACACCCCCCATCACCAGTACAGCATTCCCATCACCAACGTCCCAATTCTCCTCCTCCCCACCCCACCCCCGCCTGTACTCAAGACAGGCTTTCTACTTCCCTTATTCATTCACATTGTTAGGATAGTTTTCAATGTAGTTATTTCTCTAACTAAGCTCATCACTCTTTGTGGTGAGCCTCATGAGGTGAGCTGGAACTTCCAGCCCTCCTCTCTTTTGTCTCTAAAACTTAACATAATTTTTATATTATTTTTTAAAAAGAAAAAAGATCCTTTTGACCCTATATTTAACTAAGTTCTTTTAGCTGCAACACCAAAAGCAGGAGCCATAATAAAAGAAAAGTAATCAATTGGACATTATCAAATTTAAGATGCTAGACTTTAAAAAAGATAAGTGCTAGACTTTAAAAAAGAAAAGGAAGTTGGGAATTGATACAAAAGCAGGACAAAGAAACATGGGAGAGTGATGGGAATGGAGTGTATTTTGATTAAGGTGATAGAATTTGCAGAACTCTATATTCTAAAATAAGGAGTCTTGTTAAATGTAAATTCTATCTCAGCCTGGAGAAAATTATTTTTAATATTCAAGAAATATTTTCTAAAAATAAATATTTTCTTATCCCCTCCCACCCTTACTCCCACCCATCTCCCCTCTCCTACCCTTAGATGTCCTTACACTTTTGTCACTATCCATTGGTTTATTTATTTATTTATTTATTTTGGTTTTTGGGCCACACCCGGCGGTGCTCAGGGGTTACTCCTGGCTGTCTGCTCAGAAATAGCTCCTGGCAGGCACGGGGGACCATATGGGACACCAGGATTCGAACCAACCACCTTTGGTCTTGTGCTATCTCTCCGGGCCCCATTGGTTTATTTTTATTTGTCTTTTTATCAATTAAATTTTTACATTGCATCCATGAATAAAATCATACAATATTTCTCTCTTTTTTTTTAACTTAGCTTTACTTATTTCTTTATTTATTTATTTTTGTTTTTTCAGGCCACACCCATTTGATGCTCAGGGGTTACTCCTGGCTAAGTGCTCAGAAATTGCCCCTGGGTTGGGGAGACCACATGGGACACCGGGGATTGAACGGAGGTCCTTCCTTGGCTAGTGCTTGCAAGGCAGACACCTTACCTCTAGTGCCACCTTGCCGGCCCCTAACTTAGCTTTATTTTGTATTATCCCCTCAAGTCAGTTCCTTTCATTTTACTACAAATGAGGAAATCTTTTTTTTTAATACTGAATCATATTTCATTGCACAGATCATATCTCTAATAACCCATTGACAGGCACTTAGGTTGATTCCATAACTTTAACTGTTGTAAAAGGCACTGCAGTAGGAGCCAGAGAAATAGTACAGCGGTAGGGCCTTTGCCTTGCACGAGGCTGACCCAGGATGAACTTGGGTTCAAGTCCCCATTGTCTCATATGGTCCCCTGAGCCAGGAGCTATTTCTGAACTCATAGCCAGGTGTAACCCCTGAGCATCAACAAGTGTGGTCCAAAATCCAAAAAAAAAGGGGGGGCATGTCAGTAAACTTTGAGGTGGTTATGTAAATGCTAGTTAGTGTTTTAATTTTCCTCTGTTAGATACCCAGAAGTGGAATTACTGTTTCTTCTAATAAATTCATGTTTAACTTTGAAAGAGGCGCCATACAATTTTCCAAAATAATGGGGCCAATTGACTTTCCCACTAACAGTGCACAAGGCTGCCTTTTATTCCATACCTTCACTAACACTTGTAAGAAGATTTATTATTGCTGTTGTTGTGGGTCATACCTGGCAGAGATTTTTCCTAGATCTGTGCGCAGGGATCATTCTTGGTTGTGCTAGGGAACCATATAGGATGCTGAGGATAGAACTATTTTGACTGTGTGCAAAGAAGATTTATTTTTAAAGCCCATTAAGAAAATATAGTGGGAGCTGGAGAGATAGCATGGAGGTAAGGTGTTTGCCTTTCATGCAGAAGGTCATTGGTTCGAATCCCAGCATCCCATATGGTCCCCCGAGCCTGCCAGGAGCGATTTCTGAGCATGGAGCCAGGAGTAACCCCTGAGCACTGACAGGTGTGACCCCAAAACCAAAAAAAAATGAAGTGTCCTCAACTACTGAGAAAAATAAAATTTAGTACTTGTAATGTGGTTCAGGCAAAGCAATTGCCCTGCAGTCCTGAGGCCATGGGTTGGATCCCTAGCAGTGCCTTACATTACTGAATACCATCCTAGATCCAGGGCATTGCCTCTGGGACCTCAATCACTACAATAAACAAGACAAAGTGGCACCGTGTACCCAAGTATGTGTATGCATCACCACCAAGGAATGTGACTCCTGCCATGTATAGCAGTCAATGTGTGAGTCAGAAACTGCAACAACAATAGTAACAGAAAAGATTGGGCCAGAGAGATAGTACAGAGGCTTTGCATGTGCCCAGGTTTGATCCTTTGATCTCCAGAGCCAGGAGAGATTCCCAAGTGCATAATCAGAAGCAAGCTTTGAACACTGCTAGGTTGGCCCACATTACCCTGCCTCCCCCCAAAAAAATAATAAAAAAATTTATTAACTAAATTTCTGTGATTTACAATACTGCTATTGGTGGTTTCCATGCACATTATTTATGACCACACCCATCTCCAGGGGAGTGGTCAGCAACCTTTTTTTTCAACTGAGCCAAACCTTGTCAAAACCACAATTGAAATTTATTTTGAGAGCCACACAGGGCGCGCACTGACAGAGGCTAGGAGCAGAGTCCTGACTCCTGGGGCGGTCACCCGGCACACAGAAGAGCCAAATTAAAAGTGTAAAGAGCTGGGCCCGGAGAGATAGCACAGCGGCGTTTGCCTTGCAAGCAGCCGATCCAGGACCTAAGGTGGTTGGTTTGAATCCCGGTGTCCCATATGGTCCCCCGTGCCTGCCAGGAGCTATTTCTGAGCAGACAGCCAGGAGTAACCCCTGAGCACTGCCGGGTGTGGCCCAAAAAAAAAAAAGTGTAAAGAGCCACATGTGGCTCGCAAGCCACAGGTTGCTGACCACTGTCCTAGGGGGATACTTTTTAATTAATTTTTGTTTTTTTTATTTTATTGTTTTGGTTTTGGGCCACACCCAGTGATGCTCAAGGGTTACTCCTGGCTGTGTGCTCAGAAATAGCTCCTGGCTTGGGGGACCATATAGGACTCCAGGGGATCGAATCATGGTCCGTCCTAGGGTTAGCATATGCTAGGCAAATGCCCTACCACTTGCGCCACTGCTCCAGCCCCTTTATATCATTAATTTTTGAATTAAAATTTAAGGGAATGTATAGAAATAACAAAACTATCAAACAAATCTATATGACAAGCAAGATTGTAATCTAATGATACAGCATTATCTAATCTAATGATAGAGCATCTGGTCTGCATCCCAAGAGTAAAATCCTCTCTTCAGATGAGTCCTTTCCCTCCTCATCCTGTTTCATCTCTTCCCTCCCATTCCATCTGCATTTTGTCCCCACCCCATCCTCCTCTTCTTCCATATAGGTGTCCCCCAGGGATGAAATTAAATTAGGTCTTTCTCTTCATTTGACTTGAATCTGGTTGCACAACCAGCCTGAAGGAAACCAAAGGGGTCAGGACATATTTCTCTCTATTCTCACATATCCCCTTCACTCATATGCCCAACAGGTAGAGTAATAGTCTATTTCTCCTATGCTGGAGGTTTTGTACATTCATTCTTGTTACTCCATTCAGAAAACACTGTAGCTAAGCATTTGGCACTTTGCTAATCCTCCAGAGCAGATATATTCATGAGATCTAATGAGGGGTTAAGGGTCTGGTCCCTGGTCAGATCTGGAACCCACCACCCGCCCTCAACCTCTATGAGACAGTGTCCTCTAGACAGCAGAAACCTGACCATTGCTGGCTGGGTCTGAGACAAAGCACCTGGTGGGACTTACAGAAAGACACCTGTTGTGCAAGGTAGGAGCTAGGTCCACAGCTCCACCTCTGGGGGAATCCACCCTTCCATCCCTGCTCTAAGGGGGTTCTGTTGCGCTCCCTGCAGAAAGTCTTCTAGATGCTTTTATTGGGAAGCACTTTATAAAGTAGTACAGGATGTTCAGCAAGAAAAACAATTCTTCTGTGAAAAGGATGACAGGTTTCTGCACTTGGACCGCAGGGTGCTGGTCTGCATTATCTAGAAAACCTTCACTCCAAAACAGCCTTGCAGAGCAGAAGGACAGAGATGAGAGGCATCCTCTGGTCTCCAGGGACATGACTGTCACTTTGTCCATCCTCCCAAAAATGGCTCTTCAAAGCTCCAGTTCCCCAGTACATCCTGTCAGATGGACTCCTGCCCAGACTTCTGTACCAGCTGGTGGTTAATCCATGGTAGAAGTTAAGTCCAGCAAAGTCTCTAGGCTATTTAATGCTTATGTTTTAAATTCCCTGAATTTTTGATTCTGGGATGGACTGGGTCACTCTATGACCTTGGGCAAACCTAGGCTGCCCTGAGACACTCAGATTCTGTGACTCTAGGTGCATCTCTTGGCTTCCTTGTGACAAAGGTGCTTCTTTTGTCTAATGTTATTGCTTGCTTCTCTGAGCAGGGAGCAATTACAGAAGACAAGTGCTCAGCTTGCTGGCAGACTGGGTGGTCAGCTGGGTAGGACTAAGAAGGGAAAGCAGAGAAACTGGCCAATAGTCCCCTCCCCCTAATTTTACCCCTTGTTTGTGTTTGTACAAGTTTCCCTTACAATCCAAAAGTAGAATGTGAGGTTGAAGAGATGCACTTGCTTTGCATGAGGTCAACCCAGGCTTGCTCCCTGACACTGCATATGGTCCCACCAAGTTCAACAAAAGAAAGAAAGAAAAAGGAAGGAAGGAAAGAAGGAAGGAAGGAAGAAGAAAGAAGGAAAGAAAAAGAAAGAGAGAAAGAGAAAGAATGAATGAAAGTAAGAAAGAAGAAAGGAAGGAAGAAAGAAAGAAAGAAAGAAAGAAAGAAAGAAAGAAAGAAAGAAAGAAAGAAAGAAAGAAAGAAAGAAAGAAAGAAAGAAAGAAAGAAAGAAAGAAAGAAAGAAAGAAAGAAAGAAAGAAAGAAAGAAAGAAAGAAAGAGAAAGAATGAATGAAAGAAAGAAGAGAGAGAAAGGAAGGAAGGAAGGAAGGAAGGAAGAAAGAAAGAGAAAGGGAAGGAAGGAAGAAGAAAGAAAGAAAGAAAAAGAGAAAGAATGAATGAAAGAAGGAAGAAAGGAAGGAAGGAAGGAAGAAAGAAAGAAAGAAAGAAAGAAAGAAAGAAAGAAAGAAAGAAAGAAAGAAAGAAAGAAAGAAAGAAAGAAAGAAAGAAAGAAAGAAAGAAAGAAAGAAAGAAAGAAAGAAAGAAGAAAGAAAGAAAGAAAGAAAGAAAGAAAGAAAGAAAGAAAGAAAGAAAGAAAGAAAAAGAGGAAGGGAGGGAGGGAGGGAGGGAGGGAGGAAGAAAGGAAGGAAGGAAGGAAGATTAGAAAAAAGTAGTAGGATGTTCTTTTGCTACCTGGAAAATTTGAATGCTTGTCTGTTGTTTGTCTAAATTAAATATAATATCATTTGCATATTTACTTTTTTTTTTTTGGTCACACCCGGTAGCCTCAGGGGTTTCTGGCTCTACGGTCAGAAATCGCTCCTGGCAGGCTCAGGGGACCATATGGGATGCAGGGATTCGAACCACCGACCTTCAGCATGAAAGGCAAACGCCTTACCTTCATGTGATCTCTATGACCCTGCATATTTACTTTTAAGTAGCAGAGAAAAACTTGTGCTTCTTTTTGCTGTTGTTGGGTTTTGTTGTTGTTGTTGTTTTCAGGACATACCCAGCAGTGCTCAGAACTTAATTATCTCTTTTGTGTTCAGGTGTCACTCCTGGCAGTGCTTGGGGGACCATATGCAGTGCTAGAAATTGAACATGAATAGACAAACACCTTAACCTCTGAATTATGTTTTCAACAGATCTATACTTCTTTTATCCTAAAGACAGCAACTTTAATTCTGAATAAAAGTACAGCAAGTAGGGTATTTGCCTTGCATGTAGCTAACTGAGTTTGACCCCCAGCATATGGTCCCAAAGCACTGCCAGGGGAAACCCTAAGCATCACTGGATATGCCCATCCCTCACAAAAAAGATAGCAAATGCACTTGAGGAAGAAAGGTGCATATTAAATTAGCTATCAAAATTTCTACACTTTACCTTAGCCAAAAGGCCGAGAAGCGATAGCAATCAAAATTTCTGTTTGTTTATTTTTCTGACCACATCCGGTGACACTAAGGGGTTACTCCTGGCTATGTGCTCAGAAATCATTCCTGGCTTGGGGGAACCATATGGGATGCCGGGGGTTCGAACCGCCGTTCATCCTAAGCTAGCGAGCACAAGGCATACCTTACGCTCTGAGCCACCACTCTGGCCCCTTCTGGTTTATTTTTGTCAACAAAAAAAAAATTTTTTTTTTTTTTTGGTTTTTGGGCCACACCCGGCGTTGCTCAGGGGTTACTCTTGGCTGTCTGCTCAGAAATAGCTCCTGGTAGGCTCGGGGGACCATATGGGACACCGGGATTCGAACCAACCACCTTTGGTCCTGGAATCGGCTGCTTGCAAGGCAAACGCCGCTGTGCTATCTCTCCGGGCCCTCAACAAAAAATTTTAAACAAACCAGCAAGGTACTAAATAGTTTCCTTGCTGAGTTCTATTAAAAGTTTTTAAGGGGCCGGAGAGACAGAATGGAGGTAAGGCGTTTGCCTTTCATGAAGGAGGTCATCGGTTCGAATCCCGGCATCCCATATGGTCCCCTGTGCCTGCCAGGAGCAATTTCTGAGCCTAGAGCCAGGAATAACCCCTGAGCACTGCCGGGTATGACCCAAAAACCACAAAAAAAAAAAGTTTTTAAGAATTAATACCAATTCTTAGGGCCAGAGAGATAGCATGGAGGTAGGACATTTGCCTTGCATCCAGGACAGTCAGTGGTTCAAATCCAAGCATCCCATATAGTTCCCCCAAAGCCTGCCAGGAGCGATTTCTGGGCGTAGAGCCAGGAGTAACTCTTGAGTGCTGCTGGGTATGACCCCAAAAAAATAAATGAAAAAAAGAATTAATACCAATTCTTCTTAAACATTTCAAAGCAAAAAAAAAGTGGAGGGAACAATTTCTAACTCAGCCTATGAAATCAGTGTTAACTGTTAACTAATAGCAAAGACACAAACATCACAAGAAAAATAGAATATTTTACTTATTTATTTATTTGTTTTGATTTTTGGGTCATACCTGGCAGCGCTCAGGGGTTACTACTGGCTCCATGTCAGAAATCACTCCTGGCAGGCTCAGGGGACCATATGGGATGCCAGGATTCGAACCAATGACCTTCTGCATGAAAGGCAAACACCTTACCTCCATGCTATCTCTCCAGCCCCAATATTTCTTATTAATATAGCTGCAAAATAGAAAACTAAGCATCATGATATTTTTAATTAAGGTACTGTGCTTTACAAAGTTTTTCAGGTATACCATGTACCAATACCAATACTACCACAAGAGTCAACTTCCTTCCTACCTATGACCCTGTGCTTCCTCCCAACCCTCCATTCAGCCTCCTTAGTAGATACACTTTTAAGGTTGGTTCTTGTAGTTTGAGTCCCAAGCTTATAGTTTCTATAAGCCTGACAGTTTTCCCTAAACTGATATTCAGATTCGATTCTTTCCCTTTCTGGATTCTAAGTGCCCTTAGAAAAGAAAGAATTGAAGAGGCTGATCCTATAATGCAAATAAAACTGAAGGAATATAGGAAAGAGATCCAGCAGTCTAGAACCAGAACATAATGAGCAGACTCACTCAGACTTTTGTACTGCCCTCCTTCTCCTGGACTGTTTATCTCAGCCCTGGCCTTTCCAGGAGTTATTCCCTTTCAATATTTTTATTATTAAGTGCAACAGTGCACTGATATTAATGGGAGGGAGGCGAGGAGATGCTGTGTTTTGTGAGCTCTGAGTCACTTCATTTCTCTGGCCTATGTACGCTCTGCTGGTTTTTCGTTTAGAGCTTGGAATGGTCAGGTCCCCCTAGGAATAGAAACCCCTGTGTTTTTCTTTTTTGTTTTGTTTTGTTTTTGTTTTTGGGCCACACCCATTTGATGCTCAGGGCTTACTCCTGGTTATGCGCACAGAAATCGCCCCTGGCTTGGGGGGACCATATGGGACACCGGGGATCGAACCGCGGTCCGTCCACTTGCAAGGCAGACACCTTACCTCTAGTGCCACCTTCCCAGCCCCACCCCTGTGTTTTTCTTACTCTATGGTCACTCATGAAAGACTTTCAAAGAGACTTCTACATGCCAGCAATATTGTTGAATAGGGCTCTGGAACAGGTTGATTTCCCAGCAATCTGACCTCCCATTCTGCCTCCTCCACAAGTCTGTTCTGTGTTTTTTTATGACCACACAGGCTCTCCTGGGATTCAGCTGTGTGTTCTAGGCCCTGGAGCTTCTCACTACTCCTGGTTAGCATTTTGATTTTTTGTGGAATCTTATATTTCCATCTTTGGTCCTGTAAATTCTTTTTTTTTATGGGGAGGCACACCTGACAATGATCAATGATCAGGGCTTACTGGGGTTACTCCTGGCTCTGTGCTCAGAAATCACTCCTGCCAGGCTCCGGAGACCATATGGGATTTCAGGGATTGTACCTGGATAGTTCCCAGGTCAGCTGCATGCAAGGGAAATGCCCTACTGTTGTGTTATCCCACCAGCCTGCTGTGGTGAATTCTAACTCATTCTTCTAATCCCGCATAAGAGGTCACTTTTGGGACTGGAGTGACAGTACAGCAGGTTGGGCATTTGTCTTGCATGCCAATTTAATCCCTGGCACCCATATGATTCCCTGAACCTGCCAGGAGTGATCCCTGAGTAAAAAACCCCTGAGCTCTACTGGATGTGCCCCCCAAAATCAATCAACCAATTAATCAATAAATAAATAAATAAATTAGGAGTGACTTCTTTCAAAGGCTTCCCCCCAGGGGGTAATACAATTCTCTCTGTCTTGCCCTTCTCTGCACCCAATTCTTTGGGGGTATGGAAAGAAAGCAGAAGGCTCAGTATAAGACTGAGTTCACCAACATTTATTGGTTCAGCCCTGCCTGGACCCTTTGGGTGAATGTGAGGAGAAGGTCAAATGGGGACAGCCGAAAGGTGAATATCACACCAGGTCCTGTTCCTCTCCAGGCAAGTGAGCTGGCCAGGTCCTCCCCTTCCTAGGAAGGCCTGCAAGCAACTCAGCCTCCCACGATCTTGCGATGGAAGGCCAGGCTCTGGATGCCCAGCTGTGACTCATTCCTTGTTTGGGCAAATGTTGGCCTGGGTGCCAAGTCTCCAAGGTTTGACAAAGGCAGGGTGAGTATGCGATAGTCTGAGGACTGGCTCCTGGGAACAGTGAGGGTGCCTGCCTGTGTTTACAGCGACTTCCTGCTCCCCACTCTGTTCTCAGTCTGTCTGGTGAACTGGGTGCGGCCTCCGTTTGGGGGATGGAAAGTGGGGACGGTCCTCTCCATCAGTCCTGGGTGCACCAACCAATCACGGGCACTGTCAACAATTACATGGGAACTCGGAACAGGTGACAAGATTCAAATATTGTGAGATTTGGGCATTGCATGGGAGGACTGGGGTGTCCATGTGAGTGCCATTACCCTCACAGCGTGACCACTGAACTAGGCACACGGGGATGCTTCCAAATCTGTCATAACGTGAGAAATAGTTTGAATTTCATACAGATTGTTTCTGATCTCATTAGAATATCACTGATATTAGTATTTCACTGAACTCACTAGAAAGTTTCCCTAGGAACTGACAACTATGTCAGCTGCAAATAGGGATTGTTTTACTCCCAGTTTTATTGAAATAATTGACATAAAATATAGGCGCTTCAGGTGTGTAATGCAATAACTAGATATTTATGTATCACAAATGATTTTTACGATAGGTATAATAATAATTATGATAATCACAATAAGTGTAATTTAGATGTATCACCTCATATAGTTAATTTTGGCTCATGATGAGGGTGCTTTCGATCCACAATCTTCAAATATTATTAAAATACCATATTTTCCGGCATATAAGACGCCTGGGCGTATAAGATGACCCCCTAATTCTGCAGTTAAAACATAGGTTTAGACCTATATTCGCTGTATCAGACAGAACGTTCCTGTGCTGCAACTTTATGTACCACAGTGAGCCAATCACAACAAGCAAAGGTTCAGAGGTTCTACTGAAATAGACTTCCTCTCTGACTCTGGCCCATCTGAGCAGGCTTTTGACAGTGTAGATTCGAGTTCAGAACATTGTCTAATTTGCATGCATCAAAAGCCTGCTTGGATTGGCTGAGTTAGAGAGGCGGTCCGAGCAGTCTGGCAGTGATTGGTGCAGGATCGAGTTGGAAAATTCGTTTCGTGGCAATATTCAGACAATTTTCGTTTAGCGGCATATTGAAACATTTTTCGGGATATACTCGGATATAGTCTACCCCCGATTTTCGGTTGACTTTTTTTGTTTCAAAAGTCGTCTTATACGCCGGAAAATACGGTATTCACTATTCCTAGGACTTATTTATTCTATAACTGAAGAAGGGTAGTTTTAGTCTCCCCTTTTGATCTATAGATATTTGTTTTTTTTTCTTACTTGATTTAAATGACTAAAACTTCTAGCACTAAATTGAATTAACAATGTGAAAGCAGGCTGGAGAGATAACGCAGCAGTAGTGTTTACCTTGCATGCAGCAGACCCAGGACAGATGGGGGTTCGAATCCCAGCATCTCATATGGTCCCTCGTGCCTGCCAGGAGCAATTTCTGAGCAGGAGTAACCCCTGAGCGCCGCTGGGTTACCAAAAACAAACAACAACAAAAAAATGAAAGTAGAATATTCATTATGTCTCCAACTTTTAGTAAAAAATAGTCATTTTTCCCCTATGAAGAATGATGCTAATGGTAGGTAGTGGTAGGTGTTTTGTTTTGATGTTTCTAAGCACATTGATGATATATCTTTATATTCCTACTTACTGAGAGAGAGATTTTCACATGAATTAGTGTTGATTTTTGTCTATTATTTCTGTCAATTGATACAATCATGTAATTTCTTTCTTTAGTTTTACATTGATTTTATTTATTTATTTATTTATTTATTTATTTTTGTTTTTTGGGTCACACCCTGCAGCGCTCAGGGGTTACTCCTGGCTCAATGCTCAGAAATCGCCTCTGGCAGGCACAGGGGACCATATGGGATGCCGGGATTCGAACCACTGTCCTTCTGCATGAAAGGCAAACACCTTACCTCCTGTTGCATTAAATAATTAACGATGGGGCTGGAAGGTGGATGATACCATCCAGCCCACATGGCTCTGCAACCTCCATGCAGCCGGCGAGTTCCAGGCCCAGGTGAAATCACTCACTCACACGCAGCCATCAGGAAGAATCATCTTTATTCATGCCCTAGCCACCACAGGTGTGTGGCCTATGTCAACCTTTTAAGCATTCGCCCTGCATCTTATCTCCTGTTAGCCATCTTCCCTTTGGGCTCCATGCGGCCCAAAGATTCAAAAGCCAGGAAGCCAAGCCGGGCCAAGAGAGAAACGGCAAAAGGGCCCAATGAGCCAAAAAGCCCGAATTCCCTTGGTCCCAGCCTTATCTACCTTTTTCCAAACCCCTCCCAGGAATGGGAGGGGCTTGCAGGTAAAGTTACACCTACTATCCGGTTCAGACCCCTCCCAGAAATGGGTGGGTCTTAGGGTACACCACATTTCCCCCTTTTTTAAATATTTTCATGCGCCAACGTAATAAAGTGAAAATTAATATACCAGCCCTTTTCAAAAACATATCATTTGCAAAATATACTTTACACCTGTAACCTAAAATTCTATTAATGCTTTTTTACCAAGCACTATTTCGGAACTTACATGTTCCTATACTTTTAAACTATATTGGGGGAACTTCACTGTTCCTATATTTTTTCTATACACAAGTACTTCAGCATACATGCATAACATACATTTTAAAAACAGGCTAAGTACATTAAAATACACAGTAAAACATTTTGCAATTGAAAATATTAACTCTGAAAGACAACAAAACACATTTAAATTATAAAGAAAATGACTTAAGACAAAGATGCAGGTGGTTAGAAATTAGATGTTTAAATGAGCTAAACTGAATGACTTCCCTTTTATTTTTATTTTTTAACTACTAAGTAAAACTTATCCCATCACCAACTATGAGTAAAATATTACTACCCACTAATTTTCTACACCTAAAACCATAGTTCAGATGATTAATTTGTCCCACGTTGATCTCACCACGTGGCTTCTTTAAACTTTTAAAGTTCAGATGTTTTGTCCCACGCTGATCTTACCACGTGGCTTTCTTCCGTAGTTCCAGGCTCCGCTGCCGGTTTGTGATCTGGAGCGAGGATTTCAGGTTTTTCGCTTTTCCGGGCAAAGCTGAGCCCAGCCAAGATTCCAGCCGAGATCCCAGCCGAGCCGAGCTGCTTGGAGCTTGCCGCTTGGAGCTTTTTGCCGCAGGGGCTTCACCGCTGCCTTTTTTCCCCTCTGGGAGCACTTTGGATGTTCAGAGTTCCAAGTGATTTAAACTAAAAGTTCAGTTCGAAATTTTCAAAGTTGAAATCCAAATTCAAGCCAAAGGTCATTTTCAGAAAATCAGTCCACTTTAAATACAGTCTTTTTTCTCCTCCGTTTCCAATTTAGACTTTTAATAAGTTTTTGAAGAGGCCCAGGTTTTTGTTTCTTGTAACAAAGTTTCAGTTTTGGGCCTGGGCCTGGGCTGGAGGTGATGCAAGCTTCCACCTCTTTTGTTTTAATTGCCCTTGTTTCCCTAGAAGGGGTCACGGCCATGTTTGAACATGGCTGCACGTGGCCCAGTGTTTTGGGCTCAGTGCACCCGAAAAGAGCCAAAATGAAACAGAAGAGCAGAAATGTTACCATTGTTGCTGATTTCTTGGGTTCAGGATTCAGGTCAAAGTTCGGAGCGCCAGAAGTTGCATTAAATAATTAACGATGGGGCTGGAAGGTGGATGATACCATCCAGCCCACATGGCTCTGCAACCTCCATGCAGCCGGCGAGTTCCAGGCCCAGGTGAAATCACTCACTCACACGCAGCCATCAGGAAGAATCATCTTTATTCATGCCCTAGCCACCACAGGTGTGTGGCCTATGTCAACCTTTTAAGCATTCGCCCTGCATCTTATCTCCTGTTAGCCATCTTCCCTTTGGGCTCCATGCCGCCCAAAGATTCAAAAGCCAGGAAGCCAAGCCGGGCCAAGAGAGAAACGGCAAAAGGGCCCAATGAGCCAAAAAGCCCGAATTCCCTTGGTCCCAGCCTTATCTACCTTTTTCCAAACCCCTCCCAGGAATGGGAGGGGCTTGCAGGTAAAGTTACACCTACTATCCGGTTCAGACCCCTCCCAGAAATGGGTGGGTCTTAGGGTACACCACATTCCTCCATGCTATCTCTCCAGCTCCATAGTTTTACATTGATTTTGTCTGAAGATTTACTGAACTCTTGGATACTAGTTGAACATTCTGTTGTTGATTTCTTCTTTTTGGCTTCTTTCACATCTAATTTGGTTCATCCCAACTGGGATGTCAGTATTGACAAATATGGAGGTGTCTCTAGGCAACATGGTCCAAGACTTTGAGAATCTATGGACTGGGCCACTCAATGACTTGACATGGTAGCTGTGGATCATGGGTGTGGCTGCAGGGACTTCTGGAAGTACCTCGGAGATGGGAAAGGTAGCTTGCTCTGACTCCAAGATTACCCCCAAAGAATTCAGCCCCCAAACTGGCACTCTCGGAGTTTTTGACAGTTCGGTGTCTGCAGAGATTAATGGACAGAGATTAATGGTAAAATTGGGCCATTGGCATTGCACAGGTTATGGAGTGTGTATGCAACTGCAGAGGATTCAACAGGGGAGAGGACTTGTCTTGCCTCCTTCCTGATTGGCCCCAGCACATCACATCAGCTATCCATGAATTCCTGTGACTTGGCCTTATTTCTCTTCTGAGAATTAAATGAGTCTATTGCACTGGCTGGTGGGCAGACATGATGGTGGCTGTGGATGTCATGGGTGTGGCTCAGCAAGTAATGTTTATAACACTCAGAAAAAAAGTATCAGAGTTCTATATAAGCACATAGATGGTTTGCTTATAGAAAAAATAAAAATGGGTCGAAAAGGGGCCAGAGCGGTGGTGCAGTGGTAGGGAGTTTGTTTTGCACGTGGCTGACCCAGGATGGACCGGGGTTCAATCCCCCAGTGTCCCATATGGTCCCCCAAGCCAGGAGCAATTTCTGAGCGCATAGCAAGGAGTAACTCCTGAGTATCACTGGTTGTGGCCCAAAAACAAAACAAACAAACAAACAAAAACAGAGAGATAGCACAGCTGTAGGGCATTTGTCTTGCACACAGCCAATCCAGGACGACGGTTGGAATCCCGGCATCCCATATGGTCCCCCTTTGCCTCCCAGGAGCGATTTCTGAGCACAGGGCCAGGAGCAATGCCTGAGCACTGCCGGCTATGGCTCCAAAACCAAAAAACAAACAAACAAACAAAAGGAGACAGATAATTCAATACACTCAAGCATGCAAGAGGCCTGGATTTGAGGCCTGGCACTACATGCATTATCCCCAGAACTTGAATCTAGGAGTAGCCCCTGAGCACTGTTGGAGGTCAGAGAGAGAATATAAAAGTGACCTGACTAATATAAATTGGGAAGACATTTAAATTAATTAATTTGTAAAGAAGTGTAAATTTAATAAGAATTAATAAATTTAATAAGAAATAAGACTCTACGTAGTCTATTAGTAAACTTTTGTGGGGAGCCACACCTACTGGTGCTCAAAGACCATTCCTGGTGACACTGTGGGACCACAAGTGGTGTAGGTAGAGAGAGAATGAAGAGGAAAAGTAAGCAGCAGGCAAAGTTAGTGTCTAACTCCTGTACTTATCTCTCTGGCCCCAATGAGTAAACATTTAAAACTGTGAATACTAGGGTTGGTGGGAGACAGTAAACACACAAACTAGGATCAAGGATCTAAATGGTACAACCTCCTGGGTATGAGTCAGAAATTGTACTTCAAGAATTTTTTTCTGAGGAAATCATCCAAAATACTCGGGCTTGTGAATAATCTTCAAAGCAGGATATTTATAATAGAGACCTATATTTGTGAAGCCATCTTGAGCAATGGTTGCATAATTATCCTCATTAACATTAATCCAATAACCATTGGGCCAAGAAGTGGTTCCTAGTAAGTTTCTTTGATGTTGGGGCCAGAGAGATAGCATGAAGGTAAAGTGTTTGCCTTGCATGCAGAAGGATGATGGTTCAAATCCTGGCATCCCATATGGTCCCCCAAGCCTGCCAGGAGCGATTTCTGAGCACAGAGCAGGAGTAACCCCTGAGCACTGCCATGTGTGATCCCAAAACCAAAAATAAAATAAAATAAAAGTTTCTTTGATGTTGAGCCCATCCCATCATCAGCCCCCCTTTTCGGAGCCTCAGAGCACATTGTCTAGGGTGGACCCCACCTATACCCCAGTGGCAGAGAATGCCAACCCCACGGCTGTTTTCTCATAGATAGAAACAGTTGTAATCATGAGTGTTCTTGACAAGGAAAGGATATGCTTACAATGCAATGCTGGGTGGAACAGAAAGATCCAGAATCCTGTAGGTGTTAAGTGGAAAAAATGAGATGGTGCCAAGTGCCCTGTTCATAGATTGATGAAGAAGGAGAGAGGTCACTGAGGTGAAGGGTGTGAGGTGGTCACCACTTCCATCTCTCAGAATTTGGCTGTCTCCCTCACAATTCCTTGGGACCACATACCATTGCAGATATCCCACTTGGTGGGGTTCATAAAGACATAAAAACTCAGCAGGGTCCCCGGGACTACCAGATGGGACTCCCAGCCCCACTTCCATGACCGCTAGAAAGAGAAGGCCTGAGACTCTCGCACACTGATCCTCAGCCTCAGGCATCCACTCTGAAGGACAGGCCTTGAGTAAAATGAGTCAGGAAGGGGCCAACATGCCTGGGACGGTATCTTAGGATCTCAGAGGTTACTAAAGAGCATTAGCAGAGGTTCCAGAGTGGGTGACAGCTCCCCACCAGTTTGACCTTACAGTCCCCACCCAGTCTGAGCAGCATTATGATCCATGGGGAAACTGAGGTAAGGATGACCAGATATGGCCTGAGACGCTCACCAGAGATGATCACCAACATTCTTGACCACCGCTCACCAGCAACACTGTCACACAAGCAGCAACCATCCAGGGAACTCTATAAGCCAGCACCCAAAAATCTGTGTAGATGCCTCAGTTTCCCTGATATCACCATCACCTCCTAGAGTACCAAAAAAGGGTAGTGAGTGGTGCTGTGTCTAAGGCTATGCTGGAGAGAGACATTCTCATCTGGAAGGCAGCTATGCTCACCACTATACCACCAATGCCACTGTGACATTCTCATCTGGATCAAAGTTATAAGATAGCAGGAACCTTGTTTCCCTCTTCCCCAGAAATGAAAATCCTTGATTAGGGACATTTCAGTCCCCAGAAATCTAGTACCTAATTTCAGATTGTCCTTGGGAGCTCACCAAATCACCCGGCTGGCTCAGGGTCAGCCGGCAGCTGCTCAAGATAAACTCTGCTTTTCTGCCTACTCAGGCCTTTCTCTCACAATTAATGAGATCCTGCCGCACTTCCCCTGGGAAAGCAGAACAATTGCTTCGATGAGCAGGTGGCCTTGGCCTGCACAAGCCCTCGATCCCCTCACCAGGGATCAGGGATTCAAATCCTGCCTGCCCAAGCCCTTGGCAACACGTGACCCCACACTCCCAGCCTCCTTCTGCCTCTTGGTTATCACATCCCTTCCCACCTACATTCTCACAACACTCCATCCCAAATGTTTTCTTTTCTTTTCTCTTCTTTTTAAATATCTTTATTTAAGCACCATGATTACAAACATGTTTGTAGTTGAGTTTCAGTCATAAAAAGAACACTGCCCATGGACCGGAGAGATAGCATAGCAGTAAGGCATATGCCTTGCACACAGCTGATAGAGGACAGATGGTGGTTCGAATCCTGGCATCCCATATGGTCCCCCTAGCCTTCCAGGAGCGATTTCTGAGTGCAGAGCCAGGAGTACATCTGAGCACCACCCGGTGTGACCCAAAAACCAAAAAAAAAGAAAAAGAAAACCACCATAAAACCTCTTCACCAGTGCAACATTCCCACCACCAATATCCCCCTTCTTCCTCCTCTCCCACCCCTGTATTTGAGACAGGCATTCTACTTCTCTCACTTATTAACATTGTCATGGTAAGTTGTTAGTGTGGTTATTTCTCTAATTGCATTCTCCATTCTTTGTGGTGAGCTTCATATCCTGAAGTCCTTCCAGCCCTCATCTCTATTGTCTCTGGGTATATTTCAATAATGTCTTTTATTTTTTTAATCCCACTTGACTGAACTGAACCTCCTCACAGAGACCTTCATAACTCCATGTCCCCCATCAAAAACAGCCATATCTAAGGACTAGGGCATTTTCACTGCCACTTGTGGAGTGCTCCCCAGTGTTTGCCCTGCCCAGACACACTGCTTGCTGTGTTGTGGGCAGCCACAACAGCCCTTAATGGTGTTCAGTAGACCCTGCCCAGTATCCCTTTCCAGTTTAGGCTGGCCCCCTCTTCCTGTGAGCTGGGGCAGCAACCCACATGTTGAGGTAAAAATTAGCTCCCCCCCACCCCCAAGTACAGTTGGTTTGGTCCCAGAGGTGCATGGGCAAAGCAAAACAACCCTGGAGAATGAGGCTGGGTTTGGGCCCAGAGATGGGTGAAAGGAGTGGGTTTAGGGAAATGAGAGATACTGCCTATATGCCACTGGCAGTCCCAGGCTGGCTGGAGGGGGTGGCAGGAAGCCAGAGGTCAGCTGTGGTCACAGAGAGCTCCACGGCACGCCACTCCTAGGGCAGGTGCCTGCAGCCAGTTCTGGCATGGGGACTCATTTCTGGACACTGGGAAGAAAGCCAATAAGCAAGTAGACAGTTCCAGCTTGAGCCTTTGGGAGCCAAGATGAGATTGGAGACAGAGGGGTGTCTGGGGTGACGTCAGTTACACAACCGAGAGACAATAAGTAAGCCTCATTCAGGAACACTTTGGGCAGAGAGAATGGGGAGGGGAGAGCCTCACGAGTATCTAGAGCCATTTTCCAAAGTGGGTGATACCTATAGTGGGGGAAATGAGAAGTTTTGGGGAGCAGTAATGGCCTTGGTGCAATTAAGAGAATCTCAAGAAGGTTTAAACTCTTTTTTAACTTTATTTATTGATTAATTGATTGATTGGTTGTTGGACCACACCCAGCAGTGCTCAGGGATTACTCCTGGCTCTGCACTGAAAAATCTCCCCTGGCATGCTGGGGGAACATATGGGATGCCGGACTCTTAACCAGGTGGCTCTCAGGTCAGCCGCATAAAAGGCAAATGCCCTATCGCTGCTCTATCTCTTCAGCCCCAGAAGGTTTAAACTTTAAAGAAGGTTGGTTTTCTTTTTTAATTCCTGCCTGATTTTTTTTTTTGTTTTTGTTTTTGGGCCACACCTGGCGGTGCTCAGGGGTTACTCCTGGCTGTCTGCTCAGAAATAGCTCCTGGCAGGCACGGGGGACCATATGGGACACCGGGATTCGAACCAACCACCTTTGGTTCTGGATTGGCTGCTTGCAAGGCAAACGCCGCTGTGCTATCTCTCCGGGCCCCCTGCCTGATTATTTTTCTGAAAGGGGCACAGCAGATAAGAAAGTTTGGATGCCTCTGGGTTTGTCAGTGGGAGATGCAGTGCACACTGGACCAGGCAGATGCAATGGGGACGGACATACCTGAGTCATCACTTTGTCCATATATGTCACCAGACATGGAAGATGTTAAGCAGAGTCTGAATCAGGAGAGGAGGGGGCAGGTGGGGAGTAGCCCAAGGGAGAGGAACAGAGCCAGATTGCAGCCCAAAGCAGGCATAGCAGTATGGAGGCTAGAGAAGGACCTAGTATAAGAACCTGAACTCGGGGCCAGGGAGATAGCACGGAGGCAGGGCATTTGCCTCTGAGGCAGAAGGTTGGTGGTTCGAATCCTGACGTCCCATATGATCCCCCGTGCCTGCCAGGAGTGAATTCTGAGCACAGAGCCAGGAGGAACCCCTGAGCGCTGCTGGGTGTGGCCTATAAACAAACAAACAAACAAACAAAAAAGAACCTGAACTCTGGTCACAGAGATAGTGAGGGTTGGGTGGGTGGAATAGACGTCAGGGTGGCCCCAGGAGGATCTGCAGGTTGGGGAGCACTGCACTTTACTGAAAGACTGAAGTGACAGCGAGATGAGGGCAGGTAGGGGGTAGGTGGGGGCAGGTGGAGACTGTGGTCCTTAACCCGTTCATGCAGGGGGGCGAGATGGGGCAAGAAAGAGGACAAAGCCCACCTACTCTCCCTACAAAGCCCAGCACTCAGCCTTGTGTGCTTTTCATGCTTGAGGACCCAGGGCTCAGCTCCAGATGCCAGGGAGTGCAAGGGAGTCGCCCCAAGAGGGAGGTGAGGTTGTCAGAATTGCTGCCTGAGGTGGCACAGGGTCCCCTCATCCCCATCAGGAGAGCCAAACCCCTCTGCCCCAGGAAGGGCATGGGAGAGGAGTGGCCAGAAAGGGTCTGCTGCCCCCCATCTGAGCCTCAGGGGGGCCCAGGGTCCATCCAAATGGGCCTTTTGAGAAACAGGCTGAGCCATTGTGCAGAAGAATGCCCGGAAATCCGCGCCTCCCTTCTCCAGCGGGGATGGGGCTCTTCCCCCTGGCCAGGAAACTCCAAGTAAGCTTCCGGAGAGTGGCTGGGGAGGGGGCTGGTGTGACCAAGGGTACCACTGTCACTGGTGGAGACCTGAGCGCAGTCCTTCTGTTTCCTTATGTCTCTGCTGTCTGAAATCCAGAGAAAGCCGCCAGCTTGGGCTCTCAGGTTGCTTGAGCATCCTTGGTGCGGGAATGGGGGGGACACTGGGAACTCCCAGAATCTGTGCCCCCATCAGCCAGGACTTCCTTCCCTGGAAGAGGATCTGTCTTAGAGAAGGTGCGGAGATATGGGAAAGCAGTTGAGGGAGTTACAAGAAGCAAAAGAAAGGTCCCTGAGTTACCAGTTTGGGACTCTGGCCTTAGGTCCCTCCCCTTGGGGAGACCAGGAGCCTGTTGGGTAGTGAAGCCCAGCAGTACTTTGAATAAGGTGGAGGGTCTCAGACCTGACCCGCACAAGCCTGCTTGTCCTTTTGCAGGAGAGATCACTAGAGTAAAGGGGAAGGGGAGAAGGGCCCAGAGCCTGTCACACTCTAAGACAAGCGCCAGGAGAAAACAGCTGAGCCACGTTGAGCTGACCTGGGGCAAGTGATCGCTGAGGTCGCCCTGCATAGATCTCAGCTCGGTGCTGAAGGATGAAAAGCTGCAAGAGGGGCCGGAGAGATAGTATGGAGATAAGGCATTTGCCTTGCATGCAGAAAGAAGGTCGGTGGTTCGAATCCCGGCATCCCATATGGTCCCCTGAGCCTGCCAGGAGCAATTTCTGAACATAGAGCCAGGAGTAACCCCTGAGCGCTGCCGGGTGTGACCCCCCCCCCCCCAAAATAAAAAAAAAGACAAAGAAAAGCTGCAACCGACTAGTGGTGACCAGAGACTCAAGGGATCAGGGGCCATCAATTTGGATGCAGCACCTGGGTCATGAAGTAGCGAGGGGAGGACTCCCCAGGCCAGCCCGAAACACCCTCTACCAAGCCTAGAACCCCAGGGGAAGGGGTCGTAGGTGTGCAGACAGCTCCCAGCCTGGAGCGGTACCCGGCGCTCTCCACTCCCACCACCTCCCCAATTGTTGTTTTCCCCCCTCCCTGGCTCCTGGGGCTTCTGTGATTGGAGATGGGACGGGTGGTCTGCGCTAGGATTGGCTTCTGGACCAGGGGGACGTACCTGAACAGAACCCGCCCCGAACCTTCAAAAAACCAAGCTCAACCCGGAGGACCCCGCAGATCGGGCGGGCGAGAGCGCAGCGCCAAGGCAAGGGGGAGCAGAAGCCGGTGCCAGCAGAGCCAGCACAGCCCAGACGCCCTAGGTGCCCTCGACGGGGGACGGGACACCAAGCGGGTCGGCCCGGAGGGGGCCACCGTGCGTGGGGGACCCACAATCTCGCCTCGGGAGAGAGAGAGAGAGAGCCATGGGGTCGGCGGCGCTGGAGATCCTCGGCTTGGTGCTGTGCCTGGTGGGATGGGTGGGCTTGATCCTGGCGTGCGGGCTGCCCATGTGGCAGGTGACGGCTTTCCTGGACCACAACATCGTGACGGCGCAGGCCCTGTGGCGCGGGCTGTGGATGACGTGCGTGGTGCAAAGCACCGGGCAGATGCAATGCAAGGTGTACGACTCGGTGCTGGCCCTGAACCCCGAAGTGCAGGCGGCCCGGGCGCTCACCGTGGGCGCCGTGCTGCTGGCACTGGTGGCCCTTTTCCTGAGCCTGGTGGGCGCGCAATGCACCAACTGCGTGTCCCCGGGCCCCGTCAAGGCGCGCGTGGCTTTCACGGGCGGTGCGCTCTACGCGCTGTGCGGGCTGCTGGCCCTGGTGCCCCTGTGCTGGTTTGCCAACATCGTGGTCCGCGAGTTCTACGACCCCTCCATCCCCATGTCGCAGAAGTACGAGCTGGGAGCCGCCCTGTACATCGGCTGGGCCGCCTCGGCGCTGCTCATGTGCGGCGGCGGCCTCATGTGCTGCGTGGCTTGGGTCTACGGGAACCAGCAGGACCTCAGTTTCCCCGTGAAGTATTCCGCGCAGCCCCGACGGCCTGCTGCTAGCAGCGGTGACTATGACAAGAAGAACTATGTCTGAGGGTTGGTGGTGGGCAAGCGGGGGGGGGTCCTTGCCACTGCTGTGAAACAAAACGAACCGATCTGGAGGACTGGACTGGACTGACCAGCCAGGGGGGGAACCTGGCATGGACCGCTGGAGTGTCCGGCTCGGTGTGATGCCCGGCTGGACCTGGACGCTGCCCGTGTTGGGGCTCAAAAGCCCCACATTCAAGGGACCTGCTCTTCAAAGGGCCACCAGCAAGGTCCCAGATCTTTGTGTTGTCTTAAACAATCGATATTATGCATTTGGCGGGATCTGCTGGGTTTCTCAGTGTGTGTGTGTGTGTGTGTGTGTGTGTGTGTGTGTGTGTGTGTGTGTGTGTGTGTGTGTGTGTGTGTGTGAACCAGCTGGCTGGGAGAGGAAGAGGGTGGGGTAAGGATGCAGTTGTCCGGTAGGATGGAAGATGCGGCTTCTCAGCCTGGCCCTAAGGGTAGTGGATGCCAGAATACTTCTCACAGCTTCTGCCGCCTTTAGAAGGGCAGTTAGTTGCTGAGGGCCAAGGCTTTCTGTGCTGCGGGACACATATGCAGCAGGTCTTGACCCTCGTCAGCGGGATCCTGAGCCAAGGAGAAGCAAGCAAGACACTTAGCTTGAACCTCTCGTCCTCACCTCCTCCCCCCAACAAGCTCCTGGGGCAAGTTTATGGACAACAGATCCTGGGAATGGGACTGAAGCCTTGTACTGCCGCATGGCTTGAGGGGAGGGTGAAATTTTGCTTAGTAAATGGCTTAAACACCTTCTCTGTGTCTTGGTCTCTTTCTAAGCCCCCTTTCTCCCTCTGGCTCCCTTCTCGTGAACTTCCTGTCAGAGCTCGGGTCCAAATCTCTTGGCCTTTGCTCATGTCCTCTCTGTCCTCCGCTCGCAACACAGTCCAAGCTCACTGCAACCTATGAAGGTGAGATTTGGAGCTGTTATTGCTGCTGAGTTCTCGGGGCTGGTGTGGAGCGGGGATCATGCAGGTGCCAACAGAGGAAGGTAAGCTGGAATTGTCCCCCAGTCAGAAAGGCTGGGGTCTGGAGGGCTTGGACTGCAGATGCTGCTGAGTGGGCAGCCAAGTTGCTAGCTTTGACTGGAAGAGGCTATAGGTCAGGCACTTTCCTCCTGCCCCTCAGGCTTGCCTATCTCTGGGTGATGTCTCCAAGTAGACACTGTTATCTGCTGTAAAGAACACAACAGGCTCTTCCTGGCTCCGCTGAGGGTGAGTAAGAACAGAGGTGAATCCAGATGTGTGCCTGAGTCAAACAGAACTAGCTGCAAACCAACCAGCATGTTGCCATGGGAAGAGTTACTGGTGGGTGGTCGCCCAGGATTGGCTCCGGCCCCTGTCCTAGCCCTTTTGCCAGTTTTGGTACAGATCTATATGTGGTGTATGACTACCCTGCTGTCCCCGTTAGACTTGCACTGACCCTCAGCCTATGTGCTAAGTACACTCTCTGGGACTCTTCTCTTGGGTCGGACCCCTAGAAGTCAAGGCTGGCTTTTGCCAAATGGGGAATCTATAGGGAATCCAAAGCAGAATAGTAACTCTGGGTCCTATGAACCACTGAATTAGTGTGCCTTTACCTTCTGCCAAATGTTGGAGAGAGAGCAGTGGAAAAGTATGGGGGTTACAGGGAGGAACCTTAAGGCCAACCAAAGGGAAGACTTGGCATCTGGCTTGACCCCAGAGATGCCTGGGCTTTGTTCAGTAGCAAGGAGTTTCCTAAACCTGACCAATGTAGGAAGGGGGAGAATCATGGGGCTGGAAATATAGCAAAGCGTTAGGGCATTTGCCTAACTCGCAGCTGACCCAGGGTGGACCTGGTTCGATTCCCAGTATCCCATATATCCCCGAGCCTGTTAGGAGCAATTTCTGAGTGTAGAGCCAGGAGTAACCCCCAGGCACCACAGATGTGGTCCAAAAACCAGGAAGGAAAAAAAAGAAAAAAAAAGGGGTAGAACCTAAGGACATGGGTTAATAGAAGCCACTGGATTATCTGCCCTGAATTCTGGGCAAATTTCTGGATAAGGCCCGAAATAACCAAAACCACACCAAACAAGGGCACCCAAGAATTGGCCCCAATCAGCTGTATTCTCTAGGCCATTCTTTACAGGCTTTGCCCACCAACCCAAAGCATGCCAAAACCATGGGATTAAGGTGCGTGCCTTGCACACAATCAAACCAAGTTTGATTGTTGGCATCAAATACAGTCCCCTCTGTGCACTGCCAAGAGTAAGTCGAGTGTAGTCAGGAGTTGCCTCTGAAACTTGTTGGGTGTGGCCCAAATGATGGATTTGAAATACTCTTACTGTCAGCCGGAGAGATAGCATGGAGGTAAGGTGTTTTGCCTTGCATGCAAAGGTCGGTGGTTCGAATCCCGGCATCCCATATGGTCCCCCCCGAGCCTGCCAGGAGCGATTTCTGAGCCACGAGTAACCCCGAAGTGCTGCTGGGTGTGACCCAATAACCAAAAAAAAAAAAAAAAAAAAAATGCTCACTGTCAAATACATTGGAGGAAACAGTGGGGAAATAGAAACTGACAGGTTCCTGAGGGAATTGTTGGCAGTGGCAGATAAGTGCTGTGGGTGGGGACCAATGTCCTTTTCTGTCTAGGGAGCCTGAAGGACAGGACGGTAAGAAGGACCGCGGTTCGATCCCCCGGTGTCCCATATGGTCCCCCCAAGCCAGGGGCAATTTCTGAGCACTTAGCCAGGAGTAACCCTTGAGCCTCAAATGGGTGTGGCTCGGAAAAAAAAAAAAGATTTGGTTCCTGGTATTATTATTATTGGGGCTGGAGTGAAAGTGATAGCACAGTGGTAGGGCATTTGCCTTACATGCAGCCAACCCAGGATGGACCCAGGTTCGATCTCCACCATCCCATATAGTCCCCTGAGCCTACCAGGAGCGATTTCTGAGTTCAGAGCCAGGAATAACCCCTGAGCAACACTGGGTGTGGCCCAAAAACAAACAAACAAAAAAAAATAAATTTTTTTTTGGTTCCTGGAACAAGTTGAGTGATTAGCTCCTGTGCTGATTTCCAGCTAGGCTTCAGGATCTCTGAATCCACAGAAGGTTCAAGACACAACCAAGAGCTACCCCAGGATTAGAGACAAGACAGAGGCGTGGTTCCTAAAATCAGCATTTTATTTCATTAAAAATCCACCATCCCTGAACCTAAACTTCTATCCATAATTTAAAATCTACAAAAATGCTTGTTAATATAAATAAGGAGAAGGAGGCCATTTCTGAAGAAATCAAATGCTGGAAAAGAAAAGAGAAAGGAAAAATGAGTTTCAAACAATTCTTAACACTCCCTGAATTAAACAAATGACCTGATCTTCCCTCTGATCTGCTGGGCTACTGCCTCTGATTCAGCCTATCGTTCAGGAGGGAGAACAGGGCATCCAGGGGTAGGAAGCTATCATTTTTATACAAACTCTTATCAGGTCCAGGTTATCCATTTGAGACCCTGATGGTTGTGTAATACGTCCTAGTGAGTAGGAGGATCTGTGTACAGATCTTATTCAGTGGCCTTGTGGGCTTTATACAGCTTCTTTTCCACCCTCATCCCTGCTGGTCCACCCTGGTGGACCAATATGGTGGCCCCAATAAACCCCATAAATTGTGGTTCCCTGAGTCTCCTATGTGCTCCTCAGTAGAGCCTGGCAAGAATGGGACCTCACACAGCTCTGAGCTTTACCAGGGGTGGGGGAGAAGGACTCTGGGTCAGCACAAGGATCTGGGCCATTACAGCTCTGACAGGGCCTGGCAGTGCAGGAGACATAGGGTGGGCATAAGCAGCCACTGGGACAGGGCTGGGGTGTGGCTTGTGTTACAAAATGATCAGGAGAAACAGCACGCCCCTGGCCCATTTCCTGATGCCACCCCCCTTCAAAGATGGGATGTGTGAGGGCACTGGGGGAGTCCTGCTTATGAAGGCCCATGGAGAGGGAACATTTTACAATTCTCAGCTGGGTGACTGCCAAGTTTTGTTTTGTCAAAAGTTAAGGGCACAAAAGCCCAGAGAGACGCCTCTGTGTTCTGTGGCAAGGCTGTGAAGGGCTGCAAGGATCCAGGTGGCTCTCCAAGGGAGGCAGGGGTTCTTGTTCTTAGCAATGCCAGGAGGCCTTTGTCCCATGTGCTGTGCGGAGGCCAGTGGTCAGTGTGTTCAGGGAAGGGCAAATGCCAGCTCTTTCTGAAGGTTCCCAGGAGCTTAATGAAATTAGTTTTCTCAAAAATGGCCCATTGTAGCACTTGGGGCAGCCAAGGGACAGGCATTCCTGGGGAAATTGTTTTGACCCCAAATCTTCTGAGGAGCCTTACTCTGACTGGAAACCCAAGTGAAAGACTGCTTGAGGAAATGGAGGAAATCAGGGGCACTTGGACAGGGTCTTCTGTCTCCCGAGTCCACACAGGAACTTGGCCAGGACCTGGCTCCCGCAACTCACCTTCAGGACAAGAGGGAAACTAGTGCATCTAGAAACTTGCTCCGATCCTCTGCTTTCAATTCAATTACTAAAGTAATGAAAGACAAACATCTGTGAGGTGGGAGGCTTGGGACAAGGGAGGGAGAAGTGAGAAAAACAAGTGAGGCAGAGCTCTCGCTCCTCCCCACTGTTCAAGAGTGAAATAAACCTCCAGCGCATTCCAGTCTACAAAGGTTCCTTGAGGGCCCCAACTACCAGGGACGAAGAGGTCACATCTCTCTGTCCTATTTAAACCTCAGAAACTGCCGGCTGGGACTGGAGAGATAGCATGGAGGTAAGGCATTTGCCTTTCATGCAGAAGGTCATCGGTTTGAATCCCGGCGTCCCATATGGTCCCCCGTGCCTGCCAGGAGCAATTTCTGCGCATGGAGCCAGGAGTAACCCCTGAGCACTGCCGAGTGTGACCCAAAAACCACACACACACACACACAAAAAAAAAAGAAACTGCCGGCTGCCCAGTTGCAGGCTGGAGCTGAGGTCATCAGGGAGAACCTCTGGGTAGTTACAGTGCCAGTGATGAAAGCCAGTGCAGGGGACATGGTTGATGTGTTAAGGGCCTGAATCTGGCCCCACCCTGCTGGCAGTGCCCTGCACCACAAGGAGTTGGGGTGGCCCTGAGGTTGGCAAGAAGCCAGTATCCCAGCTTCAGTATCCTGACTGTAGCAGGGGATGGGATGTCTCTGACATGAATTTCATGTCTTTGGGGGCCTTTCAGGTTCAACGCAGCATACCGGTCCTCATCACGCAGCAAAGTTGGGCCAGCCAGTCCTGTGAATCCTCTGGCATGGCACCCACCAAATCCCATCTCACTGTCCATTCACAGGAAAATCAAGCAGCTCCTGGCCCTCAGTCCTTTTTGCATAGAGATGGGGCCTTTTTTTTTTTTTAACTTTATTTATTTACTTATTGGTTTTTGGGCTACACCCAGAAGCCACTCTTGGCCCTGCACTCAGAAATCACCCCTGGCAGACTGGGGGTACCATATGGGATGCCAGAAATTGAACCGGGTCCCTCCCGGGTTGGGCAAATGCAAGGCAAACGTGCTACCACTGTGTTATCTCTCCAGCCCAGAGATGGGACATTTTACAAGCCAGTTGGTGTCAACTTCTTCCACAGAAAGAGGCAGGAAGTGGAGCTGCTATAGCCTACAGGGTCTGCACTGAAGCCAGGCAAGGCAGGGAACTGAAGCACATAGGAAGTCTTCATGAGTGCTTCATCAGGATAAGGCATTTGTGGGGGAGACATAAGAAAAGGCCCTCATAAGAGATGGCTGTTAGAGGCCAGAGTCTATTCCAATACTGAAGCTCTAACCTACAGTGACTATATCTGGAGATGGGTCCTTCATGTGGTGATTGGGTTAAATGAGGCCCTAAGGGTGGGTCCTAACCCAATCCTGTTGCTCTTACAAGAGAGGATGATTCTGAAAATGCAGAGGAGACAGCTACCTGCAAGCCAAGGAGAGAGACCTCTAGAGAAACCGACCCTGTGGCTACTTCAGCCTTCCAGCCTGCAGAGTCTAAGAAAGAAATCTGATTTAAAATTCTAGTCTGGCATTTGGAGAGATAATACGGTGGATAAGGCATTTTGCCTGGCACATGTCCAACCCAGGTTTGATCCCCGATACCTCATATGGTTCCCCAATTTCCACCAGGAGTGATTCTTGAGTCTACATTCAAGCTGAGTTAGGAGTAACCTAAGCATCACGGGGTGTAGCCCAAAATCCAAAAAAATGTTAAAATAAAATAAAATGTCTGGGGCCCGGAGAGATAGCACAGCAGTGTTTGCCCTGCAAGCAGCCAATCCAGGACATAAGGTGGTTGGTTCGAATCCCGGTGTCCCATATGGTCCCCCATGCCTGCCAGGAGCTATTTCTGAGCAGACAGCCAGGAGTAACCCCTGAGCACTGCCGGGTGTGGCCCAAAAACAAAACAAAAAAAATAAAAAATAAAAAAAATAAAACGTCTGAAAGAATAAAAAATGAGGATGGCCAAATGTGAACCTTGTTCCACTCTGGTATCTTGGGGGCTGTAAGTAGTATGGGGCACTGATTGGCTGCCCACGTGGTTTCCTAAAATGCCCGACAGGCAGGTTCATGCGGCATAGTGAGGTCAGTACAGGAGTCATGACGCAGACCACACAGTGAGTGGCCTTAGGTAGATCTTTCATGATACAAACAATAGTCACCATATTGGTGAAAATGAAGTCCTAGATCACCTCGAGCCTGCTTTGTTATCCACAGAAGGAGTTGGTTGACACAGGGCAAAAAACTGGTGAATTGATGTCACAGGCTGGAGCAGGCCTACAGCTGCTTGGGACACATCCATTCCTCTTGAGGGGCCACCCAAGTGAGTCTGCTCCGCCCAGCACAAGCAGCAGGGCCTGTAGCCTACCAGAGAGATGCACCAGAGCGTCATCTGACACAGTTCCAGGAGGCAAGAGGACTGTGGGTAGGGAGGGTAGACCTGCTGTTAACAGCTTCCTTAGTCCTTAGGTCAAAGGCACATTGATGTAGGAGACTCTTACCTGAGAGATCAAAGTGGTTATGCAGTGTTCGGGAATTGGTGCCTTCTGCTGCTTTCTCAAATGCCCGGCCAAAGAAACTGTAAGCACACAAGAAGCATTGGGAGACCCTTCTCATCCTCTTGGGACAGTAACCAGAGTTGGCAACCATGCTGCCCACTTCACTCACTAGAAAGCATCATCTTCTACTCTTCCCCTCTCTCTGCTCCAGCTGAGCCTTTCTTTTTTTTTTTTGGTTTTTGGGCCACACCCGGCGATGCTCAGGGGTTACTCCTGGCTGTCTGCTCAGAAATAGCTCCTGGCAGGCACGGGGGACCATATGGGACACCGGGATTCGAACCAACCACCTTTGGTCCTGGATCGGCTGCTTGCAAGGCAAAGGCCGCTGTGCTATCTCTCCGGGCCCCAGCTGAGCCTTTCTAAGCTCTGGGCACTGACTCCCATTCCTGAGGCTTCAGAGCCTGATTCAGACTACAGCATCCCATGTACCTGGCACTGCACCACCAGCTAGAGTGTCTCAGCTGAAAGCCAACCAGTGTTGTGGGATCAGGAGGTACCAGCAGCTCTGGGTGTCATATGCCTTTGTGGGAGTAGTGAGGGCAGGGGTGAGGAAGAGGACTTAGGGGTATGGCCCAGCATGCACTTATACAAGAGTAGAGGCCAGCACAGAGAGAGCAGGAACTCTCTGGGGTGCAAGGCCACCACAAGTAAGGGTGAGCAGCAAGAAGAAAGTGAGTGTGGGGATAGTGGGGTTGGGGTGGGGGGGTGGGAAGGGTCTTCAGGCAAGTATGGAGTTTGTACCTTTAGGAAAAGGCTTACAGGAGACTGCCAATGAGAGAATGCTAATCACAGACTAACCTGGCCTTGGAAGCCAGAATGAGAGGCAAGCCACAGAGGGCACTTCAGGAAGCCCAATATTACTCTGAATCTCAATGTGGGAAAGCAACTGGGCTACACAGAAGAACTTGCCTTCAAAAAGGCCCTGTGTCTCTCCATGTGCTGCCAAAAGGCATTTTCAGGCCCAGGAGAATGTCACAATTCATCAAAGCTAAGTTAGGACCATTCTGGACTCAGACTATAGGATAGCCCTTAGCTCCCCTACCCATTCTATTCTAGTATAGGCCCTGGGGTATCCTACAGTTGGGGTACCCACCATCACTATCTCTGACCAACTCTCAGGAATTGCTAGGGAGTGGTGGAATTGCGGCACTGACTGTCCAGAGACTGACACCCAAGGACAGATGCAGGTAGCTCTTACTGGGCCAGGTCTCCAGCCCTGCTGAACATGGAAGGCACAGCAGGGAGAAGAGGTATCCTAGTAGCTCAGCTGGTTTAATCAAAGTAGGCAGAGGACAAGAGAAATATGCCTCAGGTGAACTGTAGGGCAGGCCAGAGAAAAGTAAGATAGTGGGAGAAGCTTCTCAAAAGTGCAAGACCTCAGGGGATATTCTCACAAAAAGCTGGATAACAGCCCAATCTAAAAGGATGGAATGAAGGGTAACTTTCATTTGCAGACAGCCTACTACAAGAAGTCTCTCTGAAAAACTACACCCACAGAAGGACCAATATTCAGGAGGAAACAGACCACAAGTAAGCATTAAGTCTAAACACGTTTCCTAGACTTTTAAGAACAGGGGTGGTCCAGAGAGCTCCATAGAGTCTTGTCTGAGCTCATGTATTGCATGCTTGGGCTCCATCCCTGGCACTGCAGGAAGAAACCCCAAACAATGTCTGGACCCAGAACCAACAGAAGACAAAAAAGCAAAAAAAAAAAAGGCTGAGTATTTCCATTCCTGGGCTGGAGCGGTGGTGCAAGCAGTAGGAAGTTTGCCTTGCACATGCTAACCTAGGACGGACCCCAGTTTGATCCCCCAGCGTCCCATATGGTCCCCCAAGCCAGGAGCGATTTCTGAGCGCATAGCCAGGAATATCCCTGGAGTATCACTGGTTGTGGCCAAAACAAACAAACAAAAAAAAACAAAAACAAAAACAACATAAAAAAGTAATAAGGCTAAGGGAAGGGAGGAAAGCAACATTTATGAAATCTGAGTGGCCACTGTAGTTCTGAATTCTGTGAGGTGAATACAGCTATGTATATTATGTGGCTGCCACTTCTCCATGCTGCCAAGATCAGAAGTGCCAAGATCATTTCTGCTGCAGGCTGGGGGGGCCATGAGTCCAACAGGATGCTGGGGAGAAGGTTTCTGCATACCTTAAAAAACCCTCTTCTAGGGCCCGGAGAGATAGCACAGCGGCGTTTGCCTTGCAAGCAGCCGATCCAGGACCAAAGGTGGTTGGTTCGAATCCTGGTGTCCCATATGGTCCCCCCGTGCCTGCCAGGAGCTATTTCTGAGCAGACAGCCAGGAGTAAGCCCTGTGCACTGCCGGGTGTGGCCCAAAAACCAAAAAAACAAAAACAAAAAAAACAAAAAAAAAAACAAAAAAAACAAAAACCCTCTTCTACATCTGAGTTCTCATAGCTGAGCTCTTGACTGGTTTGTTGTTGTGATGTGTGGGAGCCACATACTCTGAGATCGATGAGTACCAGGGATGGATTCCAGGACCTCATACACGCACTCCTACCACTTGATCCACACCCCAGACCTTAGCTGAACTTTTAAATGCATCAGGGAACAGAGAATTTGACTCCTAATGGCCTAGGAGATGATGCCTGCTAGGTTACAGTGAAGCATGGACAAGCTGCTGAAGGCTTATTTATAAAGGTTATAAAGGTTTTTTTGTTTGTTTGTTTTTAGTCTACACCCTTGGGTACTCCCAGCTTATTCCTAACTCTGTATTCAGGGATCACTCCTGTCAGGCTAAGTAGACAATATGCAGTATTAAGATTAAACCCAGGTCAAGTGCCCTAACCATTGTCCTATTACTCTGCCTATTTGAGATGGTTTTGAAGACAATGCACAGACACAGTTGGATTTGAGGAACCTAACAGGTAAAACCTAAATTCTGGGTCAACCTTTGAGACCCTCAAATTTTTAGTAGTCCTGGGCCCGGAGAGATAGCACAGCGGCATTTGCCTTGCAAGCAGCTGACCCAGGACCAAAGGTGGTTGGTTCAAATCCCGGTGTCCCATATGGTCCCCCGTGCCTGCCAGGAGCTATTTCTGAGCAGACAGCCAGGAGTAACCTCTGAGCACCGCCGGGTGTGACCCAAAAAAAAAAAAAAATTTTTTTAGTAGTCCTTGAAAGAGTGTCCAGGACCAGAAGGCAGAGGCTGTCCTCAAAGAAGAGAGGCTCTTCACAAAGCTGGGCATCAGCTATACCTCACAGTGTCTAGAGCCATTATCACTGTGTGTGATGATCAGTCGTTCTCAGGAAGTGAGAGATTCAAGGCCTTAAAGTCAGCTCCAGGAGAGGCTATTCCCAGACAGCTCAGTACACGACCTGATTGACACCCAGGATGGCTTTTGCTATTCCATCACTCACTTAGAAATGCAAACTAAGGGGGACAAAAAGACAGTACATCAACAGGTTATCTTGCATGTAGTCAACACTTATCTTGCATGTAGTCAACCCAGGTTCATCCCATATGGTATCTAAGCCCTGGCAGAAGTGTTCCCTGAGTATAGAGCCAGGAGTAAGCCTGAAGCATCATGGGTTTGGCAAAAAAAAAAAAAATGGTCCTGTAGAATAATCTTTACTCCAGGAACAGGAGTGAATAGTGGGCAGGGCAATTGTCTTGTGCTCAGCTAACACAGGTTTGATCCCTGACATTACACAGGATCTCCTACCAGGAATGACCCTGTGAGCACAGAACAAGGAGTAAGACCTGGGTACTTTTGGGTATGAACCAAAACCAAAACAAAAATAAATGCAAGCCAAATCATAGATGTGAAGAGGGCAGAGATCATTTCTGGCCTCTGAGGTTCTAAGTCTGATCCCAACAGTTGGCTTTTGGTGGCCCAAACCAAGAACAACAAGAACTCAACATAAGCTCTAAAGCAGTTTGGGGGGGCTGGAGAGATAGCACAGCGGCGTTTGTCTTGCAAGTAGCCGATCCAGGATCTAAAGCAGTTTGGGGGAGATGAGGCAACCTGAATTGGAAGCCTCAAAACCTTCGGTAAATGGAGTGAGTGGGAAAGGATCTCCTTGCTTCTGAAGCAAGCATGACCACATTGGACAGAGCGCACAGGCAAGTATCACCCCCCAGTATCTTAGGACTGAGAATGAAGTTGGCTTACTTCTTCCTATCCGAAGTATCGGTCTCCGGGGGGATGCCCACCACCGTCACTGTGCCCTGCTCCACACTCAGTGGGGCAGCCATCACCAAGGGCAGCAGCTTGCAACGCCGGTTCTTTGTCTGTAGAGGCAAAGTGTACCCTCAAACATGGCCCTGCAGAGGGCTCGCACACACTTCACTGCCTAGATGCCCTGACAATGCCAGGCCCTGTTCCTCAAGAGCTTCCAGGGGACTCTTCCCAGGAGACACTCACACCCCTGACATCCTTTCCCTCAGTCTCCCTGTTTGCACTGCCCTTAACCACTGTCCTCTGGGCTTTTGTCCCCCTAAGCAGTAGTCACTCTGTTCCCTCCCCACCAACCTCTCACTCCACTTCATTTCCTATAGGCCCTGCTACTACCTGAGGCTACATAAATTCCTTCCTCATCCCCTCAGTAGGAACATTCTCTCAATGGAAGGTACTCCAACTAATTCCTCACCGAACACACAAAGGACTTGAGTAGCTGCCTGCTGAGTAGGCTCAGAGAGGCTGGTTTGGAGAACAGCATGACATCCGGTGTGCCCTGTGGGAGGGAGCCTGGTCAGTGGGGCTATGGCAGGCAGTGGCCCTGTGCCCATGCAGGGGAAAGCCTGACCTCCATGAGGGAGCAGTAAAGGAAGGGTCCCTGGGAGATGACCAGATTGGTGCAGAGGCAGCTGGCAATAGTCTGCTGGGTGGCTTGTAGCTGCTTCTTGGCAAGTTCCAGGCCGCGGTACAGTTTGTCTAGGTTACTCCTATAATGTGACAGAAACACACAGCTTCAGCAGAGACACAAATAGTGCTGTGTTCTGAGCAGCCAGGGAGGTGGGTGAAGAAATTCTTTTGACCAGAGTTTCCCTTCCCAAGACAGTAAGGCAAAAGTAGATAAACCAGGGGCTAGAATGATAGTACAGCAGGTAGGATGCTTGTCTTGTACACGGCCAGCCCATGTTAGATCTCCAGTATCCCATATTGTTCCCCGAGCCCACCAGAGTAATTCCTGAGGAGCTAGAGTGATAGCACAGTGGGTAGGGCATTTTCTTGTATACAGCTGACCCGGGTTCAATACCCAGCATTCCACATGGTCCCCCCCAAGCCTACCCCAAGGAGTAATTTCTCAATGCAGAGCCAGGAGTAACCCCTAAGTACCACCAGGCATGACCCAAAAACAAAACAAAACAAAAAAAGTAATTCCTGAGCGTAGAACAGGAGTAGTCCCCAAGAACCAGGTGGTATAAACCCAAAACAAAAACAAAACAAGAATAAAAAACAGATAAAGCCACCAGGATGAACTGATTTTTGTTTCAGTATTGGAGCCAGAAGACCAGCAACTAAGAGCTCAAGGAGGGACCAGCAACTAAGAGCTCAAGGAGGGACTAGGAAGGCCCTGGAAGGGGCCTAGGAGTTGGGGTCGGAATCTTATCACCTGACAGATGGATTTTGATCATTCCCCCCAAAAAAGGGAGTCTTTCTAAATATACTAAAAAGAACCCTTTACAGCTGGCTAGTATAGTAATTAAGTCATTTGTCTTGAATACAGTTGACTTAGGTTCAATCCCCAGTACCCCATATCAAATGGCTTCCTTTTTTTTTTTTTTTTTTTAAAGCCTACAGCACCCGGTATTCCCAGGCAGTCTCCCATCCAAGTACTAACCAGGCCCGACCCTGCTTAGCTTCCGAGATCGGGCGGTCAGGGTGGTATGGCCATAGACATCAAATGGTTTCCTGAGCCCTACTATAGGTAGGTGTGGCCCCAAAACCAAATAAGTAAGGAAGAAATGAATGAATGAAGGAAGGAACTGGAGAAGATAAGACCTCAAGTAAAGTCTATGAACCCAGCAGGGAAGGGCTCCTGTGTGCCAAGATTGAACTGTGCCCACATATGAAGACTTGCCAGCTTTCCAAAATCCACTCTCGAGTATGAGGCCCATCAGAAATTCAAGGAACCTCTGAGGCCTGAACAAATGAGTTAGAAGAGACTGATAATTTAGAGGACAAAAATAAAACAGAATTCTTAATTAATACCTTTGGATAAATTTGGGCAACTCATCCGTCCATAAACGAAGAACAGGATGCTAAGAAAAAACATCAAAAACTAGGAAGTGTTTATGGAGAGTAAGATGATTATAAAACTGAAAAAATTCACTCAAAGTTAGAGGATAAGGTCAAGAAAAGCTTCCTTAACAGTGACAATAAGACAAACAAGGAAAATGCTAGGCAAAAATAAAAGCTGTGGCCTTGTGCCAGGAAGCCTGAAAGGAAGAATAAAAAACCATGGATGTATTTGCGTCGGGGGTGGGTGGGGACATCATAGAAAGAACAGGAAGCGTTTCCAGCTGTGGCACGGGACCTTGGCTCAAAGGGCAACTAGACATTTGACACAATACCCAAAATAAAGACCACCCTAGACACCTGGCTGCAAATCCCACACGCTGAGAGAAAAGAAAGACCCCACAGGAGTCCTGAGTAGGGGTGGGACGTATTTACAAAAAACCAAATGGGAATCAAGGACAAAAGGATGTGGCTATGTGGTAGAACTCATGCTTTATATGTGTCTGTCCCAGGGTTTGATCTCTTGCACTGTACAGTTCCCTGAGAACCATACCATCAGCAGTGACCAAATACCATGCTGGGATAGTTCCTAGTACCATGGAATGCAGCCCTTAAACCAAAAGAAAACAATAATAAAAATCCAAACCAAACCAAGGGGCCAAGAGTGTGGCTTAGCAGAAGAGATCAAACATGTATGATCTCACTTTCCAGCAAGAAAAGAACCTGTGGCTCAGTCTCCCCATTAGCACCACACTCTTTGAGAAAACAGGTAGATGATGACATCTATATTCAAGATGAAATTACAGAACTGAGGATGTAGCTCAGTGGTAGAGCTCTTGCCTTGCAAATATGAGGCCCTGAGTTCAATCCTCAGCACCACCAAAAGAAAAGAAAAGAAAAATCAGGAGGAAATTACATGATGCTAGGAAGATAGCTTAAGAGTCAAGGACCATGTTCAGTCCTTGGCATTCACTACATGGTTCCCTGAGCACCACCAGAGTAGCCTGGGTGGCTCTGGTGACCCTCAGCACAACTTGGCCTAAGCAATGCTACATAGATAAAGGATGAATATGATAGGGAGTGACCCCTCAGGTTTCCCAAACCCCCAAAATGAGGAAATTATCTTCAACCTTGAAGTTATAATTTCATCTTGAAACTACAAGTTAAATCTATATTATCAGAGGTGCAAACTCAGAACAATCACTTCTATATAGCCTCCTTGAAAAGTGATTGAAAAATTGTACTAAAGCAAAACAAAGTTAAAAAGAAAACAACAACAAAAGGATGAAGGACTGGAGAAATAATACAGCAGGTAGGCCAGACCTGGGTTCAATCCCCAGCATCCCAAATAGTTCCATGCCAGGAGTGATTCCTGAGCACAGAGCCAAAAGGAATTTTCAAGCACCACGGTTATGTACTCCCCTCAACCATCTAAAAAGACAATGATTGAAAAAAAACTGCTGACTCTAGCCAGGTTCCAGTCAAGGGCTCTCCATGGTGATCACAGGCAGCAAGCCTAAAGAACAGAGGGCATAAGCCACTCAGAAAACAGAACTTCAGGCTCTCATAGACAAAAGGAACTCAAGAAATTTCTGCTGAACAAATCTGGGAAAAATCTAAAAAAGAAGCAATGCAGGGACTGGAGAGAGCACAGCAGTAGGGCATTTGCCTTGCATGCAGCTGAACCAGGAGAGATGGTGGTTCGAATCCCGACATCCCATATGGTTCCCTGTGCTTGCCAGGGGCGATTTCTAATGCAGAGTGCTGGAAGTGATAGCATGGAGGTAGTGTGTTTGCCTTACATGCAGAAGAACGATGGTTCAATCTCGGCGTTCCATATGGTTCCTTGAGCCTGCCAGGAGCAATTTCTGAGCATAGAGCCAGGAGTAACCCCTGAGGGCTGCCGGGTGTGACACAAAACAAAATAAAACAAAGGGAAAGCAGAGCTCCAGAGAAAACGAAAGAGTGTATAAAAAAAAAAAAGGCAGAGTGATCTCTGCACATTAATAACTCAAGTATTTTCTGTGAAGAGTGAAGTAACACTGATTGTCATCTTTTAGAATTAACCTAGAGCCAAAGATGAGAGGACTTAAGCACAGATTTCAACATGCGTGAACTAGCAGGGAAGTGAAAAGCAAGGATGCTCATCTCGCCTTCTCACAAAGTAGGGAGACTAGACACACTGGTGACAGAGCATGATGTATGTTACAAAAGAGTGTTACAAAGGAGCTGAAAATAGCTGCATTGCCACTGAGACAGAGGGAAGGAGCACAAAAGTAGGGAAATGATCTTTTGTCATGGCAGGAAGTCAGTAGACAATGTTGAAAAGTGATCCATCAATTCAGGGACAGAGGGCTAGAATTTGGTAGTATAGTTTTGACATCTCTCTAGAGTACCTAGATTGCAAAACCCCAAATAAGGGATCCATATTTAAATACAACAAGGTTGAAATGAGAAAACATTACAGATGCTAAAATATAAGCAGGAGATAACAAACCACCAAGGTCACATGATTATGATTTGCTGGCATCCATGCAAGAGGAAACAAAGAAGCAGCAAGACCTAAGAGTGATAATGAGGGGCCGGAGAGATAGCATGGAGGTAAGGCATTTGCTTTGCATGCAGAAGGACTGTGGTTCAAATCCCAGCATCCCATATGGTCCCCCAAGCCTGCCAGGAGCGATTTCTGAGCCTAGAGCCAGGAGTAACCCCTGAGCGCTGCTAGGTGTGACCCAAAAACTAAAAAGAAATAAAAAATAAAATAAAAAGAGTGATAATGAAGCCCAAGGAACAGGAGTAAAGGGTCAACCACATGAGTGTAAAGGTCAAAGAGCCAGGGTAAAGACTAGGTTGCTGGAAGTGGTCTGACTCCTGGGAGTCTCATGACTTGTGAGAGCTTTCTACAGTGGACCCCTCACTGAGGAGAAACTGCTAAGAGAATCTCTTCTATTGAGCAGCTAAAACAAGATAGAGAAGAAAAGAGAAGGGACAAGTGAAAACACCTTAGAGTGGAGATTCTAATAGGTGCAATTAGCCCAGAAAATAAAATAAGTAGGCAGTTATGCCTTGCCCACGCTAGCCTTCGACAGACAGCGGTTAGATCCCCCGGTGTCCCATATGGTCTCCCAAGCCAGGAGCGACTTCTGAGTGCATAGCCAGGAGTAACCCCTGAGAGTCACCGGGTGTGGCCCAAAAACAAAAAACAAAAAAATAAGTAGGCAGTTAAACTGAAAGAAGTAAATCCATGTCCATTTGCAGGTAATGGTCTTTTTTTTTTTTTTTTTTTTGGTTTTTGGGCCACACCCGGTGACGCTCAGGGGTTACTCCTGGCTATGCGCTCAGAAATTGCTCCTGGCTTGGGGGGACCATATGGGACACTGGGGGAATCAAACCATGGTCCTCCTACGCCAGCGCTTGCAAGGCAGACACCTTACCTCTAGCGCCACCTTCCTGGCCCCGAATTTTCATACATAAAAAAAAAATCCTAAGAAATCAACTAAAGGGGGCCAGAGAGATAGCATGGAGGTAAAGCATTTGCCTTTCATACAGAAGGACAGTGGTTCGAATCCCGGCATCCCATATGGTCCTCTATGCCTGCCAGGGGCAATTTCTGACCATAGAGCCAGGAGGAACCCCTGAGCACTGTCCGGTGTGACCTCCAAACAAACAAACAAATCAACTAAAAAGTATTAGAAGGTTTCATTATAATTCAATATTTTTACACAAACAAAAGTAAACTGCATTAATTTTTTTTTTTTTTCGTTTTTGGGCCACATCCGGCAGTGCTCAGGGGTTACTCCTGGCTCTGCGCTCAGAAATTGCTCCTGGCAGGCTCGGGGGATCATATGGGATCCAGAGTCAAACTGGGTCTCTCCCGGGTCGACCGCATGCAAGGCAAATGCCCTACCGCTGTGCTATCTCTTCAGCCCCTGAGGTTTTTTTTTAGATTCAATATTTAATTTAGGGTCCAGAGAGATAGCACAGCGGTAGGGCGTTTGCCTTGCATGCTGCTGACCCAGGACAGACTAGGGTTTGATCCTGGCACCCCATATGGTCCCCCAGCCTGCTAGGGGCTATTTCTGAGTGTAGAGCCAGGAGTGATCCCTGAGCACCACTGGGTGTGGCCCAAAAACCAATCAATAAATTAATAAAATTTAAAAGAAATAAAAAAAATAGGGGCCAGAGAGAGCACAGTAGTAGAGCGTTTGCCTTGTATGCAGTGGATCCAGAATAGACAGTGGTTTGAATCCCAGCATCCCATCTAGTCCTAGGGACTGGATAGATAGAACAGTGAGCGGTAAGGTGTTTGCCTTGCCAGAGGCCAACACAGGATGGGAACTGGTTCGAATCCCGGCATCCCTTATGGTCCCCCGTGCCTGCCAGAAGCGATTTCTGAGCACAGAGCAGAGCCAGGAGTAATCCCTGAGCACCACAAGGTGTGACCCAAAACCAAAACAAACAAACAAACAAACAAAAAAAGCACCACATTGTTAAAGAAATTTAAGAATGCTGCAGAAAACCAAACCAGCATAAAAAAATAAAGTCTTTCTATGCAGTAGCAACAAACAAAAGAAAAATGAAGTTAAGGGGCCAGAAAGACAATACAGAGATGAAGGTGTTTGCCTTGCATGCGGCTGATCCAGGTTCAATCCCCATGATGATCCCCATATTGATCCCCTGAGCTCCTCTAGAGTAATTCCTGAGTACTACGGGATGTGGCCCCCAAAGCAACAATTAAAAATTCACATGGTAATTCTAGGAACTAAGTAAGAATAACCAAAAATGGTTCAAGTGACAGGCATAAAACCATGTGTTTACAAAAATACCTGGGTCCCAGAAGAACAGCTCTATCAATGACTTAGAATACCTGCGTAGCAAGGGTAAGATCACCTGTTCAATGCCCCAGTACTTCAACATGTACTAGGTTTGGGCCCGGAGAAATAGCACATCGGCGTCTGCCTTGCAAGCAGCCGATCCAGGACCAAAGGTGGTTGGCTCGAATCCCGGTGTCCCATATGGTCCCCCGTGCCTGCCAGGAGCTATTTCTGAGCAGACAGCCAGGAGTAACCCCTGAGCAAGGCCGGGTGTGGCCCAAAAAAACAAAAAAACCAACAAACAAAAAAAACATGTACTAGGTTTGATTCCCCCAAGCATCACCAGGAATAATCCCTGAACACAGAACTAGGAGTAAGTCCTGAGCACAGCCAGGTGTGGCCCAACTCCCTTACCCTTCACTAAAAAAATAAAGAATGGATTAGGATAAATAAATAAAATGAAGGTTAAATTATAAGACACAAAATGAAAAAATGGGGCTGGAGAGATAGCATGGAGGTAAGGCATTTGCCTTGCATGCAGGAGGACGGTGGTTCAAATCTCGGCATCCCATATGGTCCCCTGCGCCTGCCAGGGACGATTTCTGAGCATAGAGCCAGGAGTAATCCCTGAGTGCTACCGGGTGTGACCCAAAAACCAAAACAACAACACCAACAACAACGCCTTAAGAGGTAGAAAAAAAAGGGAAGGGAATACAAAAATTAAAAATAATGAGATAAGATAGAGAGGGGTCAGAGTGATAGCACAGTGGTATGGTGATTGCCTTGCACACGTCCAACCCCGAATGGACCCTGGTTCGATTCCAGGCATCTCACATGGTATCCCAAGCCTGCCAGGAGCAACTTCTGAGCACAGAGCCAGGAGGAACACCTGAGCACCACCAGGTGTGATGCAATTCCCTCCCCCCCCAAAAAAAAGAAAGATCAAGAGACACTGGCACATACTTTGGAGTGCAGAAGATATGCATCGTGCAGCTCTGGTTTGTGTGAACTGTGATTTTAACTCACACTAGCAGTTTCAGCAGGATGTGGGGACCTGCAGATCTATCTTCTGAGCTATGTTAAGCTGAAGGGAGGGAGGTCATTGCCATGTACACTACCTGGAGAGTGAGTCCAGAGCCTGGATGAAGTTATCTGTTCCTGAGTCGTCCTTCTCGGGGTTCTCCATCAGCGACATGGTAGCAAAGACCACATCACTAGCCAGGAATTTGTGTTTGAACCCAAAATGAATGCTGAAAGTCTGCATGCGCATGTCTTTCATCCTGCAATGAGAATGGTGACAGTTAGGAGGGTGAAGGACCTATCATCCTGAATGCATATGAGTAGGCAGGGATGGATGAACCTTTTCTGGACCACAGGATGCAACAGGATTCCCGTGGTGACCTACAGCAGAGCAGGGGCAGCCAGGCACAGCTTCCGTCAGGACACCAGAGGATTTAATGGAGCAGGGCTCAAAACTGGCCCCAATGTGTTCTTCCTAACTAGCCCAGTTCCTTAGCTGAGTGAGGCATAGCTAGGTTGGCCTGGATTTAATGTTGTTTAAAGAAAGTTAATCCAGAGCCAGAGAGATAGTACAGTGCGCAGGGCACTTGATTTACATGTGCTCACTGGGATTTGATTCCTGGCACCACATATGGTCCACTGAGCATGCCAGGAGTGTGCACAGAGTTCAGTAAACCCTGAGCATTGACAATTTTTTTAATATAAAATACTTAATCCAGAAATAAATGCACTTACCCAAATTTACTTGCAGACTCATCAATCATTTCTCGCAAATTCTCCTTCAAAGAGATGTCCATGGAATGAAATTTCTGCTTCACCTGTCGTAGGGGGAGACTGGAAAGATGGCAAGTACCGATGACACAAGTGACAACCTGGCTTCAAATCAGGACTATAAGACAGATGGAAAAGAAAAAGCCCAGAGTATGTGCAAGCTGGGGACAAACTGATGGGAACCTGCAGGTGAGATTCTGGGGTCTCAGAGGGAACAACAGGGCAGACACAAGTAATGCTGGATGTTAAGGGTTTCCCAGCAGACCCAAGTGATCACTCACCCCATGTCTGCCAGGAACTCCTGGAGTCGCTTCTGCCCATGCACAGACCAGAGCTTGAACCTGGCAGCAGTGTAGCATGTGTTACACAAGCTGTCATGCAGGGACCAGTGCTGGTAGAGCACAAGGCGGAGGCTGGATGGTGGTCAAGGGGTTGCAGCAATGTCCAGTCCTGCCCCACCCAACAGCACCACCCTAGAACCATCTGAACCTCTTGGTTTCATTTAACCATACTGAAAGCTTGTAAAGGTGGAAGAAGCAGACAGAGAAACTGAGGCACAGAGACTTGTCCAGATCATTTGGCCATAGGATACAGGAGGCCTATAGTGTTATCAAATTATTTCATCTGACCACCACCACACACCCCCACCACACAAACACAGACATGGTTCCCCAGGTGTGGTTTTCCTTCCTACACAACCCTCTGCTGGAACCCCAAGGCAAAGTCATCCCACCACTCCTTGAAGATGCTTCCCTTGTCCATGGTGAGGCCTTTCTTCCCACAGGTCTCAGGACAGTGGCTGGTCCTGCCTGCATCTGGAATCACTTTGTCACAGCTTACACTGACATCCCTGCAAGGCCTTCCCCCTCTGTCAGCTCTGCCACTCATGGATTTTGGGCTCTAGGCATGTCCATCCTAGATATCAGACTAGGTTTCCAAATGGCTCCCGTGCTCTCCTGTTCTCTTTCTCAGGGTTCTGCAAAACTCATGTTAGGTCCTCTTCCTAGACTAGGTATTTCACACTGAACATTTCAAAATTCATATTTTGGTGCCATACCTGGTAGTATATAGGGCTCTGTGCTCAAGAATCACTCCTGGTGGGCTTAGGGTTCCAGATGGAATGGCAGGGCTTGAACCCAGATTGGCTGCATGAAAGGCAAGTCTCCTACCCACTGAACTCTCACCAGTCTCATCCCTGGATTTAATTTTAAAATTATTTTGGTTTTGGGGTCATACTCAGGGATTCTCAGAACTTACATCTGACTCTGCACTCAGGAATCACTTTCTTTTTTTTGGGGGGGGGGTGTCACACCCGACAGCACTCAGGGGTTACTTCTGGCTCTACACTCAGAAATTGCTCCTGGCAGGATCAGGGGACCATATGGGATACCGGGATTCGAACCACCATTCTTCTGCATGCAAGGCAAACACCTGTCTCCATGCTATCTCTCCAGCCCCAGGAATCACTCTTGATGAGGCTTAAGGAACCATATGGGGACCCCTAACCTCTGTACTATTTCTCCAGTACCCACAACCTTGTTCAACATAAAAAAAAAAAAAAATCAGTTCAGAGCAGTGTCCTGGCCTCACAGAAATAACTACTCTAGCTTCTCTGACAGTCAGGTCCACCTAACTCTCAGCCTTTTTTCAGGCCCATCCAGGGACTCTATGCTGCAGTCTCAACCCCAACTCTCCCTCTCTCCAAGAGGCCAAACCATAGCCCATATGCGGCCTCTCTTGGACTGATGGTCCAACAACCCCAAGGTTTCCGACATGTCCCACATTCCCAGATATCCTGGGCCCTGGACTCATAAGCTATTGGCCCATTTTTTTTCCCAACTCAGGAGGTGGAATCTGATTTCTGCTAAATTGCCTTAGTGACACAGACAAGCCTGTGTGCCCCTAGAGCCAGTGCTAAATGAGCCTGAAAGAGACACGTGCTGCTTCTGTGTCTGGAGCCAAAGCTACACGGAACAGCCAGAGTAGAGGCTGCTCCCAGGCACCTGGAGCTTTGCCAGCAGGAGAACATGCCAAGGTCCCTCTTCCTGAGTGACCTGTTTGCTGCCCATCCTGGGGACATGGCAGTCTCAACCACACAATTCAGACTCCCAGCTCTATAGTCAGAGTAGAGAATGTGGGTTGGGGTGTGACCTTCAAAGGCAACAAACTCAACTGCCATGGTTGAGCAGAGCATTTGAAGGCAGGGGTGCTGCCTGGACCACCCAACAAAAGCCAGGATACTCGTATTCAAAGGAGATGCGTGTGCAGTCCACAGACAGGGCATGCTCCTCGTCCTCGTTGCGGTGGTTGTGCCGGGAAACGTGGCGCTGCAGAATGCCCACATCAGTTACGTACTTCATTCTGGAAACAAGTAGGGATGGATGAGTTCTCTCCTCAAGGCTTCCAACAAACTCTAGGACATGCCGATCACACTGGCTGTAGGGCGTGGTCTGCTTTGTTGTTCCTACTAAAAACTGTGGTGGCAGGAGTGGCTGGAGGAATGTGGGCAGCAGAGCTAAAAGACTCTAGTCTTGCCTACCTTTTCCTCACATTGTGCTCTGAGCCACAGATGCTCTGCAGGTACTTATTCCAGGCCCTAAGAGTGGGACACCTAGAAAACTAATCCTCTCTTGGGGTTGGAGAGATAGTGCAGCAGATAGGGCACTTGCACTCTATTGTCCCAGGTTCAGTTCCTGACAGTCTATCTGGTCCCCAACCACCAACAGGAGTAATTTCTGAGTGCAGAGCCAGGCATAACCCTCAAGCATTGCTGGGTGTGATCCAAAAATCAAACAAGAAAAGGAAAACCAGAGCCTCTGGCCAGCCTTAGCAAGTGGACAAACCCCAGTCAGGGTCAATTATCTGCAGTAGGGGAGCCAGCACAGAAACTCCCCAGAGCATAGTCAGAGGGCAAGTCCAGGTTCACCAGCAGTAGTCACTGACCAGAATGGTAACAGTGGATCTTATCTGAGAGGCAGCCACAGGCAGCAAATGGTGCACAGTGCTGCACACAACTTGTGTGGCACTTAAACAGAGAAAGGAAGCATGAGCCCAGGTAACTCACTAGGTTAAGTGGCCAGGAAGCGAACCCAACCCACAGGATTCAGGACTTTCCAGTGACTAGAACTACATTGCAAGGTTTGGTAGGGGAGGTAGGGGAGGCAGGAAATGGGGAACATGAGGCCTTTGCAAACTGCAGAGACTGGCATAGTGTCAAGTGACAAGCTTGGACCCCAGAGGAAGATTAACAGAAGGGTGGTGGTCCTGTTGGTTCCCTTAGAGCCACTTGTCAGCCACCTGCATGGAGACGAACAGTGCCAGAATCCTGCCTCTCCCCAGTATCTGCATTCAGATGAGAGACCCCACCTTACTATCTACCTACTAATATCCTCAGGGACACATAAGGCAATGCATTACACCACCAGAGGTGCCAGATCTAAGCTCTTCCTCAGAACCCAGGCCTGAGCTGGTCCTCTTCTCCATAGAAACCTAAGGACACCACCATTCATCTCTCCACTGCAAGCTCAGGCTGTAGAGAGTCCAAGGGGCACGTCCTTACTGGGTGATTTTGTCTTGTACCCACTGGTCCGTTAGTCCCACGATGGCCCACCTGGAAGGAGAAAAGAGAATAGAACAGGGTTTGGCTGGTGGCACAATTCTCACAGGTACATGCTGAGCCCAGAGCCCATCTTCTAGATCCTCATAGAAAGAATCTCTGGGACACTTGTGCAGAGGGAGGCGGAAATAACTCTGGAAGTTTCCTCTGGAGGGCTGGCATCTATGGCTTCATCACTTCCTGAACACCTGTCTCCTGACTCTAAGGTGCCCTTTAGAAAAGGACACATCATCCTTGGACCACCTTCACTTTTTTCCAGCCTTTCTAAGTGTACATTTTTTTGTTTTGCTTTGTTTTGTTTTGTTTTGGGGGCTACACCTAACAGTGTTACTCCTGGCTCTGCACTCAGAAATTACTTCTGGTAGGTTCTAGGGACCATATGGGTTGCCAGGGATTGAACCTGGATCGGTTGCATGCAAGGCAAACACCCTAGCCACTGTGCTATTACTCTGTTTCTTCCATGTGTATATTTTGCATCAGTTCTTCTGCATTTATTTTTGTACTGATTCTGGAATGATGAGAGGCATTTCACAGGGGGCAGGGTGGAGAGTTATTTGATAGCACCGCCACTCTGAAGATACTGAAGAGTGGAAAATATATGAGTATATACTTACTTGGAAGTAAACTATGGTGGGCTACCATGGGGGTTACTGAGCACACAGCAGATGCCTAGTCCTGGGTCCCTGATGCTAATGTGGCCACCACATATTCACAGGGTTCCCACCTTTTTCTTCCTAAAAGATCCTGTAAGTTTAGTTTCTAAGTCAGCCACATTTGGGGAAATCCTTTGAGCTGAGCACTCCCAGCCAGGGCAATAAATGCCAAGGCAAGCAAATAGCTATTCTGGTATCAGATTTCACCACACATCAGAGGTTTTGGGTTCAAGTCTCCTGACCCTGTCTCCAAAACTTCCTAAGCATCTCATAGGTGAGTGAGGGAGCAGGAAAGATAAAAGTTATAACTGGGGCCCACCCCTGGTTCCTCTGCATTCTCCAACGTCCCTCCCCTGCCCCCATGAGTTTGCATGTAGCCTAGAGACCCGTACAGTGAGGTAGAAAATCAGAGTCACACACATTCCCAGAAAGAGGCTGAATCCCACATTCCCAGGGGCTACCCACCATAACATGTCATTCAGGTCCTTGGACATCATCCATGCCAGGTCGAACATCACCATGGCTGACTGTAAGAAAAAGAAGCATGAGACCATGGGCCTCACAGACCAAGTGTACAGGACAGGAATACAGCAGCTAGGCCACATGGCTGGGCCAGACCCAAGTTGCCCAGTTTAAGTTTCCTGCAGTGATTCTAGGCAAATCTGAGGGAGAAGGAGCTCCTCATTAGCAGAGCCATCACTTAAGCCATTGAAGAAGAGAAGGCAGTGAGGCATCATGGTGCTAGGGCCTCTCAGGAATCTGGTGTGTCCCTCAGTTACCCTGACATCTGCCTCTATCCACATATTCCACTTGGGTGAATGATGACTTGTACACTGCCAGAAAGGTGGAGAAGGCAAAGCCTTTACTTCTAGTTACTTGACTGTCACAGAGAAGGGACCATGGTATCCTCTACGAGGCCTTTCTATCAGGGATCTCTGTCGATGGCTCCCTGTTAGCACAAGATGTGGGTGTTGGTAGAAGTTGACAAGGGCAAAACAATGTTTACAGTGTTTTTAAAGTCACCCCAGACAGAAGATGCCAGGTTGCCCACCAGAGAGAATTTCCAAAGGAGTCAGTCATATGTCTAATTTACATTAGAGGGCAAAAAGAATGATCTTTCAAAGGAAAGTGGAGGGTCAGGGAGATAGCTGAAGTGGTAGAGTAAGGCTTAGTACATATAAGCCCTGAGTCTAATTCTTTTTTATTTGTCTGTTTTCAGACCACATTTGTCAGTGCTTAGGACTTATTCCTGACTCTGTGCTCTGGAATTACTCCTGGTAGTACTTGTTGATGCCAAGTATTAAACTTAGGTCTGCCACATGCAAGGCAAATGTCCTACCCATTGTACTATTATTTTAGCCCAAGTCTAATCCTTAAACCATTGGTCTCCCAAGCACCCCAAGCTAGGTGTGGCCCTAGTGGTTTCCCAAGCACTACCAGCCAATCAGGGCGAAAATCTGCTATGTTCTAGACAGCTGAGTATTAACAGGTATAGCTCCTATAATTTTTTTTTTTTTGGTTTTTGGGTTACACCCGGCAGCGCTCAGGGGTCACTCCTGGCTCTATGCTCAGAACTCGCTCCTAGCAGACTCAGGGGACCATATGGAATGCCGGGATTCAAACCACCATCCTTCTGCGTCTAAGGCAGGGGTCTCAAACTCAATTTACCTGGGGGCCGCAGGAGGCAAAGTCGGGGTGATCCTTGAGTGCAAAGTCAGTAGTAAGCCTTGAACATTGGGGGGTGTGACCCAAACAACTAAAACAAAACAAAACAAAAAAAGATTCCTCTAGGGCAGAGCCACAAAATGTACGAAGGGCTGCAAACAGCCAGGGGGCACGAGTTTGAGACCCTGGCTAAGGCAAATGTCCTACCGCTGTGCTATCTCTCCGGCCCCCCTATAAAATATTTTTATCTTCTTTTTTGGGACACATCCAGAGATACTCAGGAGTTACTCCTGGATCTGCAATCAGGAATTACTTGAGGACCACATGGGATGCTGAGGATCGAACCCACATTGGCCAAGTGCAAAGTAAACGCCCTATCCACTGTATTATTATTCTGGTCCCTAAAATTATTTTATGTGTTTAAGGACAATGGAACCTTGATGATAAAAGAGAGGCTGTAGCTCATGGTTTCAGAGTCAAAATTTAAAACAAAATATAAGTCATTTTACTTGAAAGTATTTTCTAGGGGCCGGGCGGTGGCGCTAAAGGTAAGGTGCCTGCCTTACCTGCGCTAGCCTAGGACGGACCGCGGTTCGATCCCCCGGCGTCCCATATGGTCCCCCAAGCCAGGAGCGACTTCTGAGCACATAGCCAGGAGTAACCCCTGAGCGTCACCGGGTGTGGCCCAAAAACCAAAAAAAAAAAAAAAAAAAAGAAAGTATTTTCTAGAGTATCTTAGCCTCTGAGCTTTGTCCAAAAATGCAATAAGCAATATGGAAATATTAAATTGTGCTCCATAACATACACACTGGTTGGCTTTCAGGGTTTTATTTTCTTAGTTTTGTCTTTTTTTTTTTTTAACCACCATCTAGTAGTGCTTGGAGCTCACTTCTGGCAGTACTCAGGGAACCATATGTAATACAGGCAATCAAACCAGGATTGGCCACGTGTAAAATGAGTTACTGCCCACTGTAAAATCTCTCTTGGTTATGGGTTTTATCTTTTTGCATAGAGACAAATATAGATTGTTCTCTATTCTTGAGTATCATAATAGTTGTTGATTTTTCTTTGAGCACGCATTGGGTACAAGGAATGACACTAAAAACTGCCTCTGAAACAAGGACCATTCCCTCTGTGTGAGATGGGAAGTCAAGGCTCAGAAAAGTCATTTATACCCTCCGCCTGGAATCACAAGGTGGAATGTTGTGGGGCTTAGCTTTTTAAGGAGTCTTTTTTGGCCATAAAAACCTATGCTTTGGAGGTAAGGCATTTCCATTGCATACAGAAGGACGGTGGTTCAAGTCCCGGCATCCCATATGGTTCCTTGAGCCTGCCAGGAGTGATTTCTGTGAGCGCTGCTGGGTGTAACCCAAAAACACCAAAAACAAACAAACAAACAAAAAAAAAACAACCCGCAAACAACCCTATGCTCATTCTTCCTCCTGCTTTAAAACACTGACCTCTAGAGGTGGTGATGAATTCCACATTGTGGTACTTACCGAAGTCCCATGATACTCATACTGCTCATAATCAAAGAGGATGTCTTTTCTGTAAAAACAAAAACAAACCAAAAAAAGAGAACTTCAATAGGAAATAGTACAAGAAGTCAAATAATTGAAAAATATTAAAACTTTATGGGGTCAGAGAGATAGCATGGAGGTAGTGCATTTGCCTTGTATGCAGAAGGACGGTGGTTCAAATCCAGGCATCCCGTATGGTAGCCCGAGCCTGCCAGGAGCGATTTCTGAGCAAAGAGCCAGGAGTAACCCCTGAATGCTGCTGGGTATGACCCAAAAACCAAAGCAAACAAACAAAAAAACAAAACAAAACAAAACCACTTTATTATCATATGGGGCTGGAATGATAGTATAGCAGGTAGAGCACTTGCCTTGTACATGTCTGACCAGGATTGAATCCCTGGCACCCTAGATGGTCCCCGAAGTACTGCCCAGAGTGGTTTTTGAGTGCAGAGCCAGAAATAAGCCCTGCACACCACCAGGTGTGGCCCAAAACCAAACAAAAAATTTTATAGTGCTCAAAGGAATGCAAATATTGCCATGATAAGCTTTGTTTTTCCTTATGGACTCTTCCAGAGTACTGCTGTTCCTTTCATAAAAGGGAACACCTACCATGACCCCCTAGTCGATGTCTGAAATCACAGATCTGAACCCAGTATATAAAGATGCCCCTTGAGGGGCCAGAGTGATAGTACAGCCAGTGTTTGCATTGCATGTGGCAAACCTGGGCTCATACCATATGGTCCCCTAACCCCATCAGGAGTGATCCTTGAGTACAGAGCCCTGAGCCCTGCTGGGTATGTCCCAACAACTGAATTATAATAATAATAACAACAATAATAAAGGACTTCAGTACTAAATATGAAGCGGAATTATGAATAATTCTGTTTCCTTTCTATGCACTTTTCAATGAAGAGTTTTATAATTGGCATCTATTTCATTCATAAGAACTTGTAAATAAAAGTACTATCTAGTGGGGCCAGAGAGATAGCACAGTGGTAGGGCATTTGCCTTGCACACAGCCTATCCAGGACAAATGGTGGTTTGAATCCTGGCATCCCATATAGTCTCCCGAGCCTGCAAGGAGTGCTTTCTGAGTGCAGAGACAGGTGTAACCCCTGAGCGCTGCCAGGTATGACCCCCCCTCCTCAAAAAAAAAATCTAGTATCCAAGTGATAATACAGCAGGTAGGATGCTTGCCTTGCATATAGTCAATCTAGGTTCAATCACTGGCACCCCAGATGATCCCCCAATCTCTGCCAAGAGTGATCATTAAGTACAGTCATGAGGGGGTCAGGTGGTGCTAGAGGTAAGTTGTCTGCCTTGCAAGTGCTAGCCAAGGAAGGACCGTGGTTCGATCCCCCGGTGTCCCATATGGTCCTCCCAAGTCAGGGGCAGTTTCTGAGCGCTTAGCCAGGAGTAACCCTTCAGCCTCAAATGGGTGTGGCCCAAAAAACCAAAAAAAAAAAAAAATCTTTTGGGGCCGGCGAGGTGGCGTTAGAGGTACGGTGTCTGCCTTGCAAGCACTATCCAAGGAAGGACTGTGGTTCGATTCCCTGGCGTCCCATATGGTCCCCCCAAGCCAATTTCTGAGCATTTAGCCAGGAGTAACCCCTGAGCATCAAATGGGCGTGGCCCGAAAAAAAAAAAAAGTACAGTCATGAGTAACCCCTGAGAACTTCTGGGTATGGCTTTAAAGCAAAAACAAAATAAAGTACTCGTCTAGAAAAATAAAAGGCCATGACCATTGTCCCTAATAGATCTCCTAAATTAGGAGGTCCCCTTTGGGCCTGGATCTCATGAAACTATAGGCAATATAAAGGGGACTGTAAGTTCTTTCCAGCATAGGGGTCTTATATGCCCGGTTTCAGAGTTACTGATCCAGAGCTACTAAACTAAATGAATTTTCCTACAGAAGAAAAAAATGCTTGCAGCATGCAGAAGGGAACTCAGACCGATCATGGGAAGTCAGAGACACCAAGGCAAAGGGCTCCTTCTCACAGGGAGAGCAGACTCTTCCTCACAGAGATCAGACTCTTCACAAGGAGAGTCAGAGTGGGTTTCTCCATAAGGAGAATGAAAATGGGCTCCTCCCCACAGGGACAGCGAGCTTTATCTTACAGGGAGAGTGAGAGTGGGCTTCTCCTCATAGGGAGAACAAGTGGCCTCCTCCTCACAAGGAGAACAGGCTTCTCCTCATTGCAGGCAGTGCTTGGTGCATACTTACCTCCGGGCTTCCCACTCTCTTCGCTGTCTCCTCTTCATGGTTTGCTCCACTATTTCCTGCGACCAGAACACAGAGAACAAAAGGCTGAGCAAAGGAGCCAGAAATCTATCAAGAGATTCCAGGAAGATTCGAATATGGCAGAAGCTACTGGGAAGACACCAGAGAAAAAGTCATTCCTGTGTCCTGAATGCAGTTTGCTCCTGAGAGGAGAGGGAGAGGGCTAAGGACACCAACCAGTAGGGTATCTTCCGGCCCATTGGCACTGAGGACAACACACTGTGGTTAGGCACAATGCCTCCCCTGCCATTCTATCCTGCCTCAATATTTTTATCACCCGCACAGTCTTATGATCTGGAATAAGCATGCAACCACCATGTACCTCAGGCAGCTCCCCATAGGATGAGTCAGGGCTAATGTTTCTGACATCCTACTATGTGCCAGAGACTATTCCACGTTTACAACACAGCCTCACTTAGCTCTCAATGAAGTCCTGATAATTCTGCTTCCAAGAAGAAATGGCAAATGCAGTCTCTCTTGAACATCCAATAAATGAATTAAATGTCTGATTAAAAATTAAAAGTAATATAGCCAGAGTAATAATATAGAAGGTAGAGTACTTGCCTTGCACGTGGCTAACCTGAGTTTAATACATGGCACCCTATATTGTCCCCAAGCCTGCCAGGAATGATCCATGAGCACAAAGCTGAACATCACCAGGTATGGCCCAAAAAACAAACCAAAAAAAAGCTAAAGTAAGAAGCCAACCAGCTTTTAGGTTCAAATACCAGGACTCCTCCCCACCCTTTTATTTTCTGAAGAAACTAGCAAAATGAAGCATCAACAGTACAGGAAAAAAAAAAGAAGAAATCCCAATAAAAGTCAAAGGAGCAAGAAGGAACTTCACAAGACAGAACATTTAGGTGAAAACTGCTCCATTACAACCAAAAATACTGTCCCCATTTCTCCCTGTTCCACCTATTCTCATTCAAAGTGAGAGGCCAGATGCCTACTCTTATCAATACCTACAGCTCATTACATCACCTTCTACCAGGTACACTTCCACAAATCCCTACGGGGGCACCGTCAGAGCAGACCAAGTAGGGAGCTTGGACCTTGTTTACTTCAAGATAACAAGAAGTGACTCCCCTCAGGGATTAAGGGGTCAAGAGTGAACCTGAACTTCTTATACTTGCTGGTAAAGAGTCTATTCTGTCCACTATCTCTTTGCCAGAGTGGAGTCATTAAAAAACAAAAACAAAAACAAAAAACAGATAAAAAACAACAAAATAAACCAGAAAGCACTCTTCCACCAAACTTCAAAAGAATATAATGGTCACTGATATTTCCCAGGTAGTCAGGTCCTGGCTGATACGTCTGTGGCATCCTCAGAAAAAGGAGGGCGAATATTCTCCTTTCTACATGAACTATAGCAGCTGAACACCACCTCCCTAGCCCTCTGACATAAATGGCCCAGCTCTGGGCCAACATATTTGTTTTAGATCTATAAATCCTGGGACACACAGTAGTGCAAAACCTTGAAATCTTACAGTAGTATCACAGTGATACAGAGATAATAGTGATCTACCAAACTCAGTGAGCCTAAGCAGTATCACAGAAGGCTCAACTAGAACCAACCACAGCCTAGGAAATCTTTTTTCTTTGTCTCATTTTTTTTGGGGGGGTCACACCCAGCAGCCTTCAGGGGTTACTTCTGGCTCTACGTTCAGGGGACCATATGGGATGCAGGGACTCAAATCACCTTCCTTCTGCATGCAAGGCAAATGCCCTATGTCCACGCTCCATGCCCTACCTCCTTGCATGGCCCCTGGCCCAGCAAATCTTTAGACACTGACTTTAGTATATCACATCGAGATATGACAATCATTTCAAATTGACCTGTGTTGATCTAAGTTTTAATAATTCCATTTGTCCTTGTATTATAACAAACAATAAGAAGTAAATTTGTTTATGCCTGCATGGAGGCAGACTAGGGTGGTGGGTGGGAGTTTGGAGACATTGATGAAGGGAAGGTCACACTAGTTGTGTGTTTGAATATTTAAACTTGAAGTGACTGTATTATGAACAACTTGGTAAATCACAATGTTATAATAAATATAATAATATTGGGGGGGGGTCCACCTTAAAAAAAAAAACAACACATGGGGCCGGAGAGATAGCATGGAGGTAAGGTGTTTGCCTCTCATGCAGAAGGTCAGTGATTCAAATCTCGGTGTCCCAGATGGTCCCCTGAGCCTGCCAGGAGCGATTTCTGAGCGTAGAGCCAGAAGTAACCCCTGAGCACCGCCAGGTGTGACCCAAAAACAAAAAACCAAAACATATAAAAAACAAAACAAAACAACAGAAGGCTTACATAATACCCAGTCTTGAAACATAATGCCAAAGATGTCCAGGATTTTATTTGTAAAAAAATTATCATAGCAAAATCCTGAAAAATCTTAAAACATATCTCTGTGCTCAAGGACACTAAGAAAAATCAATTCAACCCAAATTCCTATACAACTCTCATGAAAAGTTTCCCTTTTTATGTGAGTTGTTTTTTTTTTTTTTGAGGGGGGTCACAACCGGTGGTGCTCAGAGGTTATTCCTGGCTGTGCTCAGATATTGCTCCTGACAGTCTCAGGGGACCATATGGAATGTCAGAAATTAACTGGGGGGGCCGGGCGGTGGCGCTAAAGGTAAGGTGCCTGCCTTGCCTGCGCTAGCCTTGGACGGACCACGGTTCGATCCCCCGGTGTCCCATATGGTCCCCCAAGCCAGGAGCAACTTCTGAGCACATAGCCAGGAGTAACCCCTGAGCATTACCGGGTGTGGCCCAAAAATCAAAAAAAAAAAAAAAAAAAAAAAAGAAATTAACTGGGGTCTGTCCTGTGTTGGCCATGTACAAGGCAAAAGCACTACTGCTGTGCTATCACTCTGGCCCCAGTTTTTTTTTTTTCTTTTTGGGTCACATCCAGGGATGTTCCAGGGTTACTCCCAGCTCCACACTCAGGAATTATTCCTGGTATTGTTCAGGGGACTATCTGGGATGCCAGGTATCAAACCCAGGTCAGTTGTATACAAGGCAAATACCCTACCCATTATTGTACCATCACTCTAGCCCTAATTTTATTTTTTATAACTCTTTATTAATATTTAAAAAGGCAAAGGACATAGGATCTAGCAAGACAGATCTTTTAGAATTGACATTAACCACTTAGGATTAGAGAGATAGCAAGTAGAGTGTTTCCCTTGCATGCAGCTGATCCCAAGTTCAGTCCCTGGCATCACCTATGGTCTTCCAATAACTACCAGGAGTGATCCCTAAGCACAGAACCAGGAGTAAGCCCTAGGTACCACCAAAAAATGTGTCCCAAAAAATTAATTAAAAAGTTTGCTCTTGGGGCCGGAGAGATAGCATGGAGGTAAGGTGTTTGCCTTTCATGCAGGAAGTCATCAGTTCGAATCCCGGCGCCCCATATGGTCCCCCGTGCCTGCCAGGAGCAATTTCTGAGCCTGGAGCCAGGAATAACCCCTGAGCACTGCCGGATGTGACCCAAAAAAACCACACACACAAAAAAAAAAGTTTGCTCTTTAGGAACAGAGATTAAATTGAACTTCAGTTGATGGTTCACGATCTGGACAAAGCTATTATGACTCAGAGAAATCCTGAAAATCCAGAGAAACCTAAAGCTACACAATCAGGGTCACAGAATGTAAAGTCAGTGCTCAAAACTGCTTCCTCCAGGATTTGAGTTTACCTCTGACTTCTAAGAGTAACTAACACCTTAAAATAATAGAAAGAGGCTCGAACTCACTTCTTCTAACCGTGCTCGCTTCTCAGAAGGCTCTGATCCATCTTCACTTTCACTTCCTGAATGATCTTCATCCTCCTCATCGTCTCTAAAGATGTCATCATAGGCAGGAACTTCAAGGTCATCATCTTGTTTAATGAGTAGTTTGATCTAAGATTAAACAAGGAATAATCAAGTCCCTCTCTTCTTGACAGAAATTATTCAGCACTTCATGTTTTTTTCAGAATCTTATTTCCTAACTAGTTGTCTTGAAAGTTTTCTGCATATAACCATAGGCAACTGTTTGAAAATTCTTTTTTTCAAACAAAAAACTTTTCAGCATTTTCTTTTCACTTAACCCAGTAAGATGCTAGAGTCACACTAAATAGTATATAAAAATTGCAAACCCCCTGCAAATGTAGTTACCTAAGTCTGGGGAAAAAATAATCTCTATGTCTTATATATGCCAGCAAAATGAACATCCCACAAATTGGCTTTGAGTGAGGGTATGGAGATATGCAAACCCCCAAGTCAATAAAACTCCTGTTTCTTAATGCAGTCAGTCCAATTGCTCTTAAAAAACTTCTTTGCCTAAAAACTTGGGGGGGGGGGGCGCTTTGTTTACATGGGTAGGAGAAGAGCAACCGAGTGTATGGTTATGTGATTGCTCTGAGCCAGTCACTTTGTTCACTACCCAGGGGTTAACAGTAGTGCAATAGACCCATGTTGGTTAACAGTGCATCTTGCTGGTCTTCATAGTACCCCCTGGATAGACAGAGTAGGACCTATTCCTAGTCCCCCTAACAAGCAGGTAAAGTGAATTCCACAAATGCATTCTGAGACTCTCCAAGGTTTAGGTGCCATCTCTATCATCCAAGTTGAACAAGACAATGATCTTGTCCTCTGGCCACTCCAATTCCAACAATAGGGAAGGTAGATCCATATCTTGCCAGGAGAACTAGATGCAATGTTGTCTATGGCATAAAAAGATATAGACAGACTAATGCACAAACTCAAGAAAAGTCTGGCCCCCAAAGGCCTGGTTACCTGCGTATCGTTGTAAACATTCACAACATTGACTGGCCTGTGAGTGTCACAGACAAAAAATATGGTGTTTTCATCAGGCTGAAGGATATCCAACAGGTCTACATTAGCTCCACAATTGATGAGAATAAAATAACGGAACTGAAAAGAGAAAAGAGACATTGCAACATAGGTGTATCTATGGGACCTTGTTTTTCCACACTAGATCTCTAGTCCTTCTGCTGAGATACATCAAACCCTGAAATTCAGCAGGGTCCAGATGGCAAAAGATTCCAAACATGTCCGGAGTTGGCCTATACTAAATGCTTTAACATACACCACTTCATTTCCATTACACTGGAAGGTAGGCCTTGTTTCTGTCCCCACTTCAGAGAATCAGCATGCTCAAGTCTTAGGAATAGGATTAAGAAGCTGATGAGGGGACCAGAGCGATAGCATAGTGGTAAGGCATTTGTTTTGCACTCGGCCAACACAGGACGAACCCTGGTTCGAATCCTGGCATCCCATATGGTCCTGAGCCTGCCAGGTGCGACTTCTGAGTGCAGAGCCAGGAGTAACCCGAGTGCCACCGGGTATGACCCAAAAAACAAAAACAAAAAAACAAAAAAAGAAAGCTGATGAGGGACTTTTCTCCGTGCATTTTAATCATGCTATTTTTGATTTACTGCTCTTCTATGCTAGTAGCATTATTCAGGTTTAAATGTTTAGCAAGTTTTGGGAAGCCCATATCTGTGAGCACCTAAATGTTTCTTTGTTTTGTTTTGTTTTTGTTTGTTTTAGGGCCACAGCTGGCAGCACTCAGGGTTTACTCCTGACTCTCTGCTCAGAAATTTCTACTGGCAGGCTTGGGTAACCATATGGGATGCTGGGGATAGAACACAGGTTGACCATTTGCAAGGCAAATGCCCTATCCACTGTGCTATCACTACAGCTCTAGAGAACCTTAATATTAAGACAGAAGTCTTAAAGCCAAAGAAATGATTCAGAGACCTAGTATGCTTGCTTTGCATATGGAAGCCCTGAATTCATTCCTGAACATCATGTAGCCTCCAGTATCCTGGCACCAAACTAGAAATAGCCCCTATGCACTTCTGGCTATTGCCTAATAGCCAAAAAATATATTAGTAATACCTAGTAGTACCCAGGACCACCATGGCTATATCCGGCAGTGATTAGAAGGTTATGCAGTACTGAGGATAAAACTTAGGTACTCACTTGGGCATGGCATGTATCCTACATTTGAATCAACTCCCTAGTCCCTTAAATTAAACCTTTTACTATAACATTTATTTTAGAGAATCCATTCCTTATAAATGTCAAAGTGGCACAGGTCCAAGTGAAAATTGATAGCTGTCAGATAATCCAAGATATATGGTCTGGAGTTCCAGGGATACTCTTCTAAACTCCTCTAAATCCTCTGAACTCCCAATAGAGCCTAAAGAGACCCATCTTTTATTATGATCCCATGTGGAAGGGACAGGACTCCTGGTCCTGGATTTTAAATTGCAAATAAAAATTAAGTTTTCTTAGGAAGTAAATTCAAAGTTCTGATTTGGGGGGCCGCACTTGGCTGTGCCTACTAGGCGTTGCTCTCAGTTCTGTGCTTGGGGATCACTCGTGATAGTGCTTGGAAATCATATGTGGTGCAGAGAATCAAATTCTTCTTGCCTGCATGTAAGGTTAGCCCCTAATCTATTGTACTACCTCTCTGGTCTCTAAAATACTTTTTTTTCCTATTTTTTTTTCTAAAATACTTTTTTTTTTTTTTTTTTTTTTTTTTTTGTGTTTTTTGGGTCACACCCGGCAGTGCTCAGGGGTTACTCCTGGCTTCATGCTCAGAAATTGCTCCTGGCAGGCACGGGGGACCATATGGGACGCCGGGATTCGAACCGATGACCTTCTGCATGAAAGGCAAATGCCTTACCTCCATGCTATCTCTCCGGCCCCCTCTAAAATACTTTTAACTAGGCCATGCCAGAAGCTATTGCTACATTCTAAGTTTCTCACAATGAAATGTTGGCAACACACAGCTTATATTTTCTTTTTTTTTTTTTTTTTTTTTTTAGGTTTTTGGGCCACACCCGGCAGTGCTCAGGGGTTACTCCTGGCTGTCTGCTCAGAAATAGCTCCCGGCAGGCACGGGGGACCATATGGGACACCGGGATTCGAACCAACCACCTTTGGTCCTGGATCGGCTGTTTGCAGGTCAAACACCTCTGTGCTATCTCTCCGGGCCCGCAGCTTATATTTTCAAAGTTTTCTCCATAGCTTGAGAAAAAGTATCTACTCATATATAACTCCTATTTTTGTTTTTTGTTGCCTATTAGAGTTGACAATTACATGTACATACAATTATTGTGGCCATAAGAAGAATGCTAAGTGCTAGGAAATTGTAACTTATTTTAAAAAGAAAAAAGCTCAATTATTGTAAAAGGCTCCTTTCATACCTGTTCTTTATGTTCAAGATACGCAGTTTCAAGTTCTTGCCACCCAGAAACTGGAACCAATGTATATTGTACGTGGTCACACTGAAACAGGGCCTGCAAAGAAATTATTTTCAAGCCCTCTCAAACTTAGGATTCCTGGAATTCCTTGAAATTCATTTTGAGAAACAAACAGACAGACAAACAAAGTTGAGAAACAAATGCCAAACCAAATGATAAATAAAACCAATAAAATATTACTCAGTGACAGGGAAAGGTGTGGAGAGAGTGAACTGTCTCGTTCTGACAATTTTATCCGTTTTTACCTTAGTGAATTAAGAAAAAGGAAAGCTGATCTTACGTTTAGACCTTCAGAAATTTAGTTCCTGAACAGAGGGATCAAAGTTCACATAAAAGTTCATGCTCATATTCAAAACCTCCAAAGGTTTTCCTTAATAGACTACAAAATCCTGTACTTACAGTACTGCCTATCTAAAATCTCATTGCCAGATTCCTCTATATCAGACATTCGAGGAACCACTACTTGGGGGGGGGGGGGCTCTATATTATTGCAAAACATACTAATTAGTCTTGCTTCTCTTACTAGTCCTACTACCAAACCCCCTTTCCCAGCTTACAGATTGTTACCAAGCCCCCTACCCAAACTGAGTTCTCATCTGGGGGCGATGCAAGTGGCTCCCCATTTTGCTCCTCTCCTGCCCAGCTTCCTCCCTACCTGCCTCTACTAGGCTTTACGTTCCAATCCACCCCTCACCCCAAGTTCCTGCAAGGGACACTCCCCTAGCACTCACACAAGCACCCTTCCAGGACCCTGGGACTCACCTGAAGGATCTTACAGGCGCACAAAGCATCCACGTCCGAGGCCACAAAGAGAAGGACCCTCTGCAGGGAGGGAAGAAGAGAAGTTTAACTGGGATTGAGACAAGCCCTTACAGCCTTCACACAGCAGATCCCCTTTATCCCTTCCTCCAGAAAAAAAAATTGGGCCCTGAACTGCGGATTACCTGGTTCTGAACCACTTCATAGAATTCCTTGCGAAAATCTGACACGAACATGACCACAGAGGCCAGACAGAGACACCCAGAGCTACTGCGGGGAGACACAGTGAGCCTTGGTTGGAGCTGCTCAAGACTCCCGCCAAAACAGGGCTCTGCTGATTGGCAGAACCCGCCAGCCAATCGCTATCTAATTCCCAGGCTTCCCTTCTTTGTGATTGGTTTACACTGGGAGGCGGGCACAAGCATTCCTCCAATCACGTGTGGAAACGTTCGGCCCGCCTCCTTCAGGGTGAAACCTCCTCCAAAGGTGAGACTCCCAGTCAGCACTTGTTTGTCACCTCCACACCGGCTTCCAATCAACCCCCAAAAAACAGACGGGCACCGAGTTTGCTTTCTCAGTGACAACTCCGGCGAGGGTTGGAGAGAAGAAATGTTCTCTTCCTGAATGAAGCCTGTGGCCACGTCACCAAAGGCGGCATCCTTTCGGATTCGAAAGGTGTGTATGTGAGGGGAGGGGGATTTCCGCCCAGATCCAAAATGGCCGACGCGGGACCGGAAGTACCCATACACGCGTGCATTCTGGGTAATGTAGTTCAGAAACTGTGACATTCTAAGTCATTCTCTCCAGGAGAGACGTGTCCTTTTAAATAAGGCTAAGAATGACTTTGATAGGGGGAAAAGATAGTTATATTTTCGTGTATGATGTTAGGAAATTTAGAGCCTTGGCCTGAATTTTAGTTTTTTCCTTCTACAAACGACCCCGATCCTTGCCACTTGCTCCGGATCCGGAACTTACGGTGAGCGTCCCCGAGCGTCTGATCCCCAGCAGAGGAGGCGGCGGCTGGTGGTTGGGATCGGTCTTTGCTTTTTCTGGCTCGAGCGACTTGGACCGCGGTGACGCATCATGGTAAGTGGACCCCGAAAAAGGGTCAGGGGGGACTGGGATTTGCCGGCAGGGCAGAGAGGACTTGGCCCCAAGGAGATGCCGAGTCACTCGGGCCTACTGAGCCTGAGCAGTTTGGTTTGCCAGGGTAGAGTTGCCCGGGCAGACAAGCAGACAGTTGTCCACCACCACTCACCACCGGCCTGGGCCTAATACGACCGTTGACCGTCCATGGATGGACTGGGCCCGGTTTTCATTTCTTTGCAGTTGAATTTGAGCTCCTGGAAAGTGGACAGGAACCTGCCACCTTTAGTTTAGGGCCACCACGGGTTGGAGTGCTAACATACCCCAAACCGAAGTGAGTGAAAGTTTGTTGGATTGAGAAGCAAGTTGGTCCCCCCCAGACGAAAATTTAGGGGTATATAGGTGGGCAGAAAAACACACACTTCACCACCCCGCATTTGCTTTTTCGGTTCTCAGTAACTATCTCTTCTTGGTCAGGGGATCTCCAGATCATTATTAGGGTAATTTTATTCCCCTCCCCTCTTCATCAAAATCTTTATTTGGGAGATGTTGGCGAGATAGTGCAACATGTAGAGTGTTTGCCTGGCATGCAGCAGACCTGGATTCGATCCCCTGCATCCCATATTGTTTTCCTAGTACCTACAAGAGTAATTCCTGAGTGCAGAGCCTAGAGTAACCTCTGAGCACATAAACAAAAATAATGTTTGTTTGTTTTCTGTTTTGTTTGTTTGTTTCTGGGCCACACCTGGCAGTGCTCAGGATTACTCCTGGCTCTAAGCTCAGAAATCATTCCTGGCAGGCTTAGGGGACCATGCAAAGCAAACGCCCTGCCTGCTGTGCTATTGCTCAGTTTTTTAATTGATCCACAGAAAAGATTGAATAACTAAAGCAATATTGAGGGGAAAAAGTGGAGGTATCACGTTACCTGATCCTGCGAAGAGCACAGTTCAATGTGGCTCAAAAACAACCAAAAATATGGCCCAGAGAGATTGCATAGCAGTTGGGCATTGGCCTTGCACGCTGCCGACCCTGGACAGACGTGGGTTCAATCTCCTGTGTCCCATATAGTGGCCTGAGCCTGCCAGAAGCTATTTCTGAGTATAGAGACAGGAGTAACGTTAATACCTGAGCACCACCGTTAATACCTGAGCACCACCGTGTGACCCAAACAAACAAACAAACAAAAAACAAAAAGAAAAAATGAAATTAGCCTATTGAATGGGAGAATATTTTAGAGCCTCAAATACAAGGTGGTAAGGGGTTAATACCCCAATAATATATTTTTAAATATTGAATTCAACAACAATATCAGAAAAATAGCCCTATGTAAATAGGCAGAAAGGCTGGGGAGATGGCAGCTCTGGAGCATGTAATTCCCTTACAGAGCTTGGTCTAAGTCTGATCTCTCTAATCATCTCCTGGAGATCCCTCTACCCAGTTCTGCTGGGTGTGGGCCCAAAACCAAAACATAAAATTAAAAGTATTTTGGGGACTGGAGATATTGCATGGAGGTAAGGTGTTTGCCTTGCATGCAGAAGGTAGGTGGTTCGAATTCCAGCATCCCATATGGTCCTCCAAGCCTACCAGGAGCGATTTCTGAGAGTAGAGCCAGGAATAACCCCTGAGCATTGCTGGGTGTGACCCAAAAACGAACAAAAAAAAAAATTTTTTTAAGTATTTTTGTTTTTTGGTTTTGGTTTTGGTTTTTGGGACACACCCGGCACTGCTCAGGGGTTACTCCTGGCTGTCTGCTCAGAAATAGCTCCTGGCAGGCACGGGGGACCATATGGGATACCGGGATTCGAACCAACCATCTTTGGTCCTGGATCGGCTGCTTGCAAGGCAAACGCCACTGTGCTATCTCTCCGGGCCCTTTTTAAGTATTTTTAAGCTGCAGGTCTGACTAGATCTTTAAAGAGGGCATGTAGAAGAGTAACTGGCAAGTTAAAAAAAAGACTCATTACTTATTAAGGAAATCCAGATAAAACTACAATGAGATCTTACCTATTAGAGTGACTTGTATCGAGAGTTACTTGTATCACAATAAACATTAAGTGTTCATGAGGTTATAGAAAATCTTTGAAAACTGCTGGTGAAAATGTAAATTGGTGCAGCCAATTTGATTTGTTGTTGTTGTTTTTGTTTTTTGGGCCATACCCGGTGACACTCAGGGGTTACTCCTGGCTATGCTCTCAGAAGTCGCTCCTGGTTTGGGGGACCATATGGGACACCGGGGGGATCGAACCGTGGTCCGTCCTAGGCTAGAGCTGGCAAGGCAGACACCTTACCTCTAGCGCCACCACGCCAGCCCCAGTGCAGCCAATTTGGAAAGTAGCCTGGAGAGCCCTCAAAGAACTGAAAATGAGGGACCGGAGAGATAGCATGGAGGTAGGGCATTTGCCTTGCATGCAGAAGAACGATGTTTCGAATCCCATATGGTACCCCCTCGAGCATGCCAGGAGTGATTTTTGAGCATAGAGCCAGGAGTAACCCCTGAGCACTGCTGGGTGTGGCCCAAAAACCAAACAAACAAACAAAAACTGAAAATGAGGGACTGGAGTGATAATATAATAGATAGGGCATTTATCTTACATGCAACTGACCCAGATTCAATCCCCAGCACCCCATGTGATCCCTAAGGCAGAGCCAGGAGTTCTGGGCACCATTGTGTATTGGCCCGAAAGCAAAAAACCCTAAAAATGATGATTATTATGTGACCCAGCAATCTCCTTTCTCGGTATCTGTTCAAAGAATATATGGGGCTGGGGCTGGAGAGAGAGGTAGGGTGTTTGCCTTGGATGCAGAAGGAAGGTGGTTTGAATCCCGGCATCCTATATTGTTCCCAAGCCTACCAGGAGCGATTTCTGAGCATAGAGCCAGGAATAACCCCTGAGTGCAGCCAGGTGTGACCCAAAATCAAAAACAAAAAAGGGAATATATGGAGCTGGAGAGATAGCACAGCGGTAGGGCATTTGCCTTGCACACGGCCAACCCAGGACGCGAACCCCGGTTCGATTTCCGGCATCCTATATGGTCCCCCGAGCTTGCTAGGGCAATTTCTGAATGCAAAGCCAGGAGTAACCCCTGAGCATTGCCGGGTGTGACCCCCCCCAAAAAAAAAAAACAAATATAAACTTATTAACTTGAAGAATTATGTACATCCAGTGGTTATTGTAACATATTTTTTTATTTATTTATTTATTTTTTGGTTTTTGGGCCACACCTGGCAGTGCTCAGTGGTTACTCCTGGCTGTCTGCTCAGAAATAGCTCCTGGCAGGCACGGGGACCATATGGGACACTGGGATTTAAACCAACCACCTTTGGTCCTGGATCTGCTGCTTGCAAGGCAAATGCCGCTGTGCTATCTCTCTGGGCCCTATTGTAACAGCAATGATCTGGAAATAACCTAGTGATCATTGTAGTTGGATAATGAAAATGCCTCTCTTACTCAGAGACAGCAATTTAAAGCCCCCCCTTTTTTCCTTTTTTTTTTTTTTTTTTTTTTTTTTTGGGTCACACCCAGCAGTGCTCAGGGGCTACTCCTGGCTTTATGCTCAGAAATCGCCCCCGGCAGGCTCGAGGGACTGTATGGGATGCCAGGATTCAAACCACCATCCTTCTGCATGCAAGGCAAACATTCTACCGCTGTGCTATCTCTCCGGCCCCCTTAAAGCCCTTTTTAAATTGGTGAGAACAGGAAAGAGTTCCAGGGGAGGGCTGGACTTTGAAAATCCTGAGAGGTTTAGGGGCTTGTGGGACCATTAGTACTAGCACTGGAGATGTGTTCAAGGCCCTGCCAGATTATAGGGAGGCAGAGACCCCCCAAAAATGTTAAAGAGGGAGCAGTGGCGCATGCTGTAAGGCATCTGCCTTGCGCCCCCTAGCCTATACGATTCCTCAAGCCAGGAGCAATTTCTGAGCGCATAGTCAGAAGTAACACCTGAGCGTCACCAGGTGTGGCCCAGAAAACAAAATAAATAAATAAAATGTTAAAGATAGTTTAAAAACAGATGAGACATGGCCAGTGGCCGGTTTTCCATTTCATTAAGATCATGCTATCTCTCAACTGGTAGAGACTAGACCATTGAGATTAGATTGACTTTATAGCACGTTTGCCCCACACTGAGGCTTGCAAATTGCCACCCAGTCCTATCTGATTTTGGAGCATTTGATTCTTAGAAGACTTGCAACCCAGCCAATCACTCTTAACTATTTGGATATTAATACAAATAAATATAACTTGGTTCTATTTTAACATTGATTTCTTTTTCCCTTTAGTTTTCCTTCAACATGTTTGATCACCCAATTCCCCGGGTCTTCCAAAACCGGTTTTCAACTCAGTACCGCTGCTTCTCCGTGTCCATGCTCGCAGGGCCTAATGACAGGTCAGATGTGGAGAAAGGAGGGAAGAGTATGTGCTTGTTTTTATTTTGAATAGTTACTTTCTTGCCTTTCACTTTCACTATCTCTAGCCAGACTGTCCTTACTTTGCATGTACAACCACAAGCTGGTATTGTAGTAAAAATATTGGGTGCCCAAGTTTTACTGTGGATGGGTGTTAGTGGTGGCTTTTTGTGCCAGTTATAGTATTATAGCTTAATTATGACTACCGTATTTTCCGGCGTATAAGAAGACTTTTGAGAAGAAAAAAGTCAACTCGGTCTTATAGGCCGAGTATATCCCGAAAATTGTTGCATCATCTGGATATTGCCACAAAACGAATTTTCCAACTCGATCCTGCACCAATCACTGCACCTGCAAGGCTGCTCGGACCGCCTCTCTCACTCAGCCAATCCAAGAAAGCTTTTGATGTATGCAAATTAGACGATGTTCTGCACCAATCACTGCAAGGCTGCTCGGACCACCTCTCTAATTTAGCCAATCCAAGCAGGCTTTTGATGCATGCAAATTATACAGTGTTCTGTACCCAAATCTACACTGTCAAAAGCCTGCTCAGATTGGCCAGAGTCACAGAGGAAGTCTAAAATTAGGGGGTCGTTTTTATACGCTCGGTCATCTTATATGCTGGAAAATACGGTAAATTTATAACTTGTAGCCTCTTTTTTCCTCAAATTGCAGCAAATAAGATTCTTTATGAGGGGGCTGGAGCTATAGCACAGTGGTAAGGCGTTTGCCTTGCATGCGGACAACACAGGACAGACAGCGGTTCAAATCCCAGCATCCCATATGGTCCCCCGAGACTGGCAGGGGTGATTTCTGAGCACACAGCCAGGAGTAACCCCTGAGTGCCACCGGTGTGACCCAAAAAAAAAAAATTCTTTATGAAAGAGAATCCTGTGAAATCCTGGCTACCGTAAAAGCTTTAAAGATAAAACAGAAACTACATTTTAATTTTTATTCTGTTTTATTTGTATTTTCTGAAAATTTCTTCTCCATTCTTTTACAGTAATAATGCCGCCCTCAGCCCTCGATCAACTCAGTAAGTATATCCTACTTGAGTACTGAGGTACCATGACCATGGAGGTCAGGTATTGTTCATTATCTATGAGGGGAATTGTTCCTGAGGGTATATCTAGATGAAGAGAGCCAGGGTCATATATGCCTTTGGAAGTGACAGCCAACTGTTTAAGTGTGGGGCCAAAGAACTCGACTCCAACTTCCTTCTTTGTGAAGGGGTTCCATTCCCTTACACCCTCACCTCATAGCCTATCTCTTCGTTTTCAGGCCGACTTAATATTACTTATCCCATGTTGTTCAAGTTGACCAACAAGAACTCAGATCGCATGACACACTGCGGTGTGCTGGAATTTGTGGCTGATGAAGGCATTTGCTACCTCCCACACTGGGTGAGTAAGACCCACCCAGATCTGTGGATTTGTGTGCCCCTTCTCCTGTTGTGTAGTGGAGGCTTCATAAGCAGGGACAACCCCCAAATTCTGTGCAAGTCCTTGACTCTGAGTAGTACCACTGAAGGGTAGAGTTTGGGTTGAGAGCACAGGGCTTTCCACAGTGAATTTGTGAGTATTTTGATCCTAGCAAAAGTGCCTTTTCTCTACTAGTTGCTCAGAAGGATGTCTAAAAGTTACTTCCCTGCTATTGTTATCTGCAATCTCCTGACTTGCAAAAGTCAGGCTCTTAAAAGTGGAGCAGAAGTATTTTTAAAGCCATCTAACTAGAGAGTTTCAGTTATTATTCCCCTTTCCATTTTTTAGTAGTTTCCTCCTGTTCAGTCATATCATGTATGTTTAGTAGACAGCTGCCTATAATTGAGTTTTTCCAGCGCACTCTGCTTCATTGCCATAGGACTCAAGCAAGGGACAGTGCTAAAGAGCTGGACTGAAGTTCTCCCACTCCAGGGGATTGTGTGAGCTGGTACTTTTTCTGGCTGAGCACCAGGTTCCATCTGACTGGGAACTTCCAGATTCTTCAGAGTGACTCAGCCTAGATTCTTTGCTGACCTTCTGGCATGTGGGGCTTTGTCTTCAGACTGGTCCTAGACCAAGATCCTGCCCTGGACCCCAGCACCAGTGAATGTGCCTAGCAGGCTGTGTGTGCCCATTGCTGGGCAAGGGTCCACTAAGTAGCCAGACACAAAACAAGCCTCCCAACTGTTCTAAGGCTCTAGCAGGTATCTTGAGTTCCTCCACCTTTCCTCTGACTGCCTGTGACTGTATCCTTCCTTCTGCCATCATCCATTGGTTCTCCCATTCTATGAAGCATCACTCCAAAGTCACCAACCTCTCATTTAACAAGTTGTTTTTGTTTTGGGGCCATACCCAGTGATACTCAGGGGTTATTCCTGGCTCTTCACTCAGAAATTACTCCTGGCAGGTTTGGGGGACCATATGAAATGCCAGGAATCGAATTAGGGTTGGCTGTATGCAAGGCAAATGCCCTAGCCACTGTACTATTGCTCCAGCCCCTTGTTGCTCTATTCTTCTTGACCATCTGAGTGAAGCATTCTCAAAGGACTGTGAAGCCTATAATTTGATCCTGGGTAGCCCATTGTGGCATGGGACCAGGGAATGAGGCTGATAAATGAAACAAATTATAGTGGGAGGTGAAGGCTCTCTGAGGTGCTCTCTAAGTGCTGAAAGTTCTCTTAAGGAATGAAAATAAGGAGAAATATTACATGATACACAGAATTTCTCATTTCTGAGTGATCTTCTGTGCCTAATACTTTTAAGCCCTATGCTTATTCTTAGGACAAGAATATAGGGCCTGGAGTGATAGCACAATGGGTAGGGCATTTACTTTACATGCAACTGACCCTTGTTTGATCCCCAGCAACCCATATAGAGCACGAGGTCCCCTGTGTACCACTAGAAGTGATTCCTGAGTTCAAGGCCAGGAGGAACCACTGAGCACCACTGGATGTGGGCAGAAAACAAAAATCAAAACAGAACAAGAACAACAAAAAGCCATAAAACTATCAATGTGCTCATAGAGGAATAGAGGTGTCTGTTGGTGGGTATGATCCTCTGTAGCAGATGTCACTGGAACTTCGTCATCTCCACACCTATCCAAGGTCAGCCTGCCTGGCACTATCATTATTCATGTCAAGTGCTGCTGTTTTCCCTAGGACATTTTTTTTTTTTTTTTTTTTTTTTGGTTTTTGAGTCACACCGGGCGGTGCTCAGGGGTTAATCCTGGCTGTCTGCTCAGAAATAGCTTCTGGCAGGCACGGGGGACCATATGGGACACCGGGATTCGAACCAACCACCTTTGGTTCTGAATCAACTGCTTGCAAGGCAAACGCCGCTGTGCTATCTCTCCAGGCCCTTTCCCTAGGACTTTTACATTGTGTGTGGGAGGTCAGCTTTCCAGGGAAACATTCCTCCCTCCGCAGGTAGTCCCAGAGATGACCACTGATGATGCATCTTCTGCCTCCCAGCAGAACATTTCTTCATGGCTGGCAGGAATACTCCCATTAGCACTACAGCAGTTCTCCTTACTGACCTTCTTTTCACATCTCTAGCTTGCTTGCTGGCTCGCTAGCATTTTCCTCCTTCCTGACCTCAAATCACAGTTGGATAACTGGTCTCCAGATCCTTAGTTTAGGCTTTCCTTTCATGGTCTCAAGGAAAAGGCCACGTGAATTGGACACTTCAGTCAGTTCCATGTATGAATTGATGGTCATCCTACTGAACATTTGATTTTTCTAAAGCCTCATTGAAGCCTTCTTCTTTCTTTAGATGATGCAGAATTTACTACTGGAAGAAGGGGGCCTGGTTCAGGTGGAGAGTGTCAACCTTCAAGTGGCCACATACTCTAAATTCCAGCCTCAGAGCCCTGACTTCCTGGACATCACCAACCCCAAAGCAGTGTATCCTTTAAAAATAAGAATTCTTCCACAGGGCTAAAGCAACAGTACAGTGGGTAGGATATTTGCTTTACACACAGTTGACCCAAGTTCAATCCCTAGCACCCCAGATGGTCCCCCCAAGCATTGCCAGGAGTCATTCCTGAGTGCAGAGCCAAGAGTATCTCTGAGCATCACTGGATGTAGTCCCCAAACAAAAAACAAACAAAAACAATTTAGGGCTCTTTTAGACAAAACAGAGGTGTTCTCACAGTTGGGAAATAACAAGTACATTATTTAACGTGGGCCTAATTCAATCACACATTTGTGATTGAAGTTGTGATAGCAGAATCATGGCTCCTAGACTTGGGACCTGGGTAGGTTCTTTGGGTGCTCTGCTGCCCTCTCCTTAAAGCTTCTTGTGATCCAGCACACGTACTTTCAACCTGTTCAAGCTTGGTCTTTCTACTCCAAACCAGTGGGGAGTGCTACCTAAGTACATTTTCTCTGTCTTTTTAGCCAGAGGAAAGTTTTAGGTTCTAGTGAGTGAGCAGTGTGGGCAATACAATATTATTGTGTACTTATGCCTGCAGTCCTTGAATTCTTATTTAGAGGCCCAAATTTGACCTGTTATCTGAAATCTAACCCAAAAAAGTACAACCCAGTGGGAATGGGGAGGTCAGAGAGATAGTACAGTGAACATGGTCATTGCTTTACATTGTGACCAACCTGGGTTCATCCTCTAGCACACTAAGGTTCCAGTGAACTTGCTAAGAGAGATGCCTGAGTGTAGAGCCATTACGAGTAAACTCTGAGCACCTCCAGGTGTGGTCCAAAAGCAAAAATAAGCATAGTTTGGTGAGTTTGACAGATGTGTATACACACTATATCCTTAGGATTATTCCATTTTCCCAAATGGTTCCTTATTCCTTTTGTTGTTAGTCTTCATTGACCATAGTCCAGGTTACTTGCAGCTGCTTCCCACACTCAGGATCTGCTTCTCTTTCTGTGTGGTGGAACTGTATTACCTTTTTGCGATTCAGTCTTTTCCTTAGCAGAATGTTTGTGATACTCAACTGTGTTCTTGCATCGTGGACTTTATTTCTTCTAATTGCTTACTAAAACACTTGGCGTGTCAAAGTCGTGTGTTCTAGTGTGAGCATGTTCTACAGTGTCTCTGGTAGTCATGATATAAACCCCTCACACACTCATTTCAGACTTTAGGTATGCATCCAGATATCTTGCCTTAACAGTAAATTCAGATTAGAAAATGCATTGAGAAACTTTGCCTGCCTGACCACCGGGGACGTGATTGCTATCAATTATAATGAGAAGGCAAGTGCCTGAATCATATAATCCACGGGGCCTGGAATCCAGCTCCATTATATTAGGGTCATTAACAGATGGCCTCATGCTGTTAGCATCTTTCTTGTTTTTTCAGGTTTTTTTTTTTTTTTGGTGGGGGAAGGTGTGTGTGTGTGTGTGTGTGTGTGTGTGTGTGTGTGTGTGTGTGTGTGTGTGTGTGTGTGTGTGTGTGTGTGCGCGCGCGCGCGCGCGTGTGTGTGTGTGTGTGTGTGTGTGTGTGTGTGTGTGTGTTTGTTTTTGTGTTTGGTAAGCAAAAGTGAGCAGTAAGGTTGGGTTTAGGAGTTGCTCTAAATCACTGCAGAATAAGTTGTTGCTCCCAGTGGTGCTAAATAAGCCATGTGTGGGATCAGATTTAGTCATGTTAAACTGTTTCTCCAGCCCCTACAGCTTGTTTCTTAAAATCTTTAGGGTTGGGCAAGAGAAGTGGCTCAGATGTCTAGCACACACTTTGCATGTGTGAGCCCAGATTCGGTCCCCAGTACCCACGATACCCAGAGTATCACCAGGAATAACCCCAAAGGATCAAGCCAGGAGCAGCCCATAGGCAATTATAAGATATAACCCAACTCCCCGTACCCCAAATCAGTCTAGAAAATTATTTGCAAGTACAGTGATTTATATTTACATTTCAGTAAAGGTAAACCGTTTGCAATGTTAAATGCTTTGGGGGCTGGAGTGGTGACACAGTGGTAGGGTGTTTGCCTTGCACAAGGCTGACCTAGGACAGACCACAGTTCAATTCCCTGGCGTCCTATATGGTCCCCCAAGCCAGGAGTGATTTCTGAGCACAGAGCCAAGAGTAACCCATGAGCATCACCGGGTGTAGCAAAAACAAAACAAAAACAAAAAACATCTCAGACATATTCTAGGTAAAACGAAAAAGAAAATCTCCAGCTGGAGTAATATTACATTGAGTAGGGCATTTTTCTTCCTTTTTTTCTTTTTTTCCAATTCCCCTCCAGCGCATTTTTCTTGTGGCAAATCCAGCTGACTTATGTTTGATTCCTGGTATTCCAGATGGTCCCTTGAGCACTGCCAGGCCTGAGCATCACTGAATATGGTTCAAAAAGAAAGGAAGGAATTGAGAGAGTGGAGATGGAAGGGAGGAAAATGATGCAGGAAAAAGTAGATTGTACTGTACTAGTTATACTTATCTTTCAGTCTTTTTTTTTAATATATGAAAATACTCTAGATGTACAACAATAGAACTGTTGTTATTGTTGTTGTTTTGGTTTTTCAGGCCACACCCATTTGATGCTCAGGGGTTACTCCTGGCTAAGCGCTCAGAAATGGCCCCTGGCTTGGGGGGAACATATGGGACTCTGGGGGACGAACTACAGTCCTTCCTTGACTAGCGCTTGCAAGGCAGACACCTTACCTCTAGCGCCACCTCGCCGGCCCCAATGGAACTAGTTTTTAACTTTTAGACTGAGTCTTTATTCTTCCCACAGATTTATGAACTGAGAGTTATGGAGACTAAACCTGACAAGGCTGTGTCCATCATCGAATGTGACATGAACGTAAGTCGTTTAATTGCTTACAATGCAGGTAGAAGGGCAGCCAGTGTCCTCTTCAGGCTGCCCATCCTATAATCTCTGCTCAGGACCAGTGCGGTAGCACAGTAGTTGCTTATTATAACATTGTTGAATATTTTACAATCTTAGATATGCCCATTGTGGATATTCTTCAAACCTAAGAAGCTTCGTTAGTTCCTGAGGGAAAGATTGGAGTATGTGCAACAGCCCAGAGGGTCACCAGGGACTGATACTGACCGACCGTAAACTAGCCAGTCCTAAAAAGCTAACTCAATAAAGACCAGAACAGAAAATAGTACAGGGATAAAATAGAGGGGTTAAGTGCCTGCCTTACGTATAATCAATCCTAGTTTAATCCCTAGCACAACATGTCCCCCAAGAACTGCCAGGAGTGATCCTTGAGCACTTCTGGGGATGACTCAAAAAAAACAAATCCTGGGGCATTCAAAATAAGGATTGGAGGGGCCGGAGAGTTAGCACAGTGGTAGGGCGTTTGCCTTGCAAGTGGCCAACCCAGGACCAACAGTGGTTCAAATCTCAGCATCCTATATGGTCTCCTGAGCCTGTCGGGTGATTTCTGAGCGCAGAGCCAGGAGTAACTACCCCAAAACCAAACCTAAATAAATAAATAAATAAATAAATAAATAAATAAATAAGGGTTGGATTTTGTTGGTATTTATATCCTGAGAATGTTACTATACTTGTTTTATAAAATGACCCAGTGGGAAAATAGGGAAAGTGTACAAAGCATGTTCTGAACTATGTGTATGAATCCACAATTGTATAATTTTTTTGTGTGTGTGTGGTTTTTGGGTCACACCCGGCAGTGCTCAGGGGTTATTTCTGGCTCCAGGCTCAGAAATTGCTCCTGGCAGGCACGGGGGATTCGAACCGATGATCTCCTGCATGAAAGGCAAATGCCTTACCTCCATGCTATCTCTCTGGCCCCCACAGTTGTATACTTTAAAATCAAAACTTGGAAAAAAAAAAAAAATCAAAACTTGGGGGCCGGAGGGGCCGGGCGCGGTGGCGCTAGAGGTAAGGTGTCTGCCTTGCCAGCGCTAGCCTAGGACGGACCAAGGTTCGATTCCCCGGTGTCCCATATGGTCCCCCAAGCCAGGAGCGACTTCTGAGCTCATAACCAGAAGTAACCCCTGAGCGTTACTGGGTGTGGCCCAAAAACCAAAAAAAAAAAAAAACAACTTGGGGGCCAGAGAGATAGCACAGCAGTAGGGTGTTTGCCTTGCAAGCAACTGACCCAGGATCAACGGTGATTCGAATCCCAGCATTCCATATGGTCCCCCAGACCTGCCAGGAGCCATTTCTGAGAGCAAAGCCAGGAGTAACCCCTGAGTGCTGCTAAGTGGCCCAAAAACCAAAAAAAGAATCAAAACTTGGACCCAGAGATATGACTGAGATGACAGATTCAGTCATGTAGTGAGTCCTAGGTTTCATCCCCAGTGATAATAAAAGAAAGAAAAAATATAAAACAACCTAAGTTAGACCATGTCTCAAATTGTACTTCCTTCTTGGGACACAGGTGGACTTTGATGCTCCACTGGGCTACAAAGAACCTGAAAGACAAGTCCAGCATGAAGAGTCCACCGTAAGTGTCTCCACTGGCCCCAGCCTGATTCTGCTGCCTTGGATAATGGCGATGTCTTTGGGAAGTGGGAAGAGTCCTAACAACATTCTGCTATATGATCTCTGCTGGTGTGACGTGAATACATTCCCTGTACCCCTGCTCATGGAGAGATTATATATCTATTGGAGTTTGGGGCCACAGGCAGGAGTGAATTTGGTTATTCTTGCTGAAATGCTCATCTTGCTTTTTTCTGTTTTGCCCTGTCAGGAAGGTGAAGCTGACCACAGCGGCTATGTAGGAGAGCTGGGCTTCCGTGTGAGTACCTGGCCACAAACTTCACTTGCATGTCCTGACCGTGCCATCTCCTTCCCAGGTCCTCTGTACCACTCACTCTGGGGTCTCAGCAGGAATTAGTCATGCCTATGTATTTATGGCATTTTCTCAAATAACAAACCCTCTTAAGTCTTCTTTCTGTCTGAAATTCTCCTACTTAGAGCTCTATGATATGCCCAACCTTCCCTTATTTAAAAATCTGTCTGGGGAGCCAAAGGTGTGGTTCAGTAATAGAATACTTGCCTTACAGGTACAAGGTCTTGAATTCAGGACCTGGTATCACCTTGTCACAACCAAGTACATAGCTGCACAGTCATAAGAAGGAAAGGAAAGGACTAATTATAGGACAAAAGACTAAATTAGGGCCCGGAGAGATAGCACAGCGGCATTTGCCTTGCAAGCAGCCCTTCCAGGACCAAAGGTGGTTGGTTCGAATCCCAGTGTCCCATATGGTCCCCCGTGCCTGCCAGGAGCTATTTCTGAGCAGACAGCCAGGAGTAACCCCTGAGCACTGCCGGGTGTGGCCCAAAAACCAAAAAAAAAAAAAAAAAAAAAAAAGACTGAATTATAGGGCTGGAGTATTAGTACAACAGGAATGACATTTGCCTTACATACGACTGACCCAGGTTTAATCCCCACCATCCATTATGATCCCCCAATTTCTCCAGGAGTAAGTTCTGAGTGCAGAGCCAGGAGCAACCTCTGAGCACTGCTGGGTGTGGCCCAAAAACATAAACAAAAGAATCTGTCTTGACATAGAGATAGTACAGGAGTTAAGACACTTATCTTTCACATGACTTACCCCAGTTCAGTCCTCAGCACTTCAGGGTTCCCCAAGTACAACTGCAAGTGATTTCTCTCAAGCACTGAACCTGGATTAGTCCCTAAAAACTGTCAGGTATGGGCCCCAAACTCCCAAAATAAAGTTAAGAATAACCTGTGAGCTGGAGAAATAGCTCAATAGCTGAGTATACACTTTGCACATAGGTCTAGCTTGAATCCATGTCACAACATGGTCCCCCCAAGCACAGAACTAGGAGTAGCCCCAAGCATTGCCAGGTATGCCCCCAAAATTAAAATATAAAGGTAAATAATTTGGAGGGCCACACCTGGCAGTGCTCAGGGGTTACAAGCTCAGGAATCACTTTTGGTGGATCTTGAGGGACCATATAGCAAGCCGAAGAACTTCAACTCCAGTCTGTTGAGTGCAAGGCAAGCACCCTATCCACTGTACTATCATCACTCTGTCCCCCACCCCCCAAATAAAGTTTTGTAGGCCAGAGCTATAGTACAATGGGGTAAGACTCTTGTACACAGCAGACCTGGATTAGATCCTAGGTAACTAATACAGTCCTCAAAGCCCTACCACCAGGAGGGATCCTTGAGCAGAGGCAAGAGTAAGCCCTGAATACCATTGGTTATGCCCCAAAACCAAAAGTAAACAGAAATTTCTAACTGAACTACCAAATATTGAAAAATAATGCAACAGATACACATTTATTCTTCACTTACACTTATTTGCTTTGTTTTTCTGTAAAATCCTCTCTCTCTCTCTTTTTCTGTACTATTTGTAAATAAGTTTCCTTGTAACTTTCCAGCACTACTGCCCTCTCTGGAAAACTGGTGGAGGGGTTGGTGGAAGGAAGGAAGCAGCACAGGAGGCAAGACTGTGCAGGTCTTAGCCCACCTCAGGGTCAGATCTGGGTAGTGTTGTCAAGACTGGACTAGCTTCATTATTGACTGCTGTCTGGGTCATGCGACAACTAACAGCTCATAGCTAGTCCCGGAAGATGATCCAGTAGCATCTGACTTCCAATGTTGTAGCACTTGGGGACTGACTGCTTGAGCTCTGCTTGGGTCCCTAAGCAAAAGGCATCCATTGGCTCAAAGGGCTCAGCACACATACATTCTTCTTCTTGGCTCTCCAGGCCTTCTCTGGTTCTGGGAATAGATTGGACGGGAAGAAGAAAGGTGTGGAGCCCAGTCCTTCCCCGATCAAGCCCGGAGACATTAAGAGGTAAGTTCACCCTAGCTCTGCCCCATCTTGTGTTTTATCCTTATCTAACCTACAGAGCATATATGTCAGCCTCACTTCAGCTCTAGAGACTGAGCTAGGACTTCTTTTGTTAGGTAGAGTACCACAGATTGGTGTTTGCAAGAGCATCTCCCCTGGGAGGCTGCTTTCTTTCACTCCTTTTCTTTTCCTTTTTTTTTTTTTTTTTTTGGTTTTTGGATCACACCCGGCATGGCTCAGGGGTTACTCCTGGCTCCATGCTCAGAAATCGCTCCTGGCAGGCTCGGGGGACCATATGGGATGCCGGGATTCGAACCAATGACCTACTGCATGAAAGGCAAATGCCTTACCTCCATGCTATCTCTCCGGCCCCTTCTTTCACTTTTATGTAACTCCAGGCACCTGATCAAAACTCTGCCTCATGGAAAAATGTTGGTTCCTTAGTAATCTGCCTATTTTCTTGTTTTAAGAGTTCAAATAATTGATCAAGTCATATTATCAGGATCCCTAAAGCAGGAAGCTGGAGCTGCCTCACCTGGATAGGTTTGGCTCAGGGTCTCTAATGGAAGTTGCAGGACATTCTGCTGTGCATGTTAGTGCAAAGGAAATATTATGGATGGGGTTTTACCCAGACTTTTTGTTTGCTTCATGTGGGACCCACAAGGGGGTTTATCTTGCTTAAAGATCACTCCTACTGGCACTCAGGGATTGTATGTGGTGTTGGGATTTTTGTTTGTTTGTTTGTTTGGGCCACACCCGTTTGATGCTCAGGGGTTACTCCTGGCTAAGCGCTCAGAAATTGCCCCTAGCTTGGGGGGACCATATGGGACAGTGGGGGATCGAACCGTAGTCCTTCCTTGGCTGGCGCTTGCAAGGCAGACACCTTACCTCTAGCGCCACCTCACCGCCCTGGTGTTGGGATTTTGAGTCAGTTGGCCATGTAACATCACAAACCTCAGTACTATCTTTCCAGACTTTGCCCTGATTCTTAAGTAGAGAAATTAGTTCAGTATATATGTAATCTTTTTATTGATCTGACAACCTGAATGATTTCTAGGTGACCCCAGATTCTACAGGCTTGTGCCCAGCTGCTTCATTCCAGAGGGACGTTGAGGAGCAACAGAGGGGGGGAGGAATAATACCAAGGTGGAATACTCAGGGGTACTCCCTGAGTGAGAATCAAGAGGACATTAGTTGTCTCTTCTGCTACCTTCTTTTTGGTGGTCAAAAATGAATTTTAGGGCCCGAGAGATAGCACAGCGGTGTTTGCCTTGCAAGCAGCTGATCCAGGACCAAAGGTGGTTGGTTCGAATCCCGGTGTCCCATATGGTCCCCCGTGCCTGCCAGGAGCTATTTCTGAGCAGACAGCCAGGAGTAACCCCTGAGCACCGCCGGGTGTGACCCAAAAACCAAAAAAAAAAAAAAAAATGAATTTTAGGGAGTCAGAACAATAGCATAGCAAGTAGAACATTTGCCTTGCATGCAGTTGACCTGGCTTCAATCCTCAGCATCCTATTTGGTACCCAAGCGTGTCAGGAGTAACTTTTGATTGCAGAGCCAGACCCCGTGAGTGCGTCAGACGAGGCCCCAAAACAAATAAAATAAAACAAAACAGGAATTTTAAGGTGTATAAAGAGAGTACAGAAGAGTTTTCCTTGCTCACAGTCAACCCAGACTTGATGCCCAGTACTGCATATGACACCCCCTGGGCATATGACTTCCTGTGTAGGAGAATGCCAGATGTGGCCCAAAGAAAAAAGGTTGTCATTTTTTCTAAACCCCTGGAATTAACACTTTCCTCTTTCTTTACAGAGGAATTCCCAATTATGAATTTAAACTTGGTAAGATCACTTTCATCAGAAATTCAAGGCCTCTGGTCAAAAAGGTTGAAGAGGTGAGTTTATTTTGTGGTAATAAGTTTTATTTATAGTGATGAGTGGGGATATTCTATTCTAAATAAGAATGTTTGTCATGTTTCCTCCATTCCTGGGCCTCTCTTCCTGATGCCCAGGTTGTGCTGCAGAGGCCATAGGTCCAGACCACCATTCTAGCATCACCTGCTGTGGTTAAACATTATGTTATCAGTTCACATGCTTCATAGTTTTTGGAACACACCAGTGGTGCTCATGGCTTGTTCCTGCCTCTGTGCTCCGAATCACACCTGGTAGAGTTCAGGGGACAATACGAGGTGTTGGACAGTGAACCCGGGTCAGGGTCAAGGGGAGGACCTCCTGACTATGAATAACATGACCTGCCTCCAAGATAACACAGTCTAAAAAGTCGCCCATTTAGTCTTGTGGAGAGAAAGCAGTTGTTGTCTTCACCTGGGAGTGCCCTAGTGACAGGAAGGGACGTGCATTAAGCAAAAGGTATTGACAAAGTATCGTTCTTCTATGTTTAGTCTTTTTCCCATTTGCTGGAACTAACTCATAAAATCCGGCACATCGTTCTGTAGATTGTCCTCACTCTGCAATGATTTTGACTGGAATGGCCATCTGCATGTGCCCTGTATTTCAAGAGCACTGGCACTTCATACCCAGTTATTCCTGATTACTTCTCTATACGTCCTGGACTTAAGGAGAGATAGAGGAGGAAAGTGGGCAAATGTACAGATTTGGCTGTCAGAAGACTAGTCATTGGCTACTTTCTGGTTGCATAGCTCTTGCTAAACATGGGACTGGTATATATTTAATTCTACTCCATTTTGAAACCCCATAAAGAAGAAAGAGAGAGAAAGAGACACAGGGGAGAGAGATAGAAGAGAGATGAGAGAAAGAAAGAGAGAAGAGGGGCCCGGAGAGATAGCATGGAGGTAGGGCGTTTGCCTGGCATGCAGAAGGACGGTGGTTCAAATCCCGGCATATTATATGGTTCCCCGAGCCTGCCAAGAGTGATTTCTGAGCCAGGAGTAACCCTTGAGCACTGCCGGGTGTGACCAAAAAAAAAAAGAGAGAGAGAGGAGAGAGAACCAAGCCCCAGGACAGGACAAGTTGTAACTGACCTCATAGGCAGCAATGGAAAGCTTGATGTAAACTGGGCTGTCGGGTGAGCCAAGAGGCATTTGGTTTAGATAACAAAATTTAAAGGCACCAATGGAGATTGGGGGCTCACAGTGGAGTGTCTGTCACAAAATAGTTAGAAAGGAGCTCCTTTCTGTTGCCCTTCTGTGGAAGGCTAAAGACTTGTCATCTAGAACAGGCATCATGGAAGGTATCTAGACCTTCTACACTGTAGTCAGCACCATGGATAGCACAAGTAAAATCAGTGAAGGAACAGAGTTTGTAACCTGTATCAAAAAAGGAAGAAAGCCTGAATATTGTTACCTGTGGTATCCTTCCCTGCTTGGTGCCATACATTTGACTTGATGCTGTAGTTAGAAGCAGGAGTCATTGGGGCCGGGTAGGTGGCGCTGGAGGTAAGGTGTCTGCCTTGCAAGCGCTAGCCAAGGAAGGACCGCGGTTCGATCCCCCGGCGTCCCATATGGTCCCCCCAAGCCAGGGGCGATTTCTGAGCACATAGCCAGGAGTAACCCCTGAGCATCAAACGGGTGTGGCCCAAAAACCAAAAAAAAAAAAAAAAAAAGCAGGAGTCACTTGCTGTGAATGATTTAACAAACCCCATCTCACCTAAAGACCTTTAGAAATCAAATTTTTCGGGGCTGGAGAGATAGCATGGAGGTAAGGCGTTTGCCTTTCATGCAGGAGGTCATCGGTTCAAATCCCAGCGTCCCATATGGTCCCCCGTGCCTGCCAGGAGCAATTTCTGAGCATGGAGCCAGGAGTAACCCCTGAGCACTGCCGGGTGTGACCCAAAAACCACAAAAAAAAAAAAAAAAAAAGAAAGAAATCAAGTTTTTCAAATCATAGGAGTTCAGAAGAAATTAGAGAAGCCAAAGAAGAAACTATCATGAGATAATTGCCCCTAAATAAATGGCATGAGTTTATATAGTTGATGGTTTTATAGTCCAAACCCAGCAATACTTGGGCTCCTTCCCACTCTGTGGTCCAATAGTTACTCCCTGCAGTGCACAAGATCATACACATTCAAAGGAAGTACTCCTCTACAACTCTGGAGAATACGCCCCCACAAAAGTAGGGGAATGAAAAGGAAATAGGAGGTGGCAGCCTTAGATCTGAGTTACTAGGAGTCCCAAGTCTGTTCTACACTGAGAAGATGGCCAATTCCTACAGGGAAGCCTGAAGGCCCCAGAGACAGCAGTCAATGTGTGTCTAACTATTTGCCGACAGTTATAGGCTGCTGGATAAAGGGATGGGATTGTATGAAAGAATCAGCCAAATTAAGCTCTTAGGAGTTTCAGAAAATATTCCAGGGTTAGATTGATAGATAGTAGGGTAGGGTTCTTGTATTGCCCATGACTAACACAGGTTAGACCCTTGGTATTCCATATTGTTCCCCAAGCATTGCCAAGAGTAATTCCTTAGCGTTGCTGGGTGTGCCCCTCAAAAAATAATCATAATATTTTATCTTCACATCTAGGATGAAGCTGGGGGAAGATTTGTCGCATTCTCTGGAGAAGGACAGTCATTACGCAAAAAAGGAAGAAAGCCTTAAACTGCAACTGTTGGCTGAATAGAAAATAAAATAACCGATTGCAATATAATGCCTTTTAGTTACTGGCCTATATGATAGGAATGAGACTCTATCTGGATGCTCTTTGCTTTTGGTTTGCTTAGAGTTACCTAAAAATGATCACATTTGACCTGGAAGTAGAACAGCATACTTCAGGGCATGAGCTTGGTTTGGGGAGAGAGAAAAGCTATCTATTACCAAGAGATTGAAAACTAAGAAATTGAGATACTCCTCAATTTCAGCTCTGGAAGCCCCCACTCACTCTCTCAGCCAAAGCCTAGTTCTTATTTCATAGCAAGAGACAGTAGAAGGAGTTGAATTGCTCTCATTTGAGGTGTTCTTTTATCAGTTTATCCTTTCTTTTTCCAGGTCCATAACTTAGAACTTGCCCCTACCCTTGGGGTATAGGGGGTGGGAAATGGTTTAAATAGTCTATAAGCGGTGTTTATTCCATTACTCTGGCTATAATTTTAAGTATTTGAGGAAGGTTGTTTTGCTGTTTTTGTGGTTTTCTTCAAAAGAACTGTTCCTTGAAAGGAAAACTGATAGAAATGTGTTTTCTTTTTTTTTTTTTATTTTATATGGAAATAACTGGTTCCTTAACAAGTCTATTTTTTATGTGAGTCAAAGCACAACTATGAATATTAGAACGAAAAGTGCTAAAGGTGTGTTTCTTTATCTTTCCCTATGTCCCAAATCTGTTTTAATGTATCACTAATGGCCTATCATTTTTTAATTAGTATTCCGTCTCAGATAATTCACTTTCTTTGTGATATATTTTGACATGTTAATCCAGTTATTTAAATTTCTTTGTTCCTCAAAATAAAACAGCAGGTGATTAAAACTAGGTTGTTTCTAATTATTGGTTGGATACCCATATGATTGGTGATTGGGCACTAACAAGCAGTTGGAGAAAGCATTCTGCTAGTCCTTGCAGGTGCCATCTGTTCCACCATGTGGTTAGAAGTAACTTCTCTGGGACTTTTGGATACTACAGTTAGAATCAAGACTAACTGAGTAGGGATGGTCAGGTACACTCTTGATCCTCATGGAATCTCACTTTGTACTGGCACTCCACCCAACACTCAGAAAAGAGGTAATTCCCTCCAGCCTAGGCTTCATTTATATTCTCAGAGAATAAGTATTAAATGGTGGTCACTACTGTTGAAAAAGCATGAAGACTATATAACAATGTCAAACTTGCAACAGGTAGGCCAAAGAGCTGTAATTTTATCAAGGGTTTCAGCCAGAGTGTACAATAGGTAAGGTGTTTGCCTTCATGTGGCTGACCCAGGTTCAATCCCTGGAGCCCTATGTGGTCCTTCAAGAACTACCAGGAGTGAGTCCTGAGTGCATGGCCAGGAATAACCCTCTAGCACCGCCAGGAATGGCTCAAAAGCAAACAAAAACAAAAGTAGGTATTGCTTAAAGTAAAATGAAACATTGCCAGATTCCTGTTACATTCATTCCTGGCATTGTCCCAGCAACCTCTTAGAAGGGGCTCCCTGACGTGACTGGATTCACACAAGTCAAGAAGCATTGCTTGAGTATGGTTTCTTAAGCAAGACCTTTCTACATACAGCCTGTTCTCTTTACTTCGGAATTGTTGCCTCTGCCAGTTTAGAAAATGCTGTGTTCTCTCTACCCTTCATGATAAAAGCCTTCACTACCATCAGACCTAAAAATCAAATCAGCCACGACTTACAAAAATCCTAGCGCTGGGCCGGAGCCATAGCACAACAGGTGTTTGCCTTGCACGTGGCTGACCCAGGACAAACCACAGTTCAGTCCCCTGTCCCATATGGTTCCCCCAAGCCAGGAGCAATTTCTGAGGGCATAGCCAGGAGTAACCCCTGAGCGTCACCGGGTGTGCCCCCCAAAAAAGAAAAAAAGTCCTAGTGCTATCAAAACCAAACACAGCCTTTAGCCATCTGCCTGAGTCTACTAGTAACTATTTCCTTCTTTTTATTTTTGTTTTGTTTTAGGCCACACCCAGTGACTCAGGAGTTACTCCTGGCTGTGGGCTAAGAAATCGCTCCTGGTGGGGCTGGAGAGATAGAATGGAGGTAAGGCATTTGCCTTGCATGCAGAAGGACGGTAGTTCGAATCCCTGTATCCCATATGGTCTCCTGAGCCTGCCAGGGGTGATTTTTGAGCGTAGAGCCAGGAGTAGCCCCTGAGTGCTGCCGTGTGACCCAAAAACCAAAAAAGTAAAGAAAAGAAATTGCTCCTGGTTTGGGGGACCATATGGGATGCCAGGGTATTGAACCGTGGTCCTTCCTAGGCTAGCACGGGCAAGGCAGACTCCTTACCTATTGCACCACCACTCTGGCCCCTTGTTCATTCGATTTTGGTTTTAAGCCATACCTGGAGATGCTCAGGGATTACTCTGCCTCTTGCTCAGGAATTACTCATGATGGTGCTCAGGAGACCATGGGGTGTTGAGGATTAAACCCAGGTTGGCCAAGTGCAACTCAAATGACCGATCCACTATAGTATTTCTCCAATTCCCAACTTCTAACTTTTAAGATTTCCACTTCTAGGGAGGTGTGAGTGATAGTATAGTGAGTAGGGTGCTTGCCTTACATTCCAGGGCCGAGTTCCTGGCACTCATTTAGTCTCCAAAGCACTTTCAGCAGTGATCCCTTACTGCAGAACCCCGAACCCAGTCAGGTGAGGCCAAGACTTTGACTCCTAGGTACTTTCAAGAAGTCTGTCCAGGGGCTGGAGTGGTGTCGTAAGTAGTAGGGCATTTGCCTTGCAAGCGCTAATCTAGTACAGACCGCGGTTCAATTCCCTATGGTCCATATGGTCCCCCAAGCCAGGAGCAATTTCTGAGCACATAGCCAGGAGTAACCCCTGAGTGTCACCAGGTGTGGCCCAAAAATAACAACAAAAAAAGTCAGTCCACATCCTACTTTCCACTATCAACATATTAAATGCCATTGAACCTTGATAATTTTGTGACTTCACGTCTGCCTAGAGTGGACTCTGAGGGCGACTACTAAAACCACAGCTGCAGGGTAGAATTAATACTCCTAAAATGACCGATCTTTGAGCTGGAATACCAGAGGTTCTATCTCCTGAGCACAAGAACAGTTCTGAGCATGGAGCTGAAATTAGCACCCAGCAGGATTTCAGCACCACCATCAAAAACAAATAAAACAAAACAAAGGACCTGGCATTAGCTATATGCTTCAGAAACAGCCAACTTTTTTTTAATTTAATTCTTGTATTTGGAGGGTAGGGTTGGGTCACACCCGGCAGCGCTCAGGGGTCACTCCTGGCTCTTTGCTCATAAACCGCTCCTGGCAGGCTCAGGGGACCATATGGGATGCCGGGATTTGAACAACCTACCTTATGCATGCAAGGCAAACGCCTTATCTCCATGCTATCTCTCTGGGCCCAGCCAACTTTATTTAAATTTTTTTTTTTTGGTTTTTGGGCCACACCCGGCAGTGCTCAGGGGTTACTTCTGGCTGTCTGCTCAGAAATAGCTCCTGGCTGGCACGGGGGACCATATGGGACACCGGGATTCGAACCAACCACCTTTGGTCCTGGATCAGCTGCTTGCAAGGCAAACGCCGCTGTGCTATCTCTCCGGGCCCTAAATTTTAATATATAAAATGTTTATTTAAGCACCATGATTACAAGCACGATTGTAATTGGGTTTCAGCCATAAAACAGAAACAACCAACTTAACACCTGCCAGAAATGGGAACAGATGACAGCTGTCATCGCTCCATCCCTGCAACCCTGCCACCCTCGGCACCGCCCAGCCGCCTGCTCATTGGATCAAATTGGGGAGGAGGGCGGGATTAAGGAGTAACTCATTGGTTCCTGTGCCCGTCAGTCCACACGATTGAACTTTCCTTAGTCTTCATTGGCTAGTGAACCCGAAAGCGGGGATCAGCAGTTGCCCGGGACATGGCTGAAGAACATGGCTGGAGGGTAAGCGTGAGAGGCGGGACTGCGGAGATCTCGCCGGGCTCGGGGTTTGCTCGGCCCTTTGCCCCCGAGCGGGTGGGCTGGGGGGTCTCGGGCCGGGGTGCAGACCCTCTGGGCTCTCGAGCTCGTCTCTCTGCAGCCGCCGCGCCCCTGCGAGGCCTACCGCGCCGAGTGGAAGCTCTGCCGCAGCGCCAGGCACTTTCTGCACCATTACTATGTCCACGGGGAGAGGCCCAACTGCGAGCAATGGAAGCAAGATCTGCAGAGCTGCCAAGACTGGGAGAAACGACGGAGTGCAGAGGCCCAGGTGTGCGGGGGAAGGCGAGGTGGGCTCTGTGCCCACGGGTGCCTGGGCTGCGTCATGCACACCTTACCTGCCTAGAATTGCCCGGGTCACTCAATCCTCCCTGCTCCAGGTCCAGGCTCCCGGACTCTGTTTTTCCAACCCTTCTCTGCCTGGTGCTTCTCTTTCGAGAATTATCAATGATTGACACATCAGCTGGGCATTCGGATGCCACTGAAAGGACCAAGAGAGAATGGGTGTAATTGGAAGGGGTTGGAGGGTTGAGGGTCTGCTGGTCTGGAGCAGAGGAAAGGTAGGGGACCGGACTGGAGAGTTGCTTTGCTGTGTGTTCATTCTGGCCTAAACTCTGCTGGGAAGATGGATTTTATTTCTCTCGGTTTGGCCACCTGGATGGGAGAATGTATCATGGAGGGTCTGTCTATCTGTTCAGCAGATATCTATATTGGGCTTTTTATTTTTATTATTGTTTTTGGGCCATATCAGGTTGTACAGAGGGTCGGAGGGAGGAGGACTATTTCTAGCTCGGTGCTGAAGGTTGCTGCCAGCGTGCTTATCATTACATTATGTGAATATTGAACCAGACAAGCTGATAAAACCAGCTGTTGTATAAAAGAAAAGACTGGCAATTTCATAAGTGAAAAGTCCCCAAATTGGAAAAATTAACTTTCAACCTAGATGGCAAAATTGCTGAACTTTTATATTTCCCTAAAGACTTCATGTATGAGCCACAGGTGCCACTCAGTGGCAAAGTAAATGTCCACATGGCCTGGATTCAGTTCCCAGACCCAAGTGTGTGCGTGTGCTTGCACGCACACCCTCACTCACTCCCACCTCTTCTTCCTTGCAGCTCATCAAGTGGTATAGAAAATAAGAATGAGCTGAATCGCATGCACCCTAACTTAGAGTGTGTGATATTTTTTTCTTCAAAGGGTTTCCTTCTCTTTCTTCCCTCCAACTATTTTCAGTATTAAAAAAAGTAATGAGGGGCTGGAGTGATAGTATAGTGGGTAGGGTATTTGCCTTGCATGTAGCCATCTTGGCTAAGTCCCTGGCTTCCCTCTGGTTCCTGAATCTGCTAAGAGTTATTCTTGAATATAAAGGAAAGAAGGAAAAAAACCCTGAGCATTGCCAGGTGTGGCCCCAAAACAAAACAAATGAATAAAAAGTAATGAGGGGGGCCAGAGAAATAACATGGAAGTAAGGCATTTGCCTTGCATACAGAAGGTCGGTGGTTAGAATCCCGGCATCCCATATGGTCCCCCAAGCCTGCCAGGAATGATTTCTGAGCGTAGAGCCAGGAGAACCCCTGAGCACTGCCAGGTGTGACCCAAAAACCAAAACCAAAAAAAAAAAAAAAAAGTAATGAGGGGCCAAGAGAAATAGTACAGTGGATAGAGCACTTGTATATGGCAGAGCTAGGTTTTATCCCAGCATCCCATATGGGTTCTTGAGCACCATTAGGAGTACTTCCTGAATGCAGAGTCAGAAGTAGCCTCTGAGCATCTCTGGGTGTGGCACCAAAACAGAAAAATAAGTAAATAACGAAAGATGGAGAACTAGTATGGGAGATAAGGTACTTGTCTTGCATGCAGCAACCCAATTTTTATCTCTAGCACCAGAGTTCCCTGAGCAACACTAAGAGTGATGCCTGAGTACCAAGGGTTTGGTCAAACCCACCCCCCAATAAAAATAATGATTTCATAATAGAAAAATGGGCAAAGGGCTCAAAGGAGGAATTCAGTTTAAGAAGAAAACCAAATGCTCTGACATATAAGTTCATATAGCAACAGTGGTCTGTGTTTAGCTCAGTGTTAGAAGTTCCCACAGGGGATTGGAAAGCCAGGAGGAAGATGTAAAGTGTCTGGGAAACTTCTCTGTCAAATGCATGACTTTTGTCCCTTGCAGTTTTACCTCTGAAAGTTTAGGTGAGTCTAATGTAGTCAATGGTATCAAGTCCAGAGATCTCTGAGATGTTTTAAATTTCCTTAAGTTGTGTTCTACGTAGTCTTTTCAGTTTGGGAGAACAAGTGATGTAGGTCTCTGTGCTTCTAGCAAACAAGTGTCCAGGTTTATTAGGTGGAAGCAACTGTTTCTAAATGATGTCTTTATATACTGTCTATGTCGAGAGAGAGAGGGAGGTCCGGGGCCCTGTGAGCGCACAGAAAGACAAGTGACTGTGGTCTCCTTTGCACAGCGGTCCCTCTGTGACAGCGAACGTTCAAGAATCCAAGCTACACAGAAACACGGGATGGTGTGGACCCTAAGGCAGAAGCCCCCTGCAGACTGGCACCTCCCTCTGCCAGAGGAGGACAAAGACAATTGATGAGTATGTCGAAAGTTATTTCAATTATTCTAAATAGAAGCTGACAATTGAGTGCACAATTCGTTTAAATTGTTCATTCATTTTTGTCATCCAGTATTAGAATACCAACAAGAACTAATACACTGAATGCCCTGTGGCCTCTTGCTTCTATTCCTCATTTTCAGGGGGTTTTCAGCACTAGGCCTCAACCTAACGACTGTAAAGTCAAGTATCTGTGCACTGATCTTGGGGGCAAAATAGTCTATTTCAGAAGGTCCATACGTCAAAGAATAAAACATTTTACATTTTATCTCCTGTTTGCCTCAATAATCTCTTCGTATATCCATGTGTGGTTGGAAGTATGTGTACACAGGAACCCAGAGCAGAGATGAGTATACAGAGCCAGGGGTTAGGGGAGTCTTAATGTCTAAGCTATGCCGTTGGTGTCTTGTACCCCACTTGCAGTGGGTGTGGTAGAAGTCTTCCCAAATCTAAAATCCATATTAGATCAGATTCTTTTTTCACAGGTTATATAAATTAATTAGAGTGGGAGTATAGCAGATACGGTGCTTGCCTTGCATGTGGCTGACCTATGCTTGATCACTGGCACTCCATATGGTTCCCAAGCCCACCATTAGTGATCCCTGAGTGCAGAGCCAGGAGTTAGCCCTGAATATTGCTGGGTGTGGCTTCAAATGTAATTAGCTAGAGCAGTCTCAAAACAGAAAGCCCTTTCACTGGATCATGGATGACAGGATATAACTCAAGAACAATCAGATAGTAATAAGGACCAGGTGCATTTTCATTGCCCTTCCCAGGCAAGCCTTCTTCCAAATTACCTTGTGCTCCTTGAAACCCCTCCTTTTTTACTCTAAAGTGTCACACAGTCACTTTAGTCACATAGGCATGATTAACTCACTGCAATTGAATTCAATCTCTAGCCCTTCCCTTCTCCCAGGAAGTTGTGATTGGAAGTTCCGTATCTTATTGTTGGTTTTACAGAAGATACCCACCTTCTCCTTTTACATTTTTCCTAAATTATTTTGTTAGTATAACAAAACATGGGTTTTTTTGGGGGGAGGCAGGGGAGAGCACTCTCCTGGTTTTACACTCAGGAATTACTCCTGGAGGTCTCAGCACCATATGGGATCCCAAGGATTGAACCCACGTCAGCCACATACAAGGCTTTGTTATCTTTCCAGACCAAAGACACCTGTAGGAAATTCGAAGGCCCAAACTGTATGAAGACCAAATATGTATGAGTATATATTTTGGTGATTGGGATGTCCAAAACATGTATTTGCTGTGAATTAAATGTAGGATAAGCCAGCTACGTCTTGACTAATTTTATGAACATTACTGGAGTATTAAGTACTACTGAGTATTAGGGAGAGGGAGAAGATGATCTAAGTTTCCTCTGAAACACAGCGGGGGCATTTGAGTTTAGCACTGTGCAAATGCCATCTGGAATTGCAAAGACTGGAGGATATGGGGCATTCAGGAAATGGCTGAGAAGGAGCAGTAATCAGTTCTCAGGTGACCTCCCTGGTGCCACCCTTACAGACCTTTGCTTTTAGTTTAAGAGGTTTGGGAAGCCTTCTACTGCTTTTTCTTTTTTTTAAACAAAATCTTTCTTTGCTTCTAAATACCGTATCAACATGTATGCATATATATGTAGAATAAGAAGCCTACTACTGGGGCCGGAGAAATAGCACAGCAGTATGGCGTTTGCCTTGCATGCAGCCGATCCAGGACAGTCAGTGGTTCAAATCCCAGCATCCCATATGGTTCCCCATGCCTGCCAGGAACAATTTCTGAGTGCAGAGCCAGGAGTAACCTCTGTGTGCCGCTGGGTATGACTCAAATGCCATAAAAAATGGAGCCTACTATTATGTTGATTATCTACATCTACCATCTACTACACATGGAATAGGACTCTGGAATTAAAGTCTTGAATAGAAGTTGTTTCTAAGAGTCCCAGTTGAGAGTTTAAGGGACAAACATAAGCTCTTAAGGCATTAGGATCTAAAGTGATAAGATCGGTTTAGAAAATGAAGAGTGATTAGAATGGTGTCATGCTTTTTGGGCATAACTACAGATTTTGGGCCCGGAGAGATAGCACAGCGGCGCTTGCCTTGCAAGCAACTGATCCAGGACCAAAGGTGGTTGGTTCAAATCCCGGTGTCCCATATGGTCCCCCGTGCCTGCCAGGAGCTATTTCTGAGCAGACAGCCAGGAGTAACCCCTGAGCACCGCCAGGTGTGGCCCAAAAACCAAAAAAATAAATAAATAACTACAGGTTTTTTTTTTGTGCCACACCCAGTGGTGCTCAGGTTACTCCTGACTCTGTGCTCAGGGGAACATACTGGATGCTAAGGATTGAACCCACTTTCCTATCTCTCAAGCCCCCAAACTCAAGTATTTTTTGTTGTAATCTGGTCCTCATTGTTACAGTATGTATGTAGAAACAAACTTCACAAATTGTAATTTGTACTGTAATATACTAAAATTTATGTGCCCTTGAAAATAAAAACTAAGTGCAACAAATTGAATTAAATCAAGGAAATTAAGATTTTTTTTAAATTGTAAAGGATACAATGGTATGGTTCCATTTATCAGTGAAAATGTAACTGTAAAAAGAGACCTCATGGGGCCGGGCGGTGGCGCTAGAGGTAAGGTGCCTGCTTTGCCTGTGCTAGCCTTGGACGGACCGCGGTTCGATCCCCCGGTGTCCCATATGGTACCCCAAGCCAGGAGCAACTTCTGAGCGCATAGCCAGGAGTAACCCCTGAGCGTCACCGGGTGTGGCCCAAAAACTAAAAAAAAAAAAAAAAAAAAAAAGAGACCTCATGATGTGGGGCTTAGGAAGAGGAGGTGTAGGGGTGTGGTTAGAGGTGCAGGAAAGTATGCTATGATGATAATGTACTGCAACATGGTGCTTGCTTGTAGCTACATATAGTAAAATGGGACAGAAGACATAAGTGCTGTATCATATACTCAGGACTGTACTAGTGTGAAGCTCTGACACTATGCTGCTAGGAGAAAGGGAGATAGCACCTCTGCATATCTACTTCCAATCTCCTGTGAATTCATTGTGATTGTTAGTAAATCTTTTATTTTGTTTTTTGTTTTTGGGCCACACCCGGTAACGCTCAGGGGTTACTCCTGGCTATGTGCTCAGAAGTTGCTCCTGGCTTGGGGACCATATGGGACACCGGGGGATCGAACCGCGGTCCGTCCAAGGCTAGCGCAGGCAAGGCAGGCACCTTACCTTTAGCGCCACCGCCCGGCCCCCAGTAAATCTTAATGAGTAAAACCTGTGTCAAAAGAAAGCACCTGGGCTGAAGTAATAGCACAACAGGTAGGATGTTTGCCCTGCACATGGCTGACCTGGGTCCCTTATGGTCCCCAAAGCCTGCCAGGAATGATTTGTGATTGCAGAGCCTGGAGTAATTCCTGAGCACCACTGGGTGTGGCCCCAAAACAAAACAGAACAAAAAGGCACCTGCAGGGAGCTGGAATGATAGCACAACAGGTGTTTGCCCACCTGGGTTTGATCTCCAACATCCCATATTGTTCCAAGACCATCAGATACACACACACACACACACACACACACACACACACACACACACACACACACACACACACACACACACCACAAAGAACCTACAGCAAGCAAGGTGGTGGAAAGAATGCAACATCTGCTCAGATTGGATATCTGGATATGAGGGCAGACAAAGGGATGACCCAAGCCTAGTCAATTACCATGCTGACATGGTTGGGAGCTCCGACTATAAACTGGAGGAGGGGACTGAGATGCTTATGGAGGAGGTAGCTTGACTAGTAGCCCCGGGATGGAGCCAGGCTGAAATTGGCCAATGAGACAGAACAATGAGCAGCTGCAGGGGAACAGGCTTGGACCTGAGATAAGAAGTGAAGCAATGCCCATTCAGGTAGCACCAACGGACTTAGATATCTTTTTTTGTTTTTTTTTTTTTTTTGGTTTTTGGGCCACACCTGGCGGTGCTCAGGGGTTACTCCTGGCTCTATGGTCAGAAATCGCTCCTGGCAGGCTTGGGGGACCATATGGGATGCTGGGATTTGAACCACCGTCTTTCTGCAAGCAAGGCAAACATTCTACCTCCATGCTATCTCTCCGGCCCCAATTTTTATCGTCACACCATACAGTAGGAAAACAATTATAAGAGAGTGGGGAGATGTCTTTGGGTCACACCCAGCTATGCTCAGAGCTTACTTCTGCTTCTGTTCAGCGGTCACTTCTGGCTTCTGGGGGAAATCATGAGAACAAGGGATCATACTAAGCTCAGACATTTATAAAGCAAGTACCTTACCTACTTACTGTCTTTCCAGGTAAACAATCTTAACCATTTTTTTTTGGATTTGGGGGCCACACCCATTGGTGCTCAGGGGTACTCCTTGCTCTGCACTCAGAAATCACTCCTTGTAGGATTAGGGAACCATATGGGATGCCAGGGATAGAACCCAGGCTGGCTGCGTCTAAGGCAAATACTCTTCCCCACTGAGCTATCGCTCCGATCCCACAAGTGTTTGTTTTTTTTTTTTGCTGGATCCCCCACAACAGTCTTAACTTTTACTCATGTAAAAGGTTTATAAGTACAGACTTTCTTTTCTAACATAGTTATGCAAATAACCAGGAAAAATACTTCACCTAATACATTGGATCTTCTCAGGCTGAGTATTGCTCAAACCTAGGTTAAAGCCCTAACCACAGAATGTGACAGTATTTAGAAAAAGGATCTTGGGGCCAGAGAGATAGCATGGAGGTAGGGCATTTGCCTTGCATGCAGAAGGACGGTGGTTCGAATCCTGGCATCCTATATGGTCCCCAGAGCCTGCCAGGAACGATTTCTGAGCTTAGAGCCAAAAGTAACCCTTGAGTGCTGCTGGGTGTGATCCAAAACCCCCCACCCCCACCCCCCAAAAAAAAGGATCTTTTCTTTTAGAGAAAATTAAGGTAAAAGGAGGCCATAAGAGTCCATTAAGACTCGTGTCCTAAAAAAAAAAAAAAAAAAGACTAGTGTCCTAATTGTAAGAAATTGGGATAGGCACAAAGGGATGATCATTCAAGGACACAGAAGTAGCCCTCTATAAACCAAGAGATCTCGAGCAAAACTAACCCTGGATATGCCTGGATCTTTGGAGTTCTACTCTTTGGAACTGTAAAAACACATTTCTTTCATGACAGCCATACATTCATACTTAAACAGCCTACTACATTAGTACACTAGACTAGAGCAGAGTACCTGATTCATGACAGAGTCAGAACTCTTTCCCCAATCAGATGTCACATCTTCCTGGAGGAAAGAACAACTGAAACTAGGATTTCTCAGCCTTGCTCTACCCTCCAGTTGAAAATCCAAATGAAGTTGGCCCATGACATGATGACACTTGTGTCCTTTGATGTACCCCCAGGAAGGCTCAGCCCCTTCTCTGCACACTTGGCAGCCAGCATGGTGCATCCTTCACCTTCTCTTCTCTGGGATGACTTGTTTTCCAGCTGGAGAGGTCAGGATAGTCCTATTGGTCCCACACACTGAAATCTTTTTATTGGGGGGAAAGGGGTGTGAGAGAGAGGGCAGAAGTCTATATCTTGGTCATTCTTTTCTTATCACATGGCAAAGAGAGACAGCCTCTCACCCATCCATCCTCAAGTGAATTGACATGACAGACACATGATGAAACACATTTATTCATAGGATACCCAGATGTGATATGCAGACTTAAACTCTGGTAATATTGGCTGCCCGGGACAATAAGTTCAGCAGACAGCTGACTACAGTTCTTTTATTTTCATTTTTTGTTTTTTGGGCCACACTGGGCTACTCCTGGCTCTGCACTCAGAAATCACCCCTGGCTAGGGGGACTATATGGGATTCTGGGGATCAAAACTGCATCTGTCCTGGGTCAGCCGCGTGCAAGGCAAACACCCTACCACTGTGCTACTGCTCCAACCCTGACTATAGTTCTATCTTTTGAACTCTACCTGTGTGTATACCTTGGTAATATCATGATACCTCCCTTCAGGGGGCTGGTAGCTGGTGACCGGTGGTGTGTAATCTGGCCCTTCCTTCTCAAAAGGAAACAGAGTGGGGTCCCTCTTGATTGCTTCCTCATAGAGCTCTGGGGATATGAGTTGCAGTTCGTGCAAAGCTTCCTGCTGAGCCTTGACCATGGACCTGATGGCGTCCCTCTCCATCTCGTGTTCTTGCTGCTTGTACAGGGACCACTTCTTCAGAAGCAAAGCCCTCCGTTCAGCTTCCTCAAAAGGGAGCTCCACCTGAGGCCGCTGTCTAGAACACAAACCCAAAGGTATAAAGCTGGGCATCAGTGAACTCACCAAGGTGTCTGGGCCATTGTGCATGACCCATACTACTCCATGTCAGAAACAAATGGGATTTAGGAAGGTTGGGAGTGACAGGGATATAAAATAGAGACACATGCTTTGCTTATGTAATGCCCAGAGTTTGGTCCCCTGCATCAAATGGTCTTTCAGACCCAATAGATAATGCTCTGGAGGCCCCCAGGACCAGCAAGTGTGGCCCTTGTGGCCTTCTAGCATTGCTGAGCTAGCCTTGGTAGCTCCCAGCACTTACCACTACTTACTGCCACATAGTCAGGCTCTAGAATTGAATTTTCCGGCTCAGTTTACTGAAGAAGAGAATAGACCCCAGGCCTCCCGTGTGCTCTCTGGGAGTCCACCAAATGAAAAATAGAAATGGAATACATGAAAGTATATTGGGGCTGGAGAGATACTACAAATATTAAGGTACCTGCCTTGCACATAGCTGACCCCAGTTCAAGCCCTATTAATAAATATAGTCCCCTATGCACCATCAGAAGTAATCCCTGAGCATTGTGACCTGGGCCCAAACCCTGGCATTCCATATGGTCCCCTGAGCCTGCCAGGAGTAACTTCTAAGTGCCACTGGATATGGCCAAAAAAACCCTAACAAAGTAAGCAATGTTTAACATGGTGGCAGTAGTGGTTGGGTGTGCCCCCACCCAAATAAAACTCCCAAAATCTTTTCCTTCACTAACAAAAGAATTTTTTTCGGGGGGTGGGGGATGGACCATACCTGGTGATACCAAGGACTTACTCCTGACTGTGCACTCAGGAACAACTTATGGCAGGGCTCATGGGACCATATGGGATGGCAGGGATCAACCTGGGTCAGTCACATTAAAGGCAAGTACCCTACCCAATGTGTTATCTTCCTGGGACCCCCAAAATATCTTCAAAATTAAAACAGTATGAGTTCAAGGCGCAAATTTGCCAACCCTTAAAACACAGCTGCCTATATGCATCTGCATCACAAAGCAAAATGATAGACAAGGGTTACAGTCCCCAAGCCATTAACCTAGCTAAGAATGTTCTTGCTAAAGAATAGCAAAATGAATATATAGCAGTGCTGATCTAAATTCACTTGGGTACCTGGCCCAGTTTATAGACAGGAGTATTTGAATAAAATTTTTTAATAAAAATGTTCTGTGTAGGGGCTGGAACGATGGCGCAGTGGTAGGGCATTTGCCTTGCATGCAGCTGATGCAGGACAGACCTCGGTTTGATCTCCTGACGTCCCATAAGGTCCCCCAAGCCAAGAGCGATTTCCGAATGCATAGCCAGGAGTAACTCCTGAGTGTCACCGGGTGTGGCCCAAAAAATTCCAAAAAAAAAAAAAAAAAAAAAAAGTTGTGTGTCAGGGATTGAACCTAGATCTCATGCTTGCAAGGTCTGAGCGACATTGTCACTGAGTGACATCCTGAGCCCAATTCTAAGTCTCTCTCCCAGATTCAGCCAAGGTATATATTCCACAGCTACCACAATACATAATCAAGAATAGGGCGCAGGCATGATGAAATCCCTGGACCTGAGAACCTCAACAAGTAGTATTCTTACCTCTGTTTATCCAAGAACTTCACAGGGGTAATAAAATCTTCAATAGGAATCAGTTCCTGGCTAGCCTTTTCCAGACGGCGGATTCTTTTCTTCAAACGGTCCTTTGCTGCTTGGTCTTTTTTAGGATCTACCTTCTTCTTCTTTCTCAGTGGTTCTGCCCTAATGGAGAAAGAAGACATTAAACATTTTCCTCTTTATTCCTACAACTATGATGAGACATGGCTATATGGTGAAATACCCCAAACTCAAACTGAGCTCTTCCCCAAGAAAGGAAGTATAAATGGTCCTGACTTCATGATATCAGTGGGGGCTCCCCATCCATGATCTTTGTGAGAATTATCTGAGCCCTGTCAAATAAGAAGGGTGAAAATACAATGAGTAAAGTGCTTCTTTGCACATGCCTAACCTGAATTGGATCATTAGCACCACATATGATCCACTAAACCCTACCAGGAGTAGTCCCTGAGCACAGAGCCAGGAGTAAGGTCTGAACATCATCAGGATTTGGATTTGATCTCTGCCATTTCACATTTTGATCCCTGCTCCAGGGACTCCTAGAGCACCCCCCAGGAGTAATTTCCTGAGTGCAAAGCCAAGAATAACCCTAACCATCACTGGGTGTGGCCCCCCCAAAAAACAAACAAGGGTGGAAAAAGTTCATTTTTTATACTAGAGTTCATGTACAACTCTTTTAGAAAGTGAGTGCAGTCAAAGTGAAAATACCTAACTGAAAAATTCGAAGTTCACCATGTACTCTTTAATCTTCCATTTCTGGAGCTCCTGCATGTAAATTAAATGCCACAGTCCTTTGAACCATATGTCAAGCCCTTTTCAGTTTTTAAAATTTGTTTTGTGGGGGCCAGAACAATAGGACAGCAGCAGGGCATCTGTTTGCCTTGCACGCAGCCAACATAGAATGGACACCAGTTCGATTCCTGGCATATCCCAAATAGTCCCTCAAAACTGCCAGGAGCAATTTCTGAGCACAGAGCCAAGAGTATCCCTTGGATGCTGCTGGGTGTCACTCAAAAACTAAAAAAAAAAAAAAGTTTTGTTTTGGGATCACACCCAGTGATGTTTAGGAGTTATTCTTGGCTTTGCACTTAGGAAATTACTCCTGGGGTGCTTTAGGAATCCCTGGAGCAGGGATCAAATTCAATTGATCATGTGCAAGTCAAATGCTCTACCCGCTTTACTATTGCTTCAAACCCCCAGCTCTTTTGGGGACTTAACAAATTCCTGATCCTGGAGTACTGACAAAGGACTGATCTGTTCTCATCAGCACATCTCTCATAACAGTAAGTTAATATGAAAAAAATAAATCTTCAAAAATTAAGAATGATTTTTTTTTTTACCAAGTTCCTAGATAGTACCCCAAGTACAGGTGTGGTCTCCAAACAAAAATGCACTTCCAAGTGGTGGAAAAAACAAACCTCAACTCAGCAGCCCTTACCTCTCCTGGTAATTGGAAATGGAAAAGCCCATATAGTAAAGGCAAAAGTTTATGTTGATCCCTTGTAAACACGCAAGAACCCCTTCCCAGATCATTAAATTTTATTTAAGCGACTTTCACATTTAATTGATTTCCCCCCTATTACCGACAGCAGTACTCTACATGGAGAATGTCAAGACAGGAAAACATCTGCTGGAATTAAAGTGAGAATCCTTAAAAGGGGGTCGTTAATTTTGCAAACCCAATGCTGCATGGCCTTGATTGCTTTCGTGTGTTCGTGCATCTTCTGCTTGTAACCCCTTTGCCAGCCGGTTGAGTTTACCTCATGGGAATGAGGTCCCAGAAGGACAACAGTGAGGCTCGCTGATGGCAGTTTCTAACCTGCGTTTGCCAAGTTCCCAGGAGCCTGGAAAAGACGAGAGAAGTATAAACATATGATTCACAAAATTGCAAAAAAGGAGGGGAGACACAAATCAAGAAGCTTGCAAAACCGGTGAGTTGTAACTGCAGAGATTGACAGCAAGGTCAACATGTTCAAGTCCATGTTCATGACACCAGAGAGCACTTGGGCAGAGTCCCTCCTGGCTAGGATTTTCCTATTTTTTACTCCAGGGTTAGGCAACTAGGTCGTTTCTGACATGTCCACAGACTGGGTAGCCAAGAAGCGGGGACCAGACTTGATCAGGCCCGCGTGCGCCCCTGGAGCACCCTTACAAACCCATAGCACTCACCCATTCCGCGGGCCCAGAGCCCGAGCGGAAAAAGCTCCCAGCACCGCAGCAGCCATGGGGGCAATGTGACAGTCCAGCGGCGGCCTCCAGAGGCCCGGCCCACAGTTCTCCGCGCGCGCGCACAAGCGAGCACTCAAAAATTCAGGTCCCGCCTCTCTAGGAACTCAAGTTGCGGCCACCGAGAGGGAGGCTACCGGAAGTAGCCTCCTCTAAGCCCTGTGAGCACCATCCTGGCAAGCTGTGGCCACGCCCTGAAATGAAGCACTTTCACTTCCCACCCGGCGCGACTTCCGGCTTTTTCGTAACTTCCGGTTTCCATATAAGGGCCTGCGCTTCCTGTAGCCTACAGCCTTCAGTGTCCACCTGAGGGAGCGAAGTTTTGCAGTTCGTCCAAGCACGTCCTAGTCACCCTGGCTTCCCTCCTCACGCTCCCCATTAGGCGTGTGAAGCGTTGTGTCAGAATCTAGGGAAGTGGGGGAAGCAGCCATTGGGGTTACTTCCTGAGGGGGCCCAATTACGTGAGAGGCTCAATTAGACACAACTTTCGAGGGAGTGAGATGGGGATGGCGGAAGTGACGTAGGCGGAAAAAGAAACACCCGCCCCCGCCGCATCAGAACCTCTTTGGCACGCTTGGCGGAAGTGACGTAGGAGCAAAAAAACCGCCCGCTCCCCCGCCGCGTTCAGAAAGTGACGTCGACGAAAAAAGACCCGCCCACCCCCGTTGCGGTCAGGCACTCTCTGCGCGCTTGGCGGAAGTGACGTATGCGAAAAAGACACACCCGCCCCCCCGCAGCGTTCGGGCACTCTGGGGCGCTCGGCGGAAGTGACGTATGCGGAAGTAGATAACGCCCGCAACTCTTTGGCGCGCTAGGCCCCTTCGGCGCAGGGTCCTGTCACTTTCCCGTCGGGGCGCTTTGACAGGTGCGCGCGGTGCCCGGGCCCGGGACTTCCGGCGTTGCCCGGGAGCCGCCGCCGGAGGAGGAGGCGGAGGAGGGCGCGCAGGGGATGCGGCTGTGGCGGCGGCGGCGGCGGCCGAGCGCGGGGGGCGACTGCGGCGGCGGCGGCGGCGGGGGGCGAGGGCCGGCGATGGCGCGGAGGCGCTGAGGGCTCGGGGTGGGCGGCCCAGGGCGACGCGGGAGGAAGCGGCGGCGGTTGAGCTTGTGCTTGCGGCTGCGGCTGCGGCTGCGGCGGCCCCATGGCCCGGGCGCGCTGAGCAGGGGATCCGACCCGACCCGACTCGCCCGGCCCGGCCCGGCCGAACCATGAAGCTCCTGAAGCCCACCTGGGTCAACCACAATGGTGAGTTGCGTGGTGCCGGCGCCGGCGGAGAGAATGGGGCTTCGGGGCGCGGGCGTGGCGTGGCGTGGCGTGGCTGGAGCGGGAGCCGCGTGCCAGCAGGCCCCGACGCCGACGCCCCCCTTGCCCGGCCAGGCCCGGCCCGAGCTGAACTTTGGCCTCGGCCTCGGCCACACTGGGCACGTGCTAAAGCCGAGCCCCGAACCCCGAGTTCGAGCCCGAGCCGTGCGTGCAGGCAGGCTGGAGTGAGAGAAGCGAGTGCAAGGCCCGGCCGGGATGCAAAGGGCAGGGCAGGGCAGGGGAGGGATGGGATAGGAGGGGATGAAATGGGAGCCGCCCCTCTCGCCTCCCCTCTGCTGGGGTTGCTTGCTGCAGGTGTCCCCCCAATCCTTGAAGGGGGAATTTGACCCCTGATACACACACACACATCCCCCCCACACACACACACACCGATGATCTCTCCTCTCCCCGCCTCGCCTGCAATGGATGTGCCCGGCAATGTGCAATCCGGGAAGGGCAGACATTCTCTCCTTTTTTGTTTGTTGTTTTTTGGTTTTGGGGTCACACCCGGCAGCGCTCGGGTTACTCCCGGCTCTACGCTCAGAAGTCCCTGCTGGCTAGCTCCGGGGACCATATGGGATGTCGGGATTTGAACCACCGTCCTTCTGCATGCGAGGCAAATGCCTTACCTTCATGCTATCTATCTCTCCGGCCCCGCAGAAACTCTCTTGACCTCCCCACCCCTGCCAGGCAAGGCCAGGATCCGGTGACAGAGCCCACTCTCCACTTGGAGAAAGAAATATGGTGGCTTCTTCCCCCTTCCCCCCCCCCCCCCCGCCAAGGGAATCAACTGCCTTGATGTTACCCAAGTTGGGGCGTCCCGGTGAATGAATGGGGTGTCTCCCCGAGAAGAGGGGCTTCTTTCTTGACTCGGCGGGTAACCCAGGTCCAAAGCATATATATATCCCCCCCCCCCCCCCGTCTTGCAAACCTCCTGCAGAATGGAGGTTTTTAATCTAATCTACCTGAGAAAGGGACTCCGGTACACAGAAGCAAACGGTTCTCAAGCTGTTCTGTCGTAGTAGTTCTTCTTTGTTGGATCAGCTACTTGAGGGAGTCGGTCTTGGCCCTCCCGGAATTAGGGGGAGTAAGTCTCTTTCCCCCCCCCCCCCATCTGCTTTCTGATAGCACTCAAGCACGGGGAATTGGCACTTCTCTAGCTGGTGGCCCCGATTTAGGCTTTAGGCTTTCTTTCACCACCACCCCCCCCAACCGCTAAAAGGCAAAAGAATTGCCTGATGGTGTTCCTCATTTCGACTTTGCAACGAGACTAGAGGGAGCGACTACAGTTTTCTTTTTGTTAGAGAAAGAGGTGTAGGTAGATGCTTTTCTTTTCTTTCTATTTTTTAATTTTTTGGGACACACCCGACAATGTTCAGGACTGAGATACTCCTGACAGCACTCAGGAAGGAATTACTCCCTGCCAGTTCTCGGGGATCATCTGGAATGCGGAGATTGAACCTAGGTCAGCTGTGTGCAAGACCAACATCTTACCTTCTGCTCTACCGCGCTGCTCCCTAAATTCGTTTTCTTTTTTTTTTTTTTTTTTTTTTTTTGGTTTTGGGCCACACCCAGCGGCGCTCAGGGGTTCTTCCTGGCTGTCTGCTCAGAAATAGCTCCTGGCCGGCACGGGGGACCATGTGGGACACCGGGATTCGAACCAACAATCTTGGGTCCTGGATCGGCTGCTTGAAGGCAAACACCGCTGTGCTATCTCTCTGGCCCCCTAAATTCGTTTTCTTTAAAAATATGTATGTAGCTTTTGGGCTGGGCTAGAGTGGTGACGCATGCTGTAGACGTCTGCCTTGCGCGCTAGCCTAGGACAGACCACGGTTCGGAAAAAAAAATGTACAGATCATTGGGCTGGAGAGATAGCATGAAGGTAAGGCATTTGCCTTGCATGCAGAAGGATGGTGGTTCGAATCCCGGCATCCCATATGGTCCCCCGAGCCTACCAGGGGCGATTTCTGAGCATAGAGCCAGGAGTGACCCCTGAGCGCAGCCAGGTGTGACCCAAAAACCAAAAAAAGAAAAAAGTGTGTGTGTGTGTAGCTTTTTAGTTTGAACTTTTAGTTTTGAACTTGAGCTGCAGCTAATGGAACTAACTAAGCATCCATTTTATACTCTTTTCAGTCAAAAGTGCTCTCCCCTTTTATTGTCTTCTTTATCATTTGGGCTTTGGGCCTCACCAGGTTTGCAGGGGTGACTCAGAGTCCATTTAGGAATATTCCTGATGGGGCTCAGGATATATATGTTGCCAGGTATTGAGCCCAGGTGGGCTACATGCAAGGCAGGTGCCCTACCTGCTCTACCATCTCTCCAACTCGTTCCGTCTCTTTTTTGTTTGTTTGTTTGTTTTTTTGGGGGACACACTCAGCTGGCTCTGGGATAACTCCTCAAGGGAATAATTGCCTTGCACTCAGACAACCTGGGACAGACCCGGGTTCGATTCCTGGCATCCCATATGGTCCCCCTGAGCCTGCGATGGGCTCTGGGATTACTCCTCTCTGGGGATCGAACCTAGATTTTTTTTGCAATGCAAAAACAGCTCTAGCTGCTGTATGGCCGTATGGCTCTCGACCCTCCTTTCATCATCTTACCTGATATTTTTCACGTTTTTTAGAGTCCAGGCAAAGTAATCTTTTGCTTTTGTTACCATTCCTCCTGAGTTACTTCTCTGGATTTGCTCTTTCCTTTCATCTGTTTATTTATTTTTGTGGTTTGGGTCCTCATCCAGCATTACTTATGGGTTACTACTGATTCTGCACTCAGGAACCACTCCTGACAGTCTCAGCAGATCATATAGGGCACCAGAGATTGAATCTGGGTCAGCCACATACAAAGAAAGCACTTTTTTTTTTTTTTTTGGTGTTTGGTTTTTGGTGTTTGGGTCTCATCCGGCAGTGCTCAGGGCTTACTTCTGGCTCCATGCTCAGAAGTCGCTCCTCGCAAGCACGGGGGACCATATGGGACGCCGGGATTCAAACTGATGACCTTCTGCATGAAAGGCAAATGCATTACCTCCATGCTATCTCTCCAGCCCCTGTTCTGTCCTTCTGTCCTTTTCTTTTAGAGTCTATTACTTGTACTTCTGGTGTGGGGATTTCCTCATGTCCCTTTATATTCCTTATTTCACCCAGCAATGCCTTCTATATAATGGGTATATAGGAGATGTTGATAAAACGGGTAAAAAAGCAGCTGTTTCTCTAGTATACAAAGACATGAGTTTTACTAAGTAAAATCTGTAAATCTGAGTTCAGTTTCTTTAGTGACGCATCAAATCCAGAAAATATTACGATGCTAGGTTTTAGCAATTTCCCCTATGAACTTCCAGGCTCTTCTAAAAGGCACTACAGGTGAAATAGTGTAAATGGTGGGTTGAGGTAGGGTACAGGAAAGAAACAGTTGGAAGGGTCTGTACCAGAGTCAAAAGTTTTAACACTGATCTAGTTTGCTTTGTAAGTAGAGAGCTTAAGATATTTTTTTCTTTTTTTGGTTTTTGGTTCACACCTGGCAGCTCAGGGGTTACTCCTGGCTCTACTCTCAGAAATCGCTCCTGGCAGGCTCGGGGGACCATATGGGATGCCGGGATTTGAACCACCGTCTGTCTGCATGCAAGGCAAACGCCTTACCTCCATGCTATCTTTAAACCCCGAGAGCTTAAGATTTTTTCCCCCTCTTTTCTGCAATGTTGGGGATTGAAGCCAGGGCCTCATAAATGTGAGGCCTCTGTTCTACCACTGAGTCATATCCCTGGCAGGAATTTTCTTTTTTTTAATGTTTTGCTTAATCAGTTTATTTGTATATTATCCCCTGCTAGTCTCTTATTTTGGGGAACATAATTTTAGTCTTTGTGATAAGCTTCTCTAGGGATACGTATCAAGTTTTGTGCTCTGTAATTATAAGAAGGGAAGACTTGGGCTGGAGAAATAGCACAGCTATGGGGCATTCGCTTTGCAATCGACCAACCCGGGACAGACCCAGTTTGATCCCAGGCATCCCATTAGGCATCCCATATTATCCTCTGAGCCTACCAGAAGCGATTTCTGAGCACAGAGCCAGGGATAACCCCAGAACGCTGCAAGGTGTGGCCCCATCAACCCCCCCCCCCCAATAAGAAAGGAAGACTTAATGATTGGGTACAAATGAATGAAAGTCTACATCAGGCCAAAAAGCCAAACTTTTGGTCTCGAGGGCCCAAGTCCCCTGTTGCCATTATCTATTAGCCCCAGAATGGGACATGATGATATGGCTCTGCCTTTCTCATAGATTGTGGTGTTTCCTTTGGAAAGATATATAGTTATAGAAGTTCTCTCTAGTCTATAAATTGCTTTAGCAACTTAAGAGATAATAGAGTCTGGCTAGATGGGACTAACTGCTTTTAGAAAGCTTTGTCAAATATCCTTTCTTTTTAAAATATAAAAGCAGCCTTTATCAGTCTCATTAAGTGTTCAGAAAACAGTTAAAGTAGAAAGTCTGACTTTCTACTCTAGGGCATGATTGTGGTTTGAATCACTACTGAGCAGTCTACTAGTGAATAGTGGGTGGGAGCTTCTATTGAGAGGCTGCTTCGCCAGAAGCCAGAGTGATGGGTAATGGCCAGTGGATTTACTATTTGGTTTAACAGTCCCCCAAAATGGTAGTGCTTTGAAGAACAAATCATTATGCTTTTTGGCTTCCTTATTCCACATTCATACCTCTCAACTCATTAACATTTCAAACATATATTTTCTGGTTCCTGAGGAAAGGGCAAAGGATTCACTTTTCTCTATGTTGTATGGGACTCATTCAGAATGGTGGAAAGGACAGGTAAAAAGTGAAGTGAATATGTAGAAAAAAATTTTTTTATTTTGGTTCTTGGGTCACTCCTGGCTCCATGCTCAGAAATTGCTCCTGGCAGGCACGGGGGACCATATAGGATGCCGGATTCGAACCACTGTCCTTCTGCATGAAAGGCAAATGCTTTACCTTCATGCTTATCTCTCCAGCCCCCAGAAATATTTTTCATCATTACTCTGACGATAATAATGATAAAACGTTTCTTCTAGGGCCAGAGCGATAACATTGCGGGTAAGGCACTTGCATATAGCTGAACTGGGTTCAATCCCCAGCATTCCATATGGTCCACTGAGTCCTCCAGGAGTAATACCTGAGCTCAGAGCCAGGAGTTACCCCTGAGCATCGCCAGGTGTGGCCCAAAAACCAAAACAAACAAACAAAAAAAACCAACTTTCTTCTAAAATAGGACTTCTGGGCCAGAGAGACTGTGCAGCCCAACCCTGGTTCTGTCCCTAGCACCACATATGGTTCCCAGAGCACTCTTGGGTGTGCTTCTAAAACCAAAAATAGGGGCCAGAGCAATAGCACAGTGGTAGGGTGTTTGCTTTGCCTGAGGCCAACCCAGAATGGACCCAGTTCGATTCCTGGTGTCCCATATGGTCCTCCGAACCTGCCAGGAGCAATTTCTGAGCACTGCCGGGTGTCACCCCCACCCCAAAAAAATAAGCAAAGTAGGGTTTTTTAGGGTAGGGCAGTGCTTCTCAAATAGTGGGGCCCGCCCCAGGGGTGTGGGAGGCTCCGTAAAGGGACCTCGGCAAACACTGTCACTACACCCTGTGTTTATGTCTCTGTATGTCTCTGGTGCTGAGAGTTGCTGTGTCCTGCTTCAAACTCCGCTTCAAAAAGCTATGCATTGCAAAATGTGCTCATTGTAGCCATTAATCTAGACATCACCTCTGATTAGAAAATCAGCTCTCTTCGGCAGCACATATACTGAAATTGGAACGATACAGAGAAGACTAGCATGGCCCCTGCACAAGGATGGCACGCAAATTCCTGAAGCGTTCTATATTTTAAAAAAAAAATCAGCTCAAATTATTTATTTTTGTTTTGCAGGTTCAAGTTTTTTTTAATAAAGATACTATTTACAGTCACTCGGGGGGATGCAAAAATGTTTTCTTCTTCCTAGGGGGGCATGACAGAAAATAATTGAGAAACACTGGGCTAGGGAGATAGCTGAGTATTTTGGAGAACATACTCCAGCATGCAGGAGTCAACAGCTTAAATCCCTGCACATCATGGTACCCTGAGTACCCGAGCTCCGAAACTGGAGTACCTTTCCTCCACTCCTCAGCCCCATTGACAGTTTGGGCTACAGAATTGTGGGGATCATGCCTCGTGTTGCAAGATGTTGGCCTTGCATGGTTATAGTAGTACCAATCTATGCCTTTAGTTATGAGAACCAAAAATGTCTTCAAACAATGCCAGTGTCTCACTCAATTGAGAGCCCTTGTTCTAAGATAACCTGTGAGTTAATAAGTATTGAAGCTGTCATCATAGTGAAATGAGCCTTGAACATGAAATTAGACTAGGTTAGACGCCTATGACTCCACTTCTGGGCTTTGATAAAAAGAATTTATCACTTACCTAGAAGACATATGTCAAGTACTACATAAACACACATGTTTTACTCTGTATCCTTAGATATAGTTTTGTTTTGATAAGGGGCTAGGGGTAGGCTACATCCTGCTGTCCTCTGGACTTCTATCTCTGAACCAGATATGCCCAGCAACCCAACTGTTGGACTATCTTTCAAATACTTCCCATAGTATTTTATTTTGATTGAGTTCACATTTATTGGTGCCCAGGACTTAGCTCTTTTCTCAGGTTTGTACCTAGGATTGAACCCAGGTTGGCCGTTTGCAAGGTAAGTAATATCTCTCCAGCTTGCCATAATACTCCCCCCCCCCTATTTGTAAATATTTAGGGGGGTTGGGCCACACTCGTACTGCTTAGAGATTATTCCTGGCTCTTTGCTCAAGAATTACTCCTTGCTGTGTGCTCAGGAGACCAAATAGAATGCTGAGGGTCGAACCCAGGTCATCCTTGTGTAAGGCAAACCCTTATCTGCTGTAATATTGTTCTGGCCCCTCATAATACTCTTTTTACAGTAAATTTTATTTTAGCTTTGGCTGAAATAAACTTATCTCTGAGTTGTGATATAACTATTTATTTATTTATTTATTTTGGTTTTGGGGCCATACCCGGTGATGCTCAGGGATTACTCCTGGCACTGCACTCAGAAATCGCTCCTGGCTTGGGGGACCATATAGGATGCTGGGGGATCAAACCGTAGTTCATTCTATGTTAGCGTGTGCAAGGCAGATGCCACCACTCCAGCCCCTAACCCTTTATTTTGTTTTGTTTTGACACACCTGACTCTGTACTTAGGAATCACCCCTGGCAAGCTAGGGGACCATAGGGATTCTAGGGATTGAACTCAAGATGGCCACATGAAAGCTTCCTACTGGCCGTGCTATTATTGTTCCAGCCCCAAAAATTAATTTTTTGCAGGGACTTTTGGTTGTAGAGAAATGTAATTTGTATGTTGTATTTGTCTTGACTTTTGGGCTATACCTGAGTGCTCAGGGATTACTTCTGGTTCGGTGCTCAAGAATCAAGTTTCCCAAGTTCTAGTAGGGCTTGGGAAATCATGTGCCAGGGATCAAACCCAGAACATCTATAAGCAAGATAAGTCCCTTCCCTCGGTATTATCTTTCTGGCTCCTGTAGCTTTTATGTTTAAAAAAATGTCTGATGGGGCCGGAGTGTTAGCACAGTAGTAGGGTGTTTGCCTTACATGTGGCTGACCCAGGATGGATACAGCTTTGATTCCTGGCATCCCATATGGTCTCCCGAGCCAGGAGCTACTTCTGAGCTCAGAGCCATAAGTAACCCTTGAGAGCTGCCAGGTATGACCAAAAAATAAAAGCCCTAAAAAAGGTCTTATGGCCAAAGTGATAGCACAGTGGTTAGGGGGTTTGCCTTTCCGCTGCCTAACTGGTTTCGATCCCTGGTATCCTATCTGATCCCCTGAGCACCACTGGGTATGACCCCAAAGCTAAAATAAAAGTCTTAGAGGCACTGGAGTGATAGTATATAGTAAGTAGGGTATTTGACAGTTCAGTGCATTGGCCCAAGGTTTCAAGAGATTATCCAGGATGCCCTGTAATGCTGGAGACCTCCAGGGTTGCAACCATTGATGTTCATGGGAGCATGTGGTGTCAAAAATTGGTCCTGAATTGGATGCATAAGTGCTACACTATCTTCTAGTCTCTTCACAGGAGAATTTTAAATAGAATGCTTTAGGGATGAGCTGGAGAGATAGCACAGAGGTAGGGCGTTTGCCTTGCACGCAGCCGATCCAGGGCAGCTGATCCAGGACAGAAGGTAGTTTGAATCCCAGCATCCCATATGGTCCCTGTGCATGCCAGGAGCAATTTTTGAGTGCTGCAGAGCCAGGAGTAACCCCTGAGCACCGCCAGATGTGATTCCCCCTGCCCCCCCCCCCCGAAAAAAAAGGATGTTTAGGGATGCCTGAGTGAGAAGGTAAGGCTGTAACAGAAGCCAAGTCTGAGCTGGAGGATTTTGCAGGCAGAAAAACTTTTGGGGCGTTTTCTTGGTGGGTTCCTATCTACAGAGGGTGAAGGAAGCAGGAATGGACTTGGAGAAGTTAGCTGTGATGCAAGTGCAACAATAGCTGTAGCCTACTCCATGAGGAGCTTTGGAGCTTGGAGTTCAACCTTCAAAATGGTTCTGAATTAGGAGTAAAGAGCCCTCAGGCCTTTATATTCCATATCCACAGTCAGTCGTTGGGTGGGTACCTGCTCTTCCAGAGAAGTGGATTGATTGAATGATCTTGGTTGATGCAGTTTTTCTTTTGTGTTTGTTTTTGGGGCATACTGGTGGTACTTGGGGTTTAATTCTGGCTCTATACATAGGGCTCATTCCTGGAATTGAGGGCCCATATGGTATGCTGAAGATTGAGTCCAGTCAGCCACATGCAAGGCAAGCATCCTACCCATTGTACTATCACTCTGGCCCCTTGAAGCAATCATTCTTTTAAGGACAGGTCCCATCTGGAGGACTCATTCAGGAGTTCTCAGGCTACCAACATTCCCATCCCACAGCTAGGGGAGTGTGCTTCATTCCTAGTAGTAGAGGTCCTGGACTAACAATGCCACGGCGTCCACTACAAAGCTGATGGAGCAAAACTGATGGAAGAGTCTTCCAGTCAAAAAGAGCTGCCATAATTTGCCTTACTGGTTTGAGGAATATTAAGGATATCTTATTTTTGGAGCAATGCATGGGCAAGAACATAAAAATATGTGAATCACGCAATATTTAGTGGACTGATTCAGAGCCTGATGGGCTGCTAAAAAACCTAGAATCTCATAATGATGGAGCAATGTTGTAAGAGGATCAGCCTCAGTTCGGAGAGAGAGAAAACAACAAATTCTGACATACATTATTTGTTTTGGTTTCGGGGCTATGCCTGGTGATGCTTAGGGGTTACTCCTAACTATTCCATGCTAGGGGTGGAAGATTAAACCTGGATTGGCCAAGTGTCAGGTAAACATCTTATCCACTGTACTATCACTCCACCCCCTCACATACATTATTTTAATGTATAATTTATGTAGTGAAGTACAGTATAGAGTCTGATAAATTTTGACAAATATATCCCATAACCTATTCTGCAGTTAAAATATGAAACATCCGCGCCTCTTAAAATGTTTGAGTTGTACTGTGATGGCAGGCTCACCAGAATAGAATGTAAAAGAATGAGATAAGCAATATGACTTCATGAAGGGGCATGGTTATTACTGAATTTTAGATAGGGTGGTCCAAGAGAGGCAACTACATAGGACCTACCTAGTCATTGTGTGACTAGTGTTCTGATCTACGACTCTTGTTAAGGAACAGGACAAGTGTCTGTATTTTGGGCTGATGAGATACCATATTTAATTATATTGAGAGGCTTCTCATAGTGTTATGAATGACTTTGACAGGGAAACTTTTGCTTTTGGTTTTATGTCACACCCACTGTGGTCAGGGCTTGCTTTTGGCTTTGCTCAGGGATCACTCCTGGCAGGGTTTGGGACCCTATGGGACATTGGGGATCAAACTTAGATGGGTAAGGCAAGAGCCCTATCTACTGTATTTGCTTTTTCTTGCCATTGCCAACTATATTTCAAGTCGGCATTGTGGGGTATTGGGAAAAGTTTTCAGTTAACAAAATCACACCTTGGATAAACCTCATTGGCTACAATACTGCCACAGTGCAAAGCTGCTACCCACTATATTACTCCTGTCTCAAGGAAACTTTTTTTTAAAAGCTTTTAAAAGTAAAATAGCTTTATTTAAAGCAATAAAAGAGAAATGTGAGGGAAGATTGAGAGAACATAGGCTTCTTCAGAGAGGGAAATGTCAGGGAAACCTTTCATAATTTGTATTTTAAATTTGTAAAATGCAAAATAAACTGTTTTATTGTAAAAGTTATATATGTAGGTGCCAAGCCATAGCACAGTGGTGGGGCATTTGCCTGGCATGTGGCTGACCCAGGATGGACCTGGGTTCTATCTCTAGAGCCCCCTCTATGATCCCCTCTATATCCCTAGCGTCTATCTATCCTCTATGGTCCCAAGACAGGAGCGATTTTTGAGCACATAGCCAGGACTAACACCTGAGCATCACCGGGTGTGGCCCCAAAACAAAACAAAACAAAAAAGTAATCTATGTAGTGTAGAGGTAGTACAGCAGGTAACGTGCTTGCGTTGCATGTGGCCAACCCAGATTCAATAACTAGCATCATATATGGTCCCCTAAGCACTGGAAGGGATAATTCTTGTTTGTTTGTTTGGGTCACACCCAGCAGCGCTCAGGGGTTACTCCTGGCTCTACGCTCAGAAATCACTCCTGGCAGGCTCGGGGGACCATATGGGATGCCAGGATTCGAACCACCGTCCTTCTGCATGCAAGGCAAACGCCCTACCTCCATGCTATCTCTCCGGCCCCGGAAGGAGTATTTCTTGAGCACAGAACCGGAATTAAGTCCTGAGAATCACTAGGTGTAGTACAAAAAACCTAAAAAATGAATAAAAGTTATATATATTTTTTTATTTAAACACTGTGGTTAGGGCCGGGCGGTGGCGCTGGAGGTAAGGTGCCTGCCTTGCCTGCGCTAACCTAGGACAGACCGCGGTTCGATCCCCCGGCGTCCCATATGGTCCCCAAGAAGCCAGGAGCAACTTCTGAGCGCATAGCCAGGAGTAACCCCTGAGCGTCACAGGGTGTGGCCCAAAAACCAAAAAAAAAAAAAAAAAAAAAAAAAAAACACTGTGGTTACAAGTTGTTTGTACTGCAGGATTTTTTTTTCCACAGATAATGTTGTTCATGATTGAATTACAGTCAGTGTACAACATCCTTCACTAGTGCACCTTTCCTGTCACCAGTGTCAACCATTTTCCTCTCTTTCTCCCTGATGCCCTCTTCCCTCCCATCCCACCTCCCCCACCTGCTTTACTTTACTTCTCTGCCTGCTTCTGGCATTTTAGTGACAAGCATTTTACTTCTCTGCCCCACCTTTCTTTTTCTTTTCTTTTTTTTTTTTTTTTTTTTTTTTTTTTGGTTTTTGGGCCACACCTGGCGATGCTCAGGGGTTACTCCTGGCTGTCTGCTCAGAAATAGCTCCTGGCAGGCACGGGGGATCATATGGGACACCAGGATTCGAACCAACCACCTTAGGTCCTGGACCGGCTGCTTGCAAGGCAAACACCGCTGTTCTACCTCTCTGGGCCCTCTACCCCACCTTTCTTTTTTTGACACTGTGGTTTGCGCTACCATGCGTGTCACTTTCATAGTAGTCCTTTCTCTACTTTAACTGCACTCTTGGGCAAGCTTCCTATCATGGACTGATCTTCCTAATCCGTATCTCTATTGTCTCTGGATATTATCCCCACACCGTCCCCACACTGCCCTTTATTTTCCTTATATCCCATAGATGATTAAGATTAGTCTACCATATTTTCCGGCGTGTAAGACAACCCCCTAATTTTACTGTTAAAGCCTAGGTTTAGGCCTATATTCGCTGTATAAGACAGAGCTTCCTGTGCTGCAACTGTATGTACCACAGTGAGCCAATCACAACAAGCAAAGGTTCAGAGGTTCTACTGGAATAGACTTCCTCCCTGACTCTGGCCCATCTGAGCCGACTTTTGACAGTGTAGATTCGGGGACAGAACACTGTATAATTTGCACGCATCAAAAGCCTGCTTGGATTGGCTGAGTTCGAGAGGCGATCCGAGCAGTCTGGCAGCGATTGGTGCAGAACATTGTCTCATTTGCATGCATCAAAGCCTGCTTGATTGGCTGAGTCAGAGAGGCGGTCCGAGCAGCCTGGCAGTGATTGGTGCAGGATCAAGTCGGAAAATTCGTCCGGATGATTTTCATTTACAGGCATATCGAAACGTTTTTTCGGGATATACTGGCGTATAAGATGACCCCCGATTTTCGGTTGACATTTTTTCATTTCGAAAGTCATCTTACACGCCGGAAAATACGGTATGTTTATCCCTCTCCCTCTGACTCATTTCACTCAGTATAATAATCTCCATGTCCATCCATCCATAAGCAAATTTCATGACCTCTTTTTTTGCCTAACAGCTGCTTAGTATCCCATTGTGTAGATGTACCATAGTTTATTCACAAATCTGTTGTCGGGCATCTGGGTTGCTTCCAGATTCTAGCTATTGTAAATAGTGCTGCAATGAAAATAGGAGGTCACTAGGGTATATCCTTAGGAATAATATTGCTGGATCATAAGGAAGTTCAATTGCCGGTTTTTTGAGGAATCTCATATTGTATTCCAGAAAGGTTGGACTAGACGGTATTCTCATCAGTAATGAACAAGAGTGTTGTTCCCCCCCCCCCCCCCCCCCCCCCCGCCAGCACTGGTTGTTCTTGTTCTTTGTGATATGTGCCAGTCTCTGTGGTGTGAGATGTTATTGTTTTTGATCTGCATCTCCCTGATATTAGTGATGTGGGGCATTTTTTCATGTACCTTTTGGCCTCTTTTTCTTCTTTAAGGAAATGTCTGTTACTGTCTCCTCCCCATTTTTGGCTGGAGTTAGATTTTTTTTTTCCCTGTCAGTACCTTGTATATCTTAGATATTAGTCCCTTATCTGATGGGTAAGGAGTGAATAGTTTTTCTCATTCCCTGGATAGCCTTTGTATCTTAGTCACTGTTTCCTCCTTTGAAGTGCAGAAGCTTCTCAGTTTAATGTAATCCCATTTGTTTATCTCTGCTTCCACTTGCTTTGACAGTGGTGTTTCCTCCTTGAAGATGCCTTTAGTCTCAATGTCATGGAGTGTTTTGCCTGTTTTCCACAATGTACCTTATGGTTTCAGGTCTGATATTAATGTCTTTAATCCATTTGATTTGATGTTTATGCATGGTGTTAAAGAGAGGTCTGAGTTCACTTTTTTTGCATGTAGTTAACCATTTTCCCCAACACTACTTATTAAAGTCTTTCCTTGCTCCACTTTATATTTCTTGCCCCTTTATCAAAGATTAATTGGTTGTATACCTGGGTGTCTGTCAGAAAACCCAAGTCTATTCCATTGATCTGAGGTTCTGTCTTTGTTTCAATATCGTACTGTTTTAATGACTGTTGCTGTATAGTACAGTTTAAAGTTGGGGAAAGTGATTTTTTTCTAAGGATTGCTTTAACTATTTGTCAACATTTATTCTTTCAAATGAAACATGTCATGGGTATCCTTAGAGGAATTAGATTAAATCTTACAATGCTTTGGGAAATATTGCCATTTTAATAATGTTGATCCTCCCAATTCATGAGCAAGGTATATGTTTCCATTTTTTGTCCTCTTTTATTTCTTGAAACAGTGTTTTGTGTTTTTTTCTTTGGATATGTCTTTTATCTCTTTAGTTATGTTGATTCCAAGGTACTTGATTTTCTGAGGCATATTGTGATTGGGATAGGTTTTTTTTATTTGTTTGTTTTTGGTTTTCTTGGTGGGGGCCACACCCAGCAGAGCTCAGGGGTTACTCCTGGCTCTGAGCTCATAAATTGCCCCTGGCTGGCTGAGGGGACCATATGGGATGCTGGGAACCAAACCCAGGTCTGTCCTGGGTCAGCCACATGCAAGGTAGCATGCCCTACCACTATGCTATCCTGTGCTATCCCTCCGGCCCCTGGGATTGCTGTTTTGTTTTGTTTGTTTTGGGGCCATACCCGGTGATGTTCAGGGGTTACTCCTGGCTATACACTCAGAAATCGCTCCTGGCTTGGGAGACCATATGGGACGCAGGCAGTCTGACCTACATTAGCGCATGCAAGGCAAACACCCTATTGCTTGTGCCACCATTCCAGCCCCTGGGGTTGCTTTTTTAATGTCTCTTTCTTCTCTTTTAATATTTGTTTATAAAAACGCTATGGATTTTTGTGTTAATTTTGTAGCTTGCCACTTTACTATACTAATCTATTGTTTCTAGTAGCTCTTTGGTAAAGTCTTTAGGGTTCTTTAAATATGGTATCATGTCATCTGCAAACAGTAAGAACTTGACTTCTTACTTTTTTTTTTTAATTTTTTTAATTTTGGGGGGTTTTGGCTTTTGGGTCACACCCGGAGGCACTCAAGGGTTACTCCTGTCTCTGCACTCAGAAAAATCGCTCCTGGGGGCTGGTGAGGTGGCATTAGAGGTAAGATGTCTGCCTTGCAAGTGCTAGCCAAGGAAGGACCGGGGTTCGATCCCCTGCCGTCCCATATGGTCCCCCTAAGCCAGGGGCAATTTCTGAGCGCTTAGCCAGGAGTAACCCCTGAGCATCAAAGGAGTGTGGCCAAAAAAAAAAAAAAGAAAAGAAAAATCGCTCCTGGCAGTCTTGGGGGACCATATAGGATATCGGGATTTAAACCACTGTCTTTCTTCATGTAAGGCAAATGCCCTACCTCCATACTATCTCTACGGTCCTATCTTCTTCCTTTCTTATTTGGATGCTGTTAATATCTTTTTCTTGCCTAATTTCTATGGCAAGTTCTTCCAGTACTATATTGAATAGAAGTGGGGGGGGCGGGCAGAGCGGTGGCAGAAGTGGTAAGACATCTGCCTTGCCCAGGATGGACCACAATTCGATCCCCTGTCGTTCTATATGGTCCCTCAAGCCAGGAGCGATTTCTGAGTGCATAGTCAGGAGTAATCCCTGAGCGTCACCGGGTGTGGCCCAAAAGCCCCCCCCCCCCGCCCCGCCTCCAAGAAAAAAGTAGTAGTGAGAGAGGGGGCAACCTTGTTTTGTGCCAGATCTTAAACGCAGGGGTCCTCAAACTTTTAAAACAGGGGCCAGTTCACTGTCCCTCAGACCATTGGAGGATCTGACTATAGTAAAAACAAAACTTATGAACGAATTCTTATGCACACTGCATATATCTTACTTTGCAATGAAGAAACAAAACAGATACAAATACAATATGTGGCCCGTGGGCCATAGTTTGAGGACCACTGTTAAGACTTAAAAGGAAAGGCTTTAATTTTTTCCCATAATATGAATGGCCTTGACTATATTGAGAAAAATTCCTTTAATTCCCATCTTGTTGCAAAGTTTTTATGATGAATGGGTGTTGGACCTTGTCAAATGCTTTCTCTGCATCTAAGAATCTTCTGATTTCTTCTTTGAATTTGTCTTTAACACACTGGCAGTAGTGAGCTGTTTGATGTCCAGGTGTTAAAATTTTTATCTGGCCACTGCCTATGGCTGCTCCTGCTAGTCTCACACGCGTTAGCTCGAATTAAACTGGAGCTATTGTTTCTCTCCAAACTCTGCCCACAACCAACAAGCTGCTGCTCTAGTTTCATGCACCTCAAATTCATTTCAAACTGGCACTTTTAAAATCCATATCTGGCCACTGCCTATGACCACTAATGCTAATCTCACATACCTCAGCTCAATTCAAAGTGGGGCTTTTTTTTTCTTCAAAATTCCACCAGGCTGCTGCTTTAGGGTTCAAGTATCTCAGAAGTGATATATTTTTAATTTGGAAATATTAGGAGGTACAGATAGAAGCATATACTGTTAAAATATTTTATATGTTCTTTGAAAAAAGTGGCAGTCACTTGGTACTTAAAAAATAAACATTTAGGGGCCGGAGAGATAGCACAGTAGTAGGACATTTGCCTAGCAAGCAGCCCAACAGTGGTTCAAATCCCGGCATTCCATATGGTCCCCCATGCCTGCCAGGAGCAATTTCTGAGCACAGAGCCAGGAGTAACCCTGAGCACCACCGACTGTGACCCCCACCTCAAAAAAAAAAAAAGAAAAAGAAAGAAAAATAAATAAATAAATAAATAAGCCAACATTTAGGGGCCGGAGCAATAGTACATTCGGTAGGGTGTTTGCTTTACACACTGCTGACCTCGGTTCGATACGGGCATCTCATATGGTTCCCTGAGCCTGCCAGGAATAACTTCTGAGCACAGAGCAAGGAGTAAACCCTGAGTAGTGTAGAAGTGGCCAAATATGTGGTATGTGGTATGTGAATCGTGTACATATCACATTATGTATTGAGGACCCAGTAAATGGTCTTCACAGGGTTGATGGAGTTTTAAGGGAAGTAGGGTGGCAGCTTACTCCACTCCCACTGAGCAGAACTTACCTCTGTTTATTTTCTGGGCCTGGCCTGGCCTCTGAGCTCATAAGCACCACCACTGATCACTTTTGAGTACTATCTTAACGTCTCCCCCAGAGCTCCCCAAATTAAACAAACTCAGGTCACAGTTAACCAGCTCTCAGACCACTTGAAATCTGTTGCCAAATCTGTTGCTGGATGTAGACGGGATATTCAAGTGTTCAATGCCATGGTCTCTGTGTAATCTATAACTGCTTCAGCAGTGTCTTTAGTTGCAAGAAAACGCGTAATTGGCATGAGACCAATCCCTGCTCTCTGGCTCTTGCATGTTTTTGGTCTTTTTTGTTTTGTTTTGGGTTACGCCCAAAGGTGCTCATGGGTTACTCCTAGATCTGCACTCAGAAGTTACTCCTAGCAGACTCAGGGGACCATATGGGATGCTGGGAATTGAATCCAGGATAACCCTGCAAGGCAAATGCCTTACCCACTTCGCTATTACTCTGGCCATCTGGCTCATATGGAGGGCCACATGGGATGCCAGGATGGAACCTGGGTGGGCCACATGCAATGCAAATGCCATGCCTATTGTACAATTTTTCCAGTACCTACTTTTTTAATTTGAAGTTAGATTAATGGTGGTTTTAATATCATAAATTTTATTTTATTTTTTATTTTTTTTGGTTTTTTGCACACCCGGTAACACTGAGGGGTTACTCCTGGCTGTGCGCTCAGAAGTCTCTCCTGGCTTGGGGGACTATATGGGACGCCGGGGGATCGAACCGCGGTCCGTCCTAGGCTAGCGCTGGCAAGGCAGGCACCTTACCTCTAGCACTGGCCCCAATATCATAAATGTTTTAATGGTATAGTGTTACCACACCCACCACTAAAGGGCCAATATTAGAATTTTCAAGGTTTGGGGGTTATTTTGATTTATATTTGGGAAATACCCAATAGTGCTCTGGGAGCTACTCTCCACTTGGTGCGCAGATGTCTCTCCCAATGGTTAGGGCATGTGTATAGCAAGTTTGTGTGTATACACATGTATATGTACCCTTTGTATATACACACATATATACTCTTCGCTCAGGGCTTACTCTGAGGGATCAGTCATTGCAGAGGCTGTGGACCTTGTGGGATGCCAGAGGGTTAACCCTGGCTGGTTGTATTTTGCAAGGCAAACACTGTATCCTCTCTACGATCTCTCTATTCCCTAAAGAATATTTCTGTGTTGCAAAAATAATAGAAAAAATAATATTAAAAAAAAAACAGATAGGGCTAGAGAGATAGTATAGCAGGTCAGTGCTTGCCTTGCACTCAGGTTCAGTCCCAAAACACAGTTGAGTAATCCCTAAGCACAGAGCTGGAGTAAACCCTGAGCACAGTCAGTTATGCCTCCCTCCCCATTTTTTAAACTTTTATTTTTAAAAAAGAGAAGAAAAAAGATGTCTGTTATCAAAAATTTCTTGATTGTATGTTGGCAAATGCTGCCCAAGTGTATATATTTTACTTTTTTCTTTTTTGGGGGGTTGGGTCACACCCAGCAGCGCTCAGGGGTTACTCCTGGCTCTACACTCAAAAATTGCTCCTGGCAGGCTCAGGGGACCATATGGGATGCCGGGATTCGAACCACTGTCCTTCTACATGAAAGGCAAATGCCCTACCTCCATGCTATCTCTCTAGGCCCAACAGAATAGTCTTATCGTGACTCTCCTCCCTGGTCATTCTACTGCAGAAGCAATGCCATTCTTATTTCAAGTCCTCACTGCCTGATTTATCTTACCTCCAATGCCCTCTCTCCAGCCCCAACTTCACTTTTTTCTACTTTAGTCTGTGTAAAATAAAATATAGTGGGGCCGGAGAGATAGCATGGAGGTAAGGCATTTGCCTTTCATGCAGGAGGTCATCGGTTCGAATCCCGGCGCCCCATATGGTCCCCCGTGCCTGCCAGGAGCAATTTCTGAGCCTAGAGCCAGGAATAACCCCTGAACACTGCCGGGTGTGACCCAAAAACCACAAAAAAGAAAAAGAAAATATATATATAGCAGTAGCAATAAGTATAGCATAGTAGCTAGAACTTCCTTCCTGTGATATACTGTGAATCTCTCGGCCACTGAACACTTAATGAGACATCATTGTGGTAGTACTTAGCTAAGACTGGAGAAGTGTTTGTGGTTGAATATTTCAACCACTTAACTCTTATGACATGGCATTGTGGTAGTGCCTAAGAAAACTGGAGAAGTATTTGTGGTTGGAAACAAAAGATACCAGCAGTAGCCAAAGCTGTATGATAGTTGAGAGCTCACCTTAGGTAGTGCAGGGCCTGTTTCCCAAAGATTAAGAAGCAAATGACAAAAGTGTATTTGAATTTTGGTTCTCTGCCAACAGTTTCCTCCATTCATTCAATAAATATTGAATGCCAAACCACAGTTCTAGGTCCTGGGAAAAAATGTTTTTGCCAGTAAAACAGACACAAATTGCTGAATTCTAGGAGTTTACATTCTGTGGTTGGGTAGACAGACACAGTAAAGCATGTAGTATATAAGGCAAACTTTTTTTTTTTTTTTTGCAAAAATTTTAATTGCTAAAAAGACAAAACAAAACAAAAAAACATCAGACTTAAAGGCATTGAGTAAGCCAAGTTGGATGAAGTGTGCTTTGAAAAGTCAGCTTCCATAAGAAGGTGACATTGTGCGAAAACTGAAATGAGGCCAGAAAGAGCTTTGGATTTTATTTGGGAGAAGAGTTTTTGTGCTGAGGAAAGAGCCATTATAGAAGGAACTGTGTGGGAGCCTGCCTAGTGCAGTCTAGGAACTACAGAGACCAGTAATGAGGCAGCAAAGATGAAGTAAAAAATCTAATGGGGGAGTTGTTAAGCAAAACACCTGTTGGCTTTTCCTGTGACATAGCCCAAATAGTGACGGACAATGAATATAGCAGGTTTGAGTGCAAAGATCAAGAATTCTAAACACTTCGAAGGCGTTAAGAATTAGCTGCCTAATAGAAAGCTGAATGGAGTTAACCTAAGTGAGATTAAGTAGTTTCTCTATAGACTACGGTTCTAGATTATGTACATTACACTTGCACAAGAAAGAGATTATTGTATTCTCACAACCGCTTGGGTTTTGATACTAACCTTGATTACTGTGTGAATGTCAATATTAAATTAATCTTATAAAGTGTTGTCCCTGAGAGAAATTCAGGCCTCTTGTCTAGTTGTGCTTTCTGTTAAAATGTCCATACTCGGGTGGTTTTCTGCTTAGTCAGATTTTGATTCTTGTGACCATATCTTCTAAGGTTTATATGACTATATGTATTCTGAGAGCTTCTTACAAATAGCTGAGATTTTTACTTCCCAATTGCTTTGCTCACTTTGAATGAGAAAGCATTCCATAGATGCTGAGAGTGGATTTTTCTGAGAGACTTGGGCTATGATTGTTACCTGGTCACATAGGCCTCTGAGTTCAATATGACTTAGATCTGTAATTTTTTGATGGGGGGTCAGGCCACACCTGGCAGTGCTCAGGAGTTACTCCTGGCAGCCGGGGGGGGGCATATGGGATGCCAGGGATTGAACCCCATTTTACTGCATGCAAGGCAAATGTCCTACTTGCTATCGCTCTGACCCCTAGATCTGTATTCTATCTTATTTTAATTGGGGGTGGCTTTTGGGCCACACTTGGCCGTGCTCAGGGTTATTCCTGACTCTGTGCTCAGAAATCACTCCGGTGGGCTCAGGAGACCATATAGGATGCTGGGGATCTAACCCAGGTCTGTCCTGGGTTGACTGTGTGCAAGGCAAATGCCCTACCACTGTGCTATTGCTCTGGCCCCGGGTCTGTGTTCTGTTTTGGGGAAAGGCCACACCTGGCATCGCTCAGGGGTTATTCCTGGCTCTGCTCTCAGAAATCACTCCTTGCAGGCATGGGGACCATATGAGATGCTGGGAATCGAACCCAGGTCTGTCCCTGGTTGGCTGCATGCAAGGCAAATGCCCTACTGCCGTGTTATCACTCTGGCCCCAGGTCTGTGTTCTTTTTTTTTTTTTTTTTTTTGGTTTTTGGGCCACACCCGGCGGTGCTCAGGGGTTACTCCTGGCTGTCTGCTCAGAAATAGCTCCTGGCAGGCACGGGGGACCATATGGGACACCGGGATTCGAACCAACCACCTTTGGTCCTGGATCGGCTGCTTGCAAGGCAAACACCGCTGTGCTATCTCTCCGGGCCCCAGGTCTGTGTTCTTAACAAATCAAATTGACCTGTGACTTAAGGTAAATAACTTTTTACTTCTTGATGGCACACAGATTTAAGGTATTGAAAATATTCTGAGGATCTAGATGTCCTTTTGACATAACCTATGAAAGGCTGATGGAGTCAGCTAAAATTTTTTTTGCTTAGGACTGGACCAATGGTACAGCAGATAAGGGATATTGCCTGCATACAGCTGACCCAGTTTGACTCCTGACATCCTTCCTATATGGTACACTGAGCACAGAACCAGGAGTTAAGCCTGGAGTACCACCAGTGGTTGCCCCAAAACAAAACAAACAAAAATGAAGATGCCTCAGTCTACATTGACTTAGTGTGGACAGGGTCAGGGAGTGAGTAAGATGAATGAATTAAAATTTTATGATTTGGGGTTATCACTGTTTTTTTTTAAAGACTTCCACCAAATTTACTAATCATTTTATTATATGTGATTCTGCTACCTAACAGTGTTTATCTTAAGCTATAGGTGGTCTGCTGGGTTGACTACAGTAGCTATGACTAGAATAGTTCATCTTGGGTTCTGTTTTCAGAGCTCTTATTTTCTTTCTTTTTTTTTGGGGGGGGGGTGCCACACTCAGCAACGCTCAGGGGTTAGTTACTCCTGGCTCTACCTCAGAAATCTCTCCTGGCAGGCTCAGGGGACCATATGGAATGCTGGGATTTGAACCACTGTCCTGCATGCAAGGCAAATACCCTACCTCCATGCTATATCTCCAGCCCTCATTTTTATTATTGTCTCAGTTCTCTTACCCTCTTCATGTGGCCCTCTTGGGCTTCTCAATATAGTTGCCCTAGGGTAGTCTTTGAGTTGGATTTCTTTTTTTAATCTTTATTTAAGCACCATAATTACAATCATAATTGTAGTTGACTTTCAGTCATAAACAGAACACCCCCCCTTCACCAGTGCAACATTCCCACCACCAGTACCCCCGATCTCCCTCCTTTCCCTCCCCTGCGTATATTTGAGACAGGCATTCTACTTCTCTCATTCATTAACATTGTCATGCTAGTTGTTAGTGTGGTTATTTCCCTAACAGTATTCACCACTCTTTGTGATGAGTTTCATATTTTGAGCTGAAACTTCGTCCCTTATGAGTTGGATTTCTTGCATGACAAGTGGCTATCTCTAGTCAAAAACTAAACTTCCCTATCTTCTTTAGACTTCAGCCTTGGTTAAAAAAAAAAAATCAGGTACTGGATTCATAGTCATGGGTAGGGCACTTTCCAGGCACGTGGCAAACCGAGGTTTATTTCCCTGTTCCCCTTATAGATCTCCCAAGCCCCACTCAGGGTGATCCCTGAGCATTACTAGGTTTGATTTTCACCACTTCCCTAAAAAAAAAAAAAAATGTATTGGACACTGCTCAGCTTAGCAAGTCTAAGGGTCTGCCATATATGCTCTGGTTCCCTACTTTCAACTTGGGCCTTGCATTGGTTCCTTTCAGTTAGTGTCATCTCTAGCCTTGAATCTACTGGGTACTCTGCTTCACCTGGGGGGTGGGCTGCAACACATCATGTTATTCAAAGGCTCTGGAGTCAAATATTTCAACTCCACCTAGCAGCTCTGTAGCCTCAGGCAACTTTCCTAAAAATTGTACTTCTGTTTTCTCCTTCAGAGATAATCTCAAAAGTATGTGCTTTAGAGGGTTATATGAGATTTAGGAAGTATCCTGGATTATGATTCCTGTGTTGTTGTAGGGACACATAAAACACTCAAACTGTCATGACTTGGGAAGTAGCTGCTTTGGTTAGAAAAGACAGCTTTGACAGAACATACCTTATATATGGCATGGGCTTTTAGGAAGCAGCCAGCTAGCATCACCAAGAGAGCCTACTGCGGCTTCCCCAGGAGACCTAAGTGAGAAAGCAGTGCTGATGTAGTCCAGGCTCCCTGGTACTATTCTTACCCTACTTGGAGACATCCTGTTTTTCTCAGTTCCATTGAGTCTCAGATTTGCCATTGGTGTAGATTTGCCATTGGTTTCTGGAATCACCAGGACTGTGGCTCTCGGCACTAGATGCCCTGGTCTCCTTGTTTCTCACTGTCTTTGGAGCAGTGGTGTCTGCATGACTCAAGACTACACCCTTGATCCAAACTGTTTAACCTTGAGACACTTCTCACATTCCAGATGTATAGAAACACTCATTATTGTTTCTCTCCTAGACCTTCAGCCTTTGAGAGAGTGCAGAACATTTTAGTGGTAGATTCTCAGATTCTATGGCTTACCACATATGGCACCACTTGGCCCATATGTAGCTCATGAAGGGCATGAGTATGCCAGCTTATCCCTCCATTTGGCAAGAAAACACTAGTATGAGCATTTCCAGTCTTTATCTGTGTTCTTAGCACCTACCTTTTATTATCCCACTGTGTGTATTTCTCTAGATCTTTGGCTGGGGTGGGGGGCCTCCATACCTGGAATTGCTCGAGTTACTCTTGGATCTGCACTGAGGAATCACTCCAGGTAATGCTCAAAGGACTATATGAGGTGACAGGGGTCAAACCCAGGTTGATCGCATATTAGAAAAATACTTTATCCTCTGTACTCTTTCTCTGGCTCCAGGACAATCTGCAAGGAGTTTTAGTGAGAAGAGCATTCAGTGCAAGACACTAAACTAACACCCCAAGCATGCATAGCATTCACCCCTGACCTTTGTATCAGTATCTCCATAGCCTCTTGTCCCACTTAGACTTTTAGGCATTTTATGTTACTGTAGTCTTCTAGCAACTTTATACTTTAGTTGAAATGGTCATATCACTCGTCTCTTACATATAATTGCCTGGTTGAGTTAGTTGTTAACCTATTTTATTTCCCTATAAGCAGTGATTCAATAGTATTTTTAAATTTTAAATATGTTGCTATTCTCTAGTGAATAAATATTAAGGTAAATATTGTGTGTATGATTTTTTTCTTTGATTCCAGGCAAGCCAATTTTTTCTGTTGATATTCACCCTGACGGGACCAAGTTCGCAACTGGAGGACAAGGTGTGTTCACAAAGTAACAGGGAAAGCTCAAAGCCCTGCCTCTTGCTGTGCTTCTCCTTCCCATTGTGCAGAAGAGAGAAAATACACTGTATTTTCAACTAAGTATGGTTTTGATTGCATTTAAAATGTGTCATTAAAATGTTTCATCTAAGAGAGGGAGAAATGTCTGCCATAGGGGCAAGTGGGGTTGGGGAATGGACTGGAGACATCAGTGGTGGGAATTGTGCACTAGTGAAGGGATGAGTGTTGTAACATTGTATGACTGAAACACAATTATTAATAACTTTGTAACTATCTCAGGGTGACTCGATTAAAAATTATTTTAATGTTTCGTCTGAATGGATTGAATTAAAAGCAGGCTTTTTTTATGTGTACATTATATTATTGTGATGATTTTATCTACCTAATTCATATTTATTGGACCAGTTTCACATTCTCTGGGTCCTGGCATACTAAATGGAGACAATGACTGATAATTCTGTGAATTAAAGCTCCAGCCCCCTAGGCAAGAACTCTAGATCTTTGTCTTTGTTCTGGAAGCCAAGAAAGGCACATTTTTAATCTGAAAATGGAGAGTGTTTGTGTTAATCTACAAAGTCAGTTAAAGTCATTTTTTACACCAAAACAGAAAGATTATAGCAGAAAGTAGCAACCCCATAGAACTCTGTCTCTGGTGGCTTCATGCCTGTGCAGATTCTTCCTCTTCCCCAGACTAAGTGCTGGAAGATGGGTTGCTGCTAGGTCATGCAGGGAAATTGTTAGATATAGGTGAAGCCTTGGTCTCATCTTTGCAGGGAGCTCTGGACTTAACTGGAGGGCTGGTTTTCTTTTCATCCACCAGAAGTAGCATACCCTTCTACCCTTTACTATTGGCATAGTAAAAGCTAAGAAAGAAGTTACAGAAGAAATAATTTTGCTTAATGTCAGGGAGAGTATTTCAGTGTGCGTTATAATTTTGATAGATCTATTTCAGGACATTTATTGGTTTGTGCTTTTCAGTAATAAAAAGTTAAATGAAAGACTGGGTTTTATTAGTTATTAGGAGTGTAAAACTTTGAAAGAAAATACTGCTGAAATTCATAGAAACATGCATAAATAAGTAACTGTATCTGATGATATATATCATCATATATCTGCTGATATATATAACTATATATATATATATATATATATATATATATATATATATATAAAACTATAGCTAATGATGTCAGGGACCCTAAATGCCCTCTTATAGTTGCTCTTACATCTCAAATTTAAAAGCAAAGGATAGCTGAGAATAAAATAAGCCTTTTTTCTCTGTCCAGAGCACATTTCAAACTTTGATCTCAAAGTATCCTGTTAGTTATGGGAACAACCAGGAATTTCAACAACTTGGAAGAGGACAGAAACCTTAGCAGGACTGTGTAGTTCTCATGGTTGCTGGGGTATCCATACATAGACCATGAAAAAGTTTTGGGATGCTGACTTTTGCAACCTTTTCATTTTACAGATGAAACTGCTGGTCCTAGGAAAATCTGGTGGATTCACGTTAGAGGCAAACCAGAGCTTACTCCCTCCCGAATTCTAGTCCAGGGTTCTTTTCAGAAAGTCAAGTTAGTCTCAACCTACTACTAAATTCGCAATGTTTTTTGGGGGGTGGGAGGACTTATCAGGCAATACTCAGGGCTTTCTCCTGGCTCTGTGGCTCAGGGGACCAAATAGGATGCCAGGGATCAAACTTGAGTTAAGATATCTTATCTTGTGCAAGATAAGAGTACTGCCCCCTGTATTCTCTTTGGTCTGCATAAATCACATCTTTTTTTTTTTTTTTTGGTTTTTGGGTGACGCTCAGGGGTTACTCCTGGCTATGCGCTCAGAAATCGCTCTTGACTCAGGTGATCATATGGAACGCCGGGGATCGAACCTAGGTCTGTCCTGGGTCAGCCGTGTGCAAGGCAAATGCCCTACCGCTGTGCTATTGCTCCGGCCCCAAATCTACAATTTTTTGGGTCAGTGATTAATGTTTTATTTTTCCTGTAACATTAGTAATTCAAATTTGATTTTCTCTAATCAGGTCAGTTATTTATACAAACTTTCTTTATACAAAGAAAGAACTGTGTCTCATAATTCATCAATATCAAATTTCTGTTCTTGAATGTGATTCTATTTCTGCTCCTTCCTTCCAGGACAGGATTCTGGGAAGGTTGTGATCTGGAATATGTCTCCAGTCCTCCAAGAGGATGACGAGAAGGATGAAAATATTCCCAAGATGCTTTGCCAGATGGACAATCATTTAGGTATTACAGAGTGGCCCTTTGCAGGCTTTACGTGTTGGCAGAGTGCCCAAGGTTAGCACATGTGTTTGTAATTAGAAAGATAAGGCCCCGTGCGGCGCTAACTCCCCACGGCCTGCTGTCTGAAGGCACAGATGTTGGCTGCACACCTGGGTGAGTTATTCGGCAGAAGACTCGGCCCGCTCACAGAACCATCTTTGGACAGTCTGCAGGTACCTCTGGTGATTTCCTGCTCATGAGTCGTTACTGCCTGATTCCATGGGGCTTTGGGGCCAGCAACCTGGAAAGCAGTAGGGTTCTTGGGAAGGGTGTGTATAAAACAACACAACAAATGTCTCAGATGCCAGTGTATCACTCTGAGATCTTTGACCCTGACCCTTTGACCATCAGACAGTGTTGTAGTTTTCTTCCCTGCTTTAGGACCTAGTTTCCCACCCTGTACTAACAGGGTAACTACCTCATTCTGTTTTCCAATCTAGCTCTCTCCCCTGAGATGTTTCATTAATGATTACGTTTCCTTCCTTTTCCGTGTGTTCTTTTCAACATGCCTCTCAGTGTCCTACCAACAAGCACAAGTCAGCCACAGGAACCATACTGTAGGCCACTTCTTAGGAGTTGTTCCTTGTATTACAGGATACCAGTAGCCTTTGACCTATCAGAAACCAGGAAATTTCTATTGGTTATAGTTTATAACTACAGAATCAATCAACTTGCAGTGCTCACAAGTTTGACACATCAGAATTTCAAAGAGCTAACAGGTAGAATAAAACCAGAACTTTGTATAAAACCAAGCTGCTTTCCTGAAAGTTCTGGAAAAAGGCATCTTAGCCTTTTTAGTACATGCTTCATGTTAAGTGTAATTCCATGCAAAAATGCATGTCATTAGCCTTTCAGAAATGAGATTTAGTTGTCACCAGTTTTCATGGAAATAAACTTCCTTCTATTGATTGTATCATTAGCACTAACACTGCTTAAAGATTATATAATAGCCTTTTTCTCCTCGAGATGCGTTTCTGATAAAATTTGAACAAAACAAGAGTAGGCTAATGTTCAAACTTCTTCTTCTGGGGCTCTCACTCAGTAGAAAACTTTAGTAGACTAGGTAAATCAAAACTTGTAAATCCTTTGCATCTTGCCAAACTGCATAAGGAAATGGACATAACTATTGGATTTTCATCATCCTATTTTTTTTTTCTTCCCAGCATGTGTGAACTGTGTGCGGTGGTCAAACAGTGGGATGTATTTAGCTTCTGGGGGAGATGACAAACTGATTATGGTGTGGAAGCGGGCTACGTAAGCATCATTTTTCTTTCTTCACATTTTATTTTTAGAAGTTTTTTTACTGGTCTTTCTCATAGTCACCTTTCCCCCACCCTGCCACTGTGAAGCGTCCCAAGAGCCCTAACTTCTTAAGCAGCACAAAGCGCATGTTGGTTATAAGCAGCTGAAATTAAGAGGAGACCATCTACCTGCTTGGTGAAATACTGCGTTATCCCTTCAAGTGGGTGCAGTATTTCCACCTGAAAGTGAATTAATCCTTCCCAGTTCTGATATTGGAGGTTTTGTTTATTTTGCTCTTCAGATGAAAGTGAGTTGCTCTAATAGAGTCTGTTATAGTTCCAGAGCTATTCTCCTTACCATACATCTCATGCTCTGTCAGCCTCATGCTGGGACTCTGAGGACCTCCCTTGAAAATACCCTGCTCATAAACCAAAATAAACACATCATCTGGAAAACCCATGTTTCTTTAAATCCAAGCAGTCTCGAAAATGGGTCCTGAAGTTTTCTTCTGTAAGCAATTCCCTAGGGGATCCTGGGAGTCATTTAGACTCAGGGATCAGATCTGCTAAGCCAGAGTGGCCCTCTGCCTGTGGCTTCATAAGCACAAGCCGCCTATCTCTTCTGGCGTACTCATAAACCTCCACAAGCTCTTTCTGTGAGTTTGTTCTATGGAACTAAGGGAGCCTTGTAACTGTTCAGGTGAGAAAAGCTAGTTATTCATTGTTTCAGTGTTTTCTTGGCCTCAGGTATATAGAGAGTGGCGTTCAGTTCATTTTAAGGGCTTGAAAATTCTGTATTTTAATTGCTTTAGTTATAAATCTTATATTAATATACAAGTTTGAAAATAAATTTTAAGCAGCAGTCTCACTATAAAATTTATGGTTAGAATGTGATATTTTTTATTTGTGTCATTCTGATCTGTATTTTATGCATAGGTGATGTCTATATTATGTGTATTTTTTCCTTCACCTAAGTTGTATAATGGGTCTCCTTTTTTAAAAGTTATATATTATAAACATTTTTCCATTCTGTGAATGGTCTATCACAAATTTTGTGATGCTTATTTCAGTAAGTATTTCACTAAGTGCATGGATTGTAATTTGCCTAATCAGTCCCTATTCAGCAATTCCATGCATTCCAGCCCTTGTCTGTTTTAGCTTGAGTCAATTTGCCATAATAACCTATGCTACAGGGAGCATCTCTTTTCAATCCCTAGACCATTCCTGGATGCCTTTCTGACTCCTTTCTCACACAGGTACATTGGCCCCAGCACCGTATTTGGCTCCAGTGGTAAGCTTGCCAATGTGGAGCAGTGGCGATGCGTTTCCATCCTTCGGAGTCACTCAGGCGGTGAGTGGGTCTGCCTTTTGGAGTGGGCAGCCCCAGCAAGTAGCTGAAATCAGAAGTCACACCTCTATAACTTTGTAGCAGCCCTACATCTGGGCTGTCCCTCGTGATCACCATCATTCATACATCCTGCCAGACATTAAGTTCTGTCCCCACTGCCTGCCTACAGCTGTATTCAGTGCCCCCACTCCTACTCTCATAGGGTGTATGTTTATATTTTTAATTTAGAACTCCCCACGTTTTGCTGTTTGTCCTGGTGAACTGAATCATTACCTTCATCAGTGGATCACTAAGTCCGTAAGCGCACTTTCTTTATTCCACAGAAACTAGCACGCAGACCCAGTGAAGTTTTATAGTTGACCTTGAACATGTTTGCAAGGTGTTTTATATAAAGTTGATATGAAGAGATATTTAACAGATTTGGACTGAAGATGAGGAAGGTCAGGTCAGTTGATAGTCATCTAAAGCCATGTGTTTTATACTTGGCTAGATGTCATGAAGTACCAGAGTGAATATAATTTAGGCTAACCTCAAAAAATCTGTGGTTTAGCCTCAAAATGACCTGTTATGTTTTTGAGGCAAAAGAAAGCAAAATCAAGAAAGAGTTAGTGTAAATGTTGGCAGCATTTCACTACTAATAGTTCTTTATATAGAAGAGTGAGGGTAGCACTGAATATGCAGACAAGGTTATGGAAGTCTCATTTTTCTGGAGTAAAGACAGCCTTTATCATGAAAGAGACAGGAACCATTTAAATTTTTAAAGTATAAGAAATAGGTTATTCTGCCTGCATTTTGGACAAGTTTTTCAATAGTTCAGATGAAAATTGTACAGGTCTGATGATTGATATTAATAAGATACTGATCTGGGAAACTTTTTAAAAATAGGCAAGAAGAGAGATGAAGGTAATTTTTAGCTCGTGGCATCCTCTTTTGGGACATGGGAACTAATTCAGATTCTATGTGGGATTTGCTGGATTTGAAGGGGAGGGATAAGAATACGAAGAATTAAAAAAAAGAATGCGAAGAGTTCATTGAAATTGGAATGATTGCTGAGGGAAGGTGGGATAGGAGTAAGAGATTTAGAAGACACAGACTACACTCAGTGGCAGTTCATACTCAGCAAACCTTTGCATACACCTGTAGAGTTAAAGGCAGCCAACTATTTCTTAGTGACCACAGATTGATTGACTTATCTCAAAGCTATCAAAGTGTAGTATTCTGGTATTATAATAATTAAAATATGTATCTTACTTATTCACAGCTGCCTTCAATGCAGTCTAATAGGTTCCTCTAGATAACATGATACACATATTTGAGGGTGCTCAAGCATAAAGTAGAGCCTCAAGGACTTCTGATGTAACCTGTATGATAGGCAAAGTCATAATCTCAACATTTCTTCTTCCCATTACCCTGTGACATTTACCATGCAAATAGGATGCTCTTTTTCTTTGTGAAACATGCCATTCTTTAATCAGTATTAGGTAGTGTAGCGGTAGTTGGGAACCAGTCAAGAAGAAAGATAATGAAAGGACAGAAATAAGTGAATATATTACATTAAATCTTTGAAAGCAAAATGTTAAAAAAAAAAAAACACTTAACATATCATTGTTTTTTTTCTCTTTTTGTTTTTGGGCCATACACAGTGTTTTCAGGAGTTACTCCTGGCTCTGTATTTAGGAATTATTCCTGGCAGTGCTCAGGGGACCATATAGTATACCAGGGATTGAACCTGGTTCGATTGAATGCCAGGAAAGTGTCCTGCCCAATATACTATTGCTCCAGACTATAATTTTGAATTCTTGTGTAGATAGCTTGCATGCCTCTGTCATATTAGGAATTCTTTCTAGGTTCTTGTCTTACTCTATTGGTGTGATTAAATTTCTCTATTTTCTATTTATATCTAGTGTTCCACATAGGCCTTACTGGGGGCCTAGACTGGTTTGTAACTAGGAACTTCAAATCATGGATCCCTGTTCCTAACTACTTCTAACTTTGATTAGAGTAGGTCTCTATGTAAAGAGAGTTGCAGTTTTCTCACACAGTTTTGTAGCACCAAGGTCAAGTATGCTTTTTGGTGACCAGGGACTTGATCTTGATTGTATTACCTATGTTACAGCATTGAATCTGAGAGGGCTTGAAAGTGACCATGAACTTAGTATCTGTTCAGGGATACTTGTGAGTCAAGTTTAAATGGGCAGCAACCAGGGGCTCAGGTGCCTGGAGCCACAAGGCTTCCTCCGTTATGCAATCCTGGGTAGTGGCTGGAGAATATTTCAGTAAGGCTCTTGGCTCTTAGTTCTAGCTGGTAATGACAAAGCATGTACCCCAGAGCTGGTAGGGAGCATAGTCTGATTGGCTAGGGGCCAGCAATGGAACATAGCTGGCAGTGGAACCCCTTGCTGACAACTCATACTAAGAGGGCTATAGAGTGCTTTCTGTATATCAAGATATAATTTACTAACTTTCAGATGTGGACTGTCAGGTCTCATTGTGTGCTAGAAGTAAACAGTCTTGATGATTGTCTCTTAACTCCCAACCAGTTCTGCTGTTTGCTAGCTGGGCTCTCCTTATGTATTGGTTCCAGGGCCAAAGCCTAGTCAGCAGTGTACAAGGCAGGCAAACTTCCTACTGTACTTTTACTCAGACCCCTGTCTTTTGTCTGTTGGGAGGTCTTTTGTATAGTGAGCTTAACAAACAAATGCTGTGCTAAAAAAGAACAAAGATTCTCTATCTAAATGCTTATAGTATAAAAAAGGCAAACACAGGCAAGAATTTCACTCAGATACCTACCGTAAGTTCTACAAAAAAGAAATGATCATCTAGGAACCCAGAAAAGAGACATGGTTTTATTAGCAATTTTAAAAAGCATTTTGTAATATAGTATTAACTTCAGATTTCTCCAGTTCATTTCATTGCAATTTTTATGTAGTAAACCACTAGTTTTTTGTTGTTTTTTTTATTGCCTATTAACCTGGAAAATATTTTTCTGCTGAATAGTTAATAAATAATTTCATTATTTTCTACTTTATTTAGGATGTTTCTTGGAACTTGATATATCTTGAATTTAGTGAGGATATAAATTACTTTCCCTTCCCCTAAACTGCTTAATCCTTTAGTGTGGGGAATAATTTTTTCTTTCCATTATTGGTAGATATTACCTCTTTCACAGTGTACCAATTGTAGTGGTGCTGGAAGGCCACTGCTGAGCTCCACACATGCTCAAAACATGAGCTTCTTTCTTACTTACACTTTCTAAAATTCTATGAGGAAAAAACAAGAGTTGTTTACTACTACATTTCTTTCATCATCTCCCTAACCATTCTTCTACACAGTTAGCACTGCACCAAGCACTAAGGTTAGAAAAAAATCAGTCAAACATAAATGTGAAACATGCATCTGTCAGACATGAATGGATATAATTGTCATCATAATTGTCTTTTGTTTTTGTTTTTGGGCCACACCCGATACTCAGGGGTTACTCCTGGCTGTCTGCTCAGAAATAGTTCCTGGCAGGCACGGGGGACCATATGGGACAGCGGGATTCGAACCAACCACCTTAGGTCCTGGATCGGCTGCTTGCAAGGCAAACGCCGCTGTGCTATCTCTCCAGGCCCCATAAGCCTTGTTGTGTGTCTGGCACATACTGAGCTGCTTTAACACATTCCTTACAACAGGGGTCTCAAACTCAATTTACCTGGGGGCCGCAGGAGGCAAAGTCGGGGTGATCCTTGAGTGCAAAGTCAGTAGTAAGCCTTGAACATTGGGAGGTGTGACCCAAACAACTAAAACAAAACAAACAAGATTCCTCTAGGGCAGGGCCACAAAATGTTGTGTGGGGGGGGGCCACAAATGGCCCACGGGCCTCGAGTTTGAGACCCCTGCCTTACAATAATCTTTTGAAGATAAACTTTTGTTTGTTTGGGGGCCACATCTGGCAGTGCTCAGGGGTTACATCTGGCTCTGCACTCAAGAATCATTCCTGGCAGGTTCAAGGGACCATTTGGGATGCCGGGGATTGAACCTGGGTTGGCCACGTGCAAGGCAAGTGCCCTCCCACTTTGCTATAGCTCTGGCTCTCCAAGAAAAAGCTTTTAACCTAAACTTACCTGGCAGGGGAGATACCATGATCACAAAGGTGGTTTCCCAGGAAGAGGCTCACCCATTGCACTCCAGGTGTGCTGACCCCTGCAATTTCCCCAAATGTGGGAAACTAGACTGCATAATTTGTGGTAGTGGGGGACTGCGTGCGCACTCTTCCCTAAAAACAAAACAAAACAAAAAATATTTTTAAGCTGTGTTTTATAAACATGATAATGAAGTTACAATTGAGTATAATTCAGTTTAGGGAATCCTTAGTGGAGGCTTGTTCTGTGAAGGATTGTAGAGATGAAATTCACCTCCTGAAAACTAAGTAAGTTAGCATCTTTTGAGCACTGACTGAATTCTAAGGCTATAACCAACATTGCTCAAAGAGCTTGCTTCTCTTACTTAGAGAAGCAAGTGGAACTGAGAGACTAGCTAAGGACCTCAGGCTCAGTAGGTGTCATATATGCTCAGTTGTTTGGTTTGTAAATGGATGGAGTGAGGTAGGGACGTCAGCTAGATGCTTTAAATTATAGGATGAAGCATTACATTAGTGGTGGGGAAAATTAGTGTGGGACTTTTTCCAGATGGTTTAAAATGAAGCAGTCTTGTGATGTCTTGTGATGGTCCCTGGTAAAGTCTCCTTAGACAGGAGAATAGTGGGTTCTGCCAGCACAACTTACTGAAAGCATTCCTAACAAAAAGGGATGTGCTGTGTGCCCTTATGCCAATCTATCCAAGTAAAAGACTCACCACCAGTTCTGTCTTCCAGATGTGATGGATGTAGCATGGTCTCCCCATGATGCCTGGTTGGCTTCATGCAGCGTTGATAACACTGTTGTCATCTGGAATGCTGTGAAGTTCCCAGGTCTGTCCATATGTGAGCAGGTTGGGCTCTCTCCTTTGGGTTGTGTCAGATAGTATCTCATTGTAAATGGGGATTCTTAAGTCTTCTCAGGAACTCAGTTCTAGTTTTCTTAATTATATTTGTTTAAAGTTTTATATTTTTAAAAAAATGATAACCACATAGCAGGGATATAACAAATACTCAAAGGCAACAGAAACTTAAGAACTGGTCTCCTGGAAGAAATTACCGTGGGAAAGTAAAGGTGACTAGATTATGGTGAAAGGGATGTTTAGGACAGTGATAAAGGAAGTGGACATTCTGGGAGAGGGTGTGGTGAGGAATTTTTGTTATGTATAGAACCCTGTCTTAACAATATTGTAAAACAACATGCCTAGGATAAAATTAAATAATAGCATTTTTTTCTTTTTTTTTTTTTTGGTTTTTGGTTTTTGGGCCACACCCATTTGACGCTCAGGGGTTACTCCTGGCTATGTGCTCAGAAATCGCCCCTGGCTTGGGGGGACCATATGGGACGCCGGGGGATCGAACCGCGGTCCTTCCTTGGCTAGCGCTTGCAAGGCAGACACCTTACCTCCAGCGCCACCTACCCGGCCCCAGCATTTTTTTCTTATAATCAACTAGAGGCATGGATGTGCCTCATTTTATGGGGGTTGCTACATAAACAGCTCTTGGTGACTTCTACCCAATCAATTTGTACTCAGCTTGCCACAGCAACACCAACATATTTGACCTTCACTTGCCTCTGGGCCCTAAGAGAAAGAGAAAGACAGACAGACAGACAGGCAGACACACACACACACAAAGACAGACAGACAGGCAGACACACACATATACACACACACACACACACACACAAAGACAGACAGACAGGCAGACACACACATACACATACACACACACACACACACACACACATCCTTCTGAGGACACATTTTCCATGCACAGAAGATGCTTCTGAGGCATGGTTTCAGACTGCTGGCCTTTGTCCTCTGTGATGCCCTGACCAGATGAAGCAAACAAATCCAGTATTGTGATAGATGATTTTTTTATTAAGATATTTAGAGTCACCATAGATGAGATTACCTAACATAGCACTACCATTTATAATTAGGACATTCCATATTCCAGCTCAGTATCTGAAGCTTTTTTCCTCCACAACTGAAATGTACCACCCATAGATCTGAGTTCAAGTCATTTTCTCTTTATAAGCCTACAAGCATTTGTGGGGATACTGGATCTGGCAAAGAGGGTTGGATTTAGAGGCTTACTCGGGTCACATTTGGATTACTAGTATCTAGAAGGTGGTGTTTCACACATCTTTTTCCTCAGTGATGACTTTACAGAGAACCACTAACTATAACCGGTCTTTCAAGCTATCAGGCCTGCTCTTTAATGGGAAATACCAGAAAGGTTTAAATTAGAAGTATTGATGTCGCCACTGGGATGTTCATAGAATTCTCTCCTGAATGGAGAACCACAGCAGAGTTAGTGGTTACTGACAAGATAAGGGACCAGAATTCATCTGTGACCCAAACCTGAACCCCTAGTTGCATACTTTTTCAGAGACATGTACAACTTCAACTTAACAAGTGTCAGCTGTAGCTAAAGAGAAATCAACATGCTTGGAAACAACTTGGGAACAGTTATTTCTACAGATTGTTTTTGCCTTGGTAGAATCTAACATTTCTGCTTGTCCCCAGAAATGGGGCTGACTATGGGAAATTCCTGAAGTCTCTTTCTTTGACTGGTCATCCAGTCATCCAGGGCCCATGGATTGTAGCTCATGTATGGAATCATTACTGTCCTCTTTGTAATACCTCTCCAATCTCTTGTTTTTCTTCACAGAAATTCTAGCTACATTGAGAGGTCATTCTGGCTTGGTTAAAGGGTTGACTTGGGACCCTGTTGGTAAATACATTGCCTCTCAAGCTGATGACCGCAGCCTGAAGGTATGGAGGACACTAGACTGGCAATTGGAGACCAGCATCACCAAACCTTTTGATGAGGTAATAAGACTACCTAGAGAACTCAACTCACTGCCTTTGTCCTCTGCATAGAACTATTGTCCTAACTTAGTGGATGATTGGGTGTGGGGTCAGCATTCTCTAGAACACCAAGAAGAATTAGACAGGACTGATCTTAAACTTTGATGGGTTAGGGGCCAGGCGGTGGCGCTAAAGGTAAGGTGCCTGCCTTGCCTGCGCTAGCCTTGGACGGACCGAGGTTTGATCCCCCGGTGTCCCATATGGTCCCCCAAGCCAGGAGCAACTTCTGAGCACATAGCCAGGAGTAACCCCTGAGCGTTACCGGGTGTGGCCCAAAAACCAAAAAAAAAAAAAAAAAAACTTTGGGTTAGCTTTTTTTCCATATCATCTCACTTCACAGACAGAATATGAAAGAATGCCCTCCTGCTCTGGTCCAGGTCAGAGGAACAGGGTCTTTCTATTGTGCATTTTGTAGATTTAATGGAATTTAAAGACTTGCCCTAGTTCTGATGGCATCAAGGTTTCTGGTGAAATGACAGTCTTGAGAGAGTAGGTGAACAGACTCAAAGCATTTTTCTGTTGTTTAATTTGGGAGCCACATCCAAAGTGCTAAAGGCTTACACTCAGGGATCACTTCTTGCATTGCACAAGGGACCATATTGGGTGCTTGAGATCAAATTTAGTCCAACCACATGCAAGGCATGTACCTAGTGTAGTATCATTGCAGCCATCTCTTCTGTTAATGTGAATGGTCTGCAGACCTCAAGTGATGTAGTCTACTGGTGTTGGCAGAAGAAAGAGGCTAGTGGCCAGACAGATTTTGCCCATACTGAATTGACATTTAATAGAGGTAATGTCTTACAGATCCCTTTGAAGCCTATCCAGCCATACTGGTTAGCTCACATGAGTAATGTCAGATATCACATCTCTCATCATTTGATAGAACCTTGGAGTTTTTTTTTGGCGGGGGTGGGGGGTTTCCACATTCAGCGGTACTCCATGTTTCCTCTTGGCTCTGCATTCGAAGATCTCTCCTAGCAGGACTCAGAGGACTGTATATGGTGCAACCTTTTATTTGATTCATTTGGAGATACCAGAAGCTCAAATGTGTGCTCCACAATCACATAGTCACATGTGTGAATTAGTTCACCTTTATTTCTTTTTTAGAAAGGGGTGGTGAATGGGGCTGGAGAGATAGCATGGAGGTAAGGCATTTGCCCTTCATGCAGGAGTTCATCTGTTCGAATCCCGGCGTCCCATATGGTCCCCCGTGCCTGCCAGGAGCAATTTCTGAGCCTGGAGCCAAGAATAACCCCTGAGCACTGCCGGGTGTGACCCAAAAACCACAAAAAAAAAAAAAAGAAAGGGGTGGTGAATAGGATTGGACAGCACTGCACTTGATGGTGCCTGGCTGTAGGGCTATTTCTGGATGCTCAGCAGTCACTCCCAGTAGTGCTAGAGGAACCATTTGATTCTGGTCATTGAACCCAGGACTTGCAATGCCTGTGCTCTGGTCCTTTGAACTATTTTCCCAGACATTATCTTTATTCTTTTTTTGGGGGGGGCACACCCCTTTGATGCTCAGGGGTTACTCCTGGCTAAGCACTCAGAAATTGCCCCTGGCTTGGGGGGACCATATGGGACACCAGGGGATCGAACCGTGGTCCTTTCTTGGCTAGCGCTTGCAAGGCAGACACCTTACCTCAAGCGCCACCTCACGGACCCCTTTATCCTTATTCTTTTTTTGTTTTGTTTTTGTTTTTGTTTTTGGGCCACACCCGGCGGTGCTCAGGGGTTACTCCTGGCTGTCTGCTCAGAAATAGCTCCTGGCAGGCACGGGGGACCATATGGGACACCAGGATTCGAACCAACCACCTTTGGTCCTGGATCGGCTGCTTGCAAGGCAAACACCACTGTGCTATCTCTCCAGGCCCCTATCTTTATTCTTGTCACCAAAATTTTGGTCACAAAAGTTGACCTTCACCTCCTTTGAAACACAAATGTCTCTTTCAGTGTGGAGGAACGACCCATGTGTTGCGGCTTAGCTGGTCACCTGATGGACACTATCTGGTATCTGCCCATGCCATGAATAATTCTGGCCCCACTGCACAGATTATTGAACGGGAAGGCTGGAAGACCAACATGGATTTTGTTGGGCACCGGAAAGCTGTGACTGTTGTGGTGAGTGTATTTTACCTCATGTTCACTACATATTGGGCATACTCCTAGTGGCATGCTTAGAGCCTGGGCGGTGCCTCTAAAATACTAAGTCTCATGTAGGACTAAGTGGTAGGATTTGAGTCACATTGTTTTTTTGTTTTTTCAGTGAAAATACTTACGTATCAATATTTAAAAGCTGATATGGGGGGGGGTAAAAACAAAAGCTGATATCACTACAACAATTCTGATTAGAGACATTGTACTATTTGGAGCTGATTACTTAAGCCTGGGAGTCGCAACAAGTGGCCTACTTGCCATGATCCAGGAGATATAGTGTGAGTATATGTATTTATCCTTACAGCTCAGCCATTACTAGGTATGGCTCTAAGACTATGCTACAGATCACAGGAGTATTTATTCATTTGTATCTGGAGCTGCTGCCTGCTCTTGATCCTGCTCATCTTTCCCATTGTTTAAATTGATGTTACCATGTACTATAAATAAAAGTATAAATAGTATGCCTTTAAAATACTGTTTCTTGGGCCCGGAGAGATAGCACAGCGGCATTTGCCTTGCAAGCAGCCGATCCAGGACCAAAGGTGGTTGGTTCGAATCCCGGTGTCCCATATGGTCCCCCGTGCCTGCCAGGAGCTATTTCTGAGCAGACAGCCAGGAGTCACCCCTGAGCAGCGCCGGGTGTGACCCAAAAAACCCAAAAAAACAAAACAAAAAAAAATACTGTTTCTTTTTGTTTGTTTGTTTTTGTTTTGTTTTTGTTTTGTTTTTTTTGTTTTTGTTTTTTTGGGGGGGCCACACCTGGCGGTGCTCAGGGGTTACTCCTGGCTGTCTGCTCAGAAATAGCTCCTGGCAGGCACGGGGGACCATATGGGACACCGGGATTCGAACCACCTTTGGTCCTGGATCGGCTGCTTGCAAGGCAAACACTGCTGTGTTATCTCTCCAGGCCCTAAAATACTGTTTCAGTTGTACTCTTTGTACAGTTTTACTTGAAACCAGAACTTTGTTGCCATAGCACTGAGAGTCAGTGCTTCCTAGTTAGCCCAATGCTTCCACTTGAATCTCAAGTGACTTTTACAACGTCTATATAAACATCTGGAAGATGTTGGAAACGGCTTCATACCCAGCTGAGTAGGAGTAGAGACTAAATCCCAGATTTAACACTTTCAGAGTGCATGTTCTCAGCTCTCTCTGTTTCTGCCTGACCTCTGGTATTGGAACTCTTCTGGACCACCTGCCACCAGACTAGAATTTTTTTTTTTTTTAACAGTTTGGTTTTCAAGTCTGAGTCAAGTGCTGTCATGCCTTTCAATCCAAGAAAGTGGTAGTGAGCTCTGTAGCTTCTGACCTTCCAAAAACAAAGCCTAGCTTTCACTGTTGGTACCACAATGGGCTGACTTTATCATGATAAAGCCATCATCCCTGGCTAAGTGAGATATTCCAGGCAGCTCAATTCTTTTAGGGAAATAATTAATGGAATGAATCTCTCCTGATGCTCCCCTTGTCTTCTGTAAGGATATGTTTTTTAAAGGTCAGGTCCTACACAATGCCCTGCCAAAGATGAATTTAGAAGACCAATTTCAGTATCCAGATCTACTGATCTGCCAGCAAGTCCATGAATAGAGGGCTGGTAGATCCAGCTTTAGATCTACTTCTCAGTACTTATTCATATAATTTATATTTTCTGACATTTCTGAGTCTTCATTTTATCCTTAGCAAATATCTCCTTAAGGTAGTTGTAAAAATGAAATAGTATGTGCCTAGGCTTCCACCAGTAGGCTAGATTGTAATGTATCTCAATACTTAAACTGGCTTGATGCTTATTTATTTTAATATTGTTATTTGGCTTTAGAAATTTAACCCAAAAATCTTCAAAAAGAAGCAAAAGAATGGGAGTTCTGCAAAGCCTAGCTGTCCATACTGTTGCTGTGCTGTTGGCAGCAAGGACCGTTCTCTCTCTGTCTGGGTAAGCCTCTGTCATAAATTTTTGCTACTCCTGTAGGCAGTGATATAGAATATGGTGTAGGTTGCATCCTAGTAGATCCTGAGGACCTAGAAGAGAAGAGACCTCCACCTGTGGTGGTACTTTGTGTGTGTTTCTTCCCTATAATTGGTCCTTCATCACCCCAGAAGGAAGCACTGATGACCTAACCAAAAGAGGCTATCCTAACCCCTAGCTAAAGCCACTTATGTCTAGATCCAGGGAATATTCTCAATGATTCTCAATGATTCATAGCTGACATGTTCTGTTTGCTTTTTGGGGTTATTTGGGAGAGTTTGGGTTTTGGATCATACCCGGTGATGCTCAGGAGTTACTCCTGGGTATACACTCAGAAATTACTTCTGGCAGGCGCTGGGGACCATGTGGGATGCTGGGAATCAAACCTGGGTCTGCCATATGCAAGGCAAATGCCCACATACTGTACAGTAGTTCTGGCCCCTATTTCCTTTTTTTAATAGACCTTTGCGTCAACATACATTCATCTTTCTTATCCACAGGTTCTGCATCTGAGTTTTTACCAACCAGATCTGAAAAATAGGTGCTTTGTATTAGACCTTTATTGGTGTGTCTATGCTGAACAAATACCAAATTTTTTATTTTTACTTTTTTTGTTTTTTGGGTCACACCCAGCAGCGCTCAGGGGTTACTCCTGGCTCTATGCTCAGAAATCGCTCCTGGCATGCTCAGGAAACCATATGGGATACCAACCTTCTTCATGCAAGGCAAATGCCTTACCTCCATGCCATCTCTCCGGCCCCTAAGTACAAATGTTTTTTTCCTTTGTCATTGTTCCCTAAATAGTATGATGTAACTATTTTATATAGTGTTTATATTGTGTTAGGTTTTATTATTAATCTAGAAATGATTTGAAATATTTGGGGCTGGGGAGATAGCACAGCAGTAGGGCTTTTGCCTTACATGCAGAAGGACGGGGGTGATTTCTGAGCATAAAACCAGGAGTAACCCCTGAGCGCTGCCGGGTATGACCAAAAACCAAAAAACAAAACAAAGCAAAAAAAATTGGGCATATAAATTATTTGAAAATAATAAGTACTTGAGCAGCTTTGAATTATTGGTATCCTCTAGGAATACCAATTGCCTGTGGGGAAGAAGGAACAGTTTTATAACCTACAAAAAGTATATTCAGGACTGGAGAGATAGTACAATAGGCAGGGCACTTGCCTTGCACACAACTGACCCAGTTTTTATCTCTAGCACAATATAGTCCCTCAATCCCCCCCATCTTCCCCTTCCCTAGGGATCCTTGAGCTAAGAATAAACTCTGAGTCCAGCCAGGTGTGGCCCAAAAACGGGAAAAAAAGAAAAATGTTTTCTGATGTATTCATTCCAATGCATTGTCATACACAATTGCATCACTGTAACCACTGCCCTAGAAGGTTCCCTAAAGGCAACCACTTAATGATACCTATCACAGTGGTGTTGCTTATTATTGGAATTTTGTAGTATTTATTTGTCTTGCATTACTTTTATTCACATAATTATTGAGAATCATGTTTTTTGTTGCCAGAAGTGTATTTCATACAATCAGTTACCTCATAAGCAGTGTGGACTTGAAGTTTGAATGTTAGTTTCAGACTGCTTTTTTTATGGCATATGGTATACAAGGCATTTTACTTTTATCACTGAATTGGATCCCTGGCCCTCTTCTCTCACTGCATTTATAATTGTTGGTCATAGAGAAATTGAGCCTAAGGTTCATGGTTCTTGACTAAAATGTCATTGATCACATTCAGATATTCACAAAGGTTACAGGTTTTTGTGTAGTTTATAGACATGGGGGGGGGGCCTGAGGGCGCTTCAGCGCTCTTTATTTTCCAGACGTTAAATTTGGAAGATTATTTTTATAGATTCTCTAGCTAAACAACTGGTGGAAGCCTTGTAAAAGTATACTCCCACTCAGTGCTATCACCCCTTGACCCATCATTCACATAGCAGGGTGGTTATGCACAACCGTATGATCTTACATTACAATAGAACATTGAGACAGCACAAGCCTTGAGCAACTAAATAATACATGAACGGTATAAAAAACATGTTTCTGGAGAGCACATACATGCTTTGACTGTGGGAGCACTGGTTTTGTCACTAGCACTTCAAGAAACATGGAAATAGCCTCCAGTAACTGCTTGGTATGCCACCTATCCCTTTCCCCAAACAGGCACAAAATAAAACATTTTTTTTCCATGATTGGGTGGAGCTAGGGAGTAGTGTGACCTCCCAAATGCTGCTCAGTAGACCTACCGCCCCATCAGTGATTCTCAGCCAACCAGGCTAGCAATTTATTGCAAGTACCTAAGGATACCATGCTGCACCGCCACCAGTGTATGGTCTGCTCCTGGGTCTGTGCTCAGGAAACCAACCACATCTGGTACAGGAGATCAGACCTGGGTTTACCACATGCAAGGCAATCCCCTTAACTCTTGCACTATCTCCAGCACCTTTCCAAGATATTTAATGACATTAAATGCAAAAGCAGGTTAACCTTGAATCTGGATTAAGAGCCATTTAAACTGGCTTTGTGTGTGTCTAAACAGTCCTCAAACTCTTTATAAAATTAACCGTGGAGGGGCTGGAACGATAGCACAGCGGAAGGGCGTTTGCCTTGCACACACTGACCCAGGACCGACCTGGGTTTGATCCCCGGTGTCCCATATGGTCCCCCAAGCCTGCCAGGAGCAATTTCTGAGTGCAGAGCCAGGAGTAACCCCTGAGCGTCATTGGGTGTAGCCCAAAAACCAAAATAAATAAATAAACAAATAACCATGTAATATATGTAACCAGTTGTCCCAAACATTGGACCAATAATTGCAGAACTGCTCAGACCCAGAGATCTGTTGGCTTCTCTTTGATGCTATTTTCCTTCCATGATAATTGCCTTTTCTGTTATCTTCTGACCAAGCCTTGTTGTTCTATTCACCTCTTTTGTTGATCTTCTCTGATTTCTGTTTTGGGCCATTCCTCTGTTTAAGTCAGAGCCATTCCAGAACCCTTTTCTCATTTGCTCATTGTTTGGGTGATACTTTTTTCCCCTGCCATTCCCATCAAGCAGTGAACCTTTAATGTAAAGGCCTCTCCATTATGTATTGTCTGGGCTAGCTTTGGTTTCTGCAGTTTGGGATTTTAGTAATTACTGTTAGAATAAAGTTGGAATGACTTGAATAACTTTTTTATATCAGCAAAGCATCACTCATAGATTCTGGGACAAGTAGTGTCAACTGAAAGGACAAAGAGGGTTTTTTTAGACATTTCACTAATTTTTGGTGCTTTTCTTTCAGCTCACATGTTTAAAACGACCTTTGGTTGTCATCCATGAACTGTTTGACAAATCCATTATGGATATTTCCTGGTAAGATGTATTCTAGTTCAAATATTTAGAGTAGAAAAAGGATAAGCCCTTACCAAATTGGAATCAAAGGCCTTCTGGATATAGCTGCAGCAGGCCACTAATACCATCCACCAATCACTCCCAGGCTATATGTATATGATTGATTAAAGGACAGTTTTCTGCTCTGAAAAGTACTACTGTGTACTACCTGCTCCTGTACTTCATGCTATAGTAGGACTTACTACTGAAAATCCCTTAGACAAACTGGTATTTATCTGAGAAAAGGATACTGTTATCCTATTTCTACTTCACTCATAGCACATGAATCAAATTAACATAAATGTGGAGATATATTTTCTGCTTCTCCATGACCTCACGTAAATACACACTTCCTCAATTTTTTGTTTTTGCAGGTCAGGGCCTTGCACGTGCAAGACAAGTGCTCTAACACTGAGCCACATCTTCATTTATTTTTTTAATGGTTTCAAAAACAAAAATTAAATTAATATATAATGATAAGTAGAGACGGTTTATACCTGTGCTTAGAACTATAGGGTGCAAGAGCCTCTAACGTATTTTTACCCACATCCCCACTGCCATCAGGCCATGGAAGAAAACCAGAGGTTTTCAGACTCTCCTTAGCCCCCTTCTCCACTGTTCTCTAGTCCCATTCCTGGGTATGAGTAAGCACCATAGACACTTGCTCCCAGATGACTGACACAATTTTTTTCAGGACTCTGAACGGGTTGGGCATCCTGGTGTGCTCGATGGATGGGTCTGTGGCATTCCTAGATTTCTCCCAGGATGAACTTGGAGATCCACTGAGTGAAGAGGAAAAGGTAGGAAAACAACCAAATATATCACTGGTATGTGGCCTATATGCTATATATACTCTAGTACCATAGGTACAGCGACAGTAGCTCTTTTAATTGGACCTTATCTTTCTTATACGTGTGTTGTTTAAGTATTATTGGGGGTTATCTCATTATAGCTAATCATTTTTCTTTTTAAAATTGATTCCTTTAAAAATTAATTAGTATATATCAGAAATTAGGTCTGGAATTAGTAATATTGGGCAGTATGGGGTCAAGGTGAATGTCTTGCATACACTGACTCCAATTTGATCCCTGACATTCGATGGTTCCCAGAGCATTGCTAAGTGCAGTTCTTAAATTCCCCATGAACCTCAGGGGTTACTTGGGTAATCCCCAGCACCACAGAATCTAAGCAACATTGAATTCTTGGTTCTTCACATTAAACAGCTGACCTACTTGTTTATGAATTACCAGAAGGGGCCACTGGATCTCCTGAGCGCTTCTTGGGAGGCCACCCAAAAATAAAATAACATTTGTGGCGATCTCTTTTGGAAATAAAAGATTAGCCTCATTCTTGGAATATTATTATCTTGGGAAAGAGCAGTAGTGTCTTTCTAAGACCATTTTTACATTTCTTGTTTTGTACTTAAGTAGTTGCCACAAAGCAGCAATTATAGTAATATTGGTCATATCTTTATTTGTTCATTTTTTGAGCAGTGCACTATACCCAGTGATGCTCAAGGTTTATTCATAGATGCTCAGGGATCATTCCTGGTGGGGCTTAGGAGACCAACTATATGGGGTGCTGGGGGTCAAACCTGGGATATATGTGTGCAAGGAATTCCCTACCTTTTGTACTATATCTCTAGGTCATGCATTTTTGATGTTTGGGACCACACCCAGCACTGTGCTCAGAGTTTACTCTTGGTTCTTTACTCAGGGATCACTCCTGGTGGTGGTGCTCAGGAACCATTTGCAGTGCTGGGGATGGAACCAGAGTCTGCCATATACATGGCCATATTAACCCCTATACTATCTCTTTGGCCTTGCCATGCTTTTTTGTTTTGTTTTTGTTTTAGGGCCATACCCAGCGGTGCTCAGGGCTAACTTCTGCCTCTATGCTCAGAGATCACTCCTGGCAGGCTCGGGGGACCATAAGGGGTGCCAGGGATGGAACCTGGGTCGGCTGCATGTAAGGCAAGCGTCCTACCCACTATACTATCTCTCCGGTCCCTGCCATGCATTTTTTATATATTTTATTTAACTAGGTTATTTATTTTATTGATGAGATGGCTAAGCCTTGGAAAATAACATGACCCTTTGCGAAGGGTCATGTAGCCCCTTTTACCCCTTAGATAGAAGAACAGAGGCATGAATCAAGCCTTTGGTTTGGGCCTTATTTTCTATGTGTTCTTTGTAACATTGTAGTAATCTGCCCCTCAAGGGCTTTGAGGAAGGCTCTATCTACTTTACCTTCTCCAGACTTAGAAACCTGCTACCTCTACAGAGGCCTTTGCCTGCACTCTGTGAAATATATTTGTCTGAATAAAGAAAATGAAAGTTCAGAGCAGGTAGGCAGTTCTCCCCTGCCTAAGCAGCATTCTCTGCCCGGACACATATGTCTCCTCACTTCCCTAATGATTGCATGTCCTTGTGTGAGTCTCTTCCCACCACTTTAGACTTCAATGTGCAGAGGATACCTTCTCTGTTCCTATCAGTCCTTTTGGCATGTTATAGCAAAGGACAAATGGAACTTGAGAAATGGAGGAAGGGACCCTACTCAGATAGGTCAGAACATGTTGGAGGAATACAGTAGTAGATTTCCCTGGAGTCTACTATAGATATCAGGCCTTCCTGTGCTCGTAGAGATACTTTCTGCACACTCTTGGAGCCTCCACTTACCTAGTGTTGATAGCCGTAGACATAAACAGTGAAAGCAAATTCTTTAGTTTGTTTCCCCAAAAAGTGTTTGGAATACCAGCGTTTGTTAATTTCAGTTCAACAAATGTTCATTGCCATTGTTCAGCCCCGTACTATATGGTATGGTTTCTTGTCAGTTACATTTATCCTCAACTGTCTATATGCAAGAGGCTGTGAGAATATAAAACTCTTCCAGCGTTATCTAAAACAGCAATGTGAAGAGCAGAGTAGGAAGCACTGGAGAGCTGGCATTTAGAATTCTGGGGTCCCTGTCCAGGTCTTTTCCCCTCTCAAAGCTAGAATAGTCTACATCACAACTGCTCCTCTGGAGAGTAGTGTCTACCATATAGTAGTTTATAGCTGGTTTGTTGTACTTCTCTCTGCTTCCTTAGAGCCGCATTCACCAATCCACCTATGGCAAGAGTTTGGCCATCATGACCGAAGCCCAACTCTCCACAGCTGTCATCGAGAACCCTGAGATGCTCAAATACCAGCGGAGGCAGCAGCAGCAGCTGGACCAGAAGAGTGCCACTTCCAAAGAGACAGGCTCATCTGCCTCGGTGGCTGGCGTGGTCAATGGTGAAAGTCTTGAAGACATCAGGAAGGTGAGGGCTCAGACCATTGAATTTACTGTCTTCTGGGTAGAGGAGGCCAGATGTCACATGGACATATGCTTAGGCACAGAATGAGGAGAATAAGCAAATACAAGTTGTAGGGAGAGGGAGTATATATTGCCTAGAGTAGATTGGGGTCTCTTGACTTCAATGACTATCAGCTGATGGGACCTAAAACACCATCATTAAAGACCTCTTTGTCCCAAATCATTTCTTTTTTTTTTTTTCGGGGGGGGGGGGTCACACCCGGCAGCACTCAGGGGTTACTCCTAGCTCTACGCTTTGAAATCGCTCCTGGCAGACTCGGGAGGCCATAAGAGATGCCAGGAGTCAAACCACTGTCCTTCTGAATACAAGGCAAATGCCCTACCTCCATGCTATCTCTCCGGCCCCCCAAATCATTTCTTAGTTCCTTCTTTATTTTTTTTTAATTTTTTTATTTTGAATTATGAGAACAAAAGAGTACAAGGTAAAGTTACAGTGGAAGGACAATCAGCCATAACATAATTCTCAGAAGAAGTCCCCTTGCTGATATCTTAACTTTGAACTTTCAGCCAAAGAACGTTAAGATAAATAAAACTGAATCCATGTACAATTACTTTGTCCCTCAAGTCCCCATATTGTAGCACATTGTAATATTTCTTAACAGCACACAAGGCAATCTAAAGCCATTAAACTTATGTAACTCCTTAAACATTAGAAGCATAGTATTTTTTACATTTTCATGTACATGCATATTAGCTTAAGTTAACCTCAAATTTTAAGTGGGTGCGTTTAACCTCAAATTTTAAGTGGGTGCATTTTAAGGATTAGAGTCAAAGGAGCACAGTGAAAACAGTGTTAGAGTGGCAATTGTTGTTTGCATAGGCCCACCAAAATATGAGAGGCATGGAAAGGAATAACCTTGGCCTAAATACAAAGAGATCCTACCCCTGAAGTTTCCTGGCATAAGACCAACTCTAGGCTTCAGGCAAGTTATCTTCCGATCCAAGACATTGTCCATAGTGCCAACACACTTTTCACACAGTCTCTGTTGTTGGTATCATGTTTCTGTATTAAAGATTCTGGAATCTGCATATCCTAAATTGAAGTCATGATGTGGAGCATCTTCTCGTTTCACCTCACCATTAAAGGGCAATGCAGGAAGCCCTGTCCTGTAAGCAGGTCCTTGTTAAGTCTTCTCATTGTTAAGGGAAGTCTCTTTTCAGCAGGACGATGTCTGAGCAGTGGTAGGGTCTTCCGTGGTAGAGGATTGCTTCCAGGTGATGTTATAGACAAACCTCACAATTAAGGGGCAATACAGCAAGCCCTGTCCAGTAAGCAGGTCATTGTTTTTGTTAAGTCTGCTTAGTGTTAAGGGAAGTCTTTTTTGAGTAGATCGATGTCAGAGCAGCTGTAGGGTCTTCCCTGGTAGAGGAATGCCTCCAGGTGATGTTATATACAACCTTAGATGTTTTGTAGATGTCTTCTCTAGATCAGGGGTGAATGGAGAATGCCCATTCTTCTGAGGCCTGTACCAGGTCTTTATGTCAATGTTCAGGGTGTAAGGTCTCATTGTGTGTTCCCATCTCTATTAGATAAGAACTTATTGGTATGTATAGTATTTTCCCATTTTAGTGTGCCTAAGCAAACAAGAAATAAAGCCTCGTGGTGCTATCAGATATATGGGGGCGTAAGAACATTTCCAACAATACCCATGACTTGGTTCAAACATAAGCATTAAACTGAGGGATTCTTTTACACCATATTTCATATTGAGCAGTTCACAAAGAGAAGATAAAAAACATGGGGGGGGGATCATCACTGTATAAGAAAATATTCAGCAAAAGTTATATCCGTCAAAGAAAACACCCATAAAATGTTGAAGAGACATAAGTGTCCTTTTTATGCCTTTTAAAATAGTTGGGTGGGTGTTAACTCCAGGGCACCACTTTGATCTGTGACTTAGGACTCTACAGTACTTAAGTTAGAAAGGGTAAATGAGGAGTAATGATGATAGTTGTTAAGGAAGTTAAAGAGAAATATGATCTTATGAACGGGTATGCAAAAGGGCAGAGTACAAAATGGACATTCTGCATTTATAAAAACATAATTCAATGATAGTGAGTACTATTAATGTTTCTTGTGCTTGGACAGAGATTACCAGTGACTTCAAGAAGCTGGGAGGCCAGAGGTTCAGGGCCCCACCCAGACCCTCCCTAAGGAGCTGAATGGATAATGGGGGAAAGCCTAGGGTACTTTCGAGCTCCACCAAGGGGCCCAACTCACCGCCTTGCCCAGGCATGTGGCCCAGGGAAGCCCTGGAGATCTGGAGCAAGGTGATAGAGGGGTGCTGGGGTTACCCAAGTCCTGCACCCCCACTAGGCCTGTTTAGGAAGGCCTCTGGCATGGCGGTGGCCTGCCAAACCCCCTCCTGCTAGACTCCCCCCAAATCATTTCTTTTTTTTTTTTTTTTTTAATTCTTTTTTTTTGTTTTGTTTTTGTGCCACACCCGGTAACGCTCAGGGGTTACTCCTGGCTATGTGCTCAGAAGTTGCTCCTGGCTTGGGGGACCATATGGGACACCGGGGGATCGAACCGCGGTCCGTCCAAGGCAGGCACCTTACCTTTAGCGCCACCGCCCGGCCCCCAAATCATTTCTTACAGAGAATTCCAACTTTCCCTCATTTGGTCTCTAGAAAATTGTAGGTATTGAGAACGGTGGTTTTTAGATTATGCCCTTATATATGTATGGGTTTCCCTTTTCTTCCTCTGGAAACATTGAGAGTAGTGAGGTGGGGTGGGGTGGGAATAATGATAAGGAACAGAGCAGGAAATGTTGGGATCACCTAGAGTTTACAACATCTTTGGGAATTTGTATAGTGTGATGAACAACTCAGAGACTTAGACACAGTGACTATTTGACACAGTGACCCTTAATAAAAGGAAGGATTTTGATTAAAAATAAAAGTTTTGTAGAGAAGATTTATGTCTCAAGGTTACAGGTCTTGTTCATTATTTTCATCATTGAATTCAGTGTCTTCTGGGTGGAGGAAGCCAATGTCACATGCTTCTGCCCTGAGAATTCAGCGGGGTTTACAGAACTGGTGATAAGTTGCTGGTGCTATTTCAACTGGTTTTTTGTTCTTGCTTCATTTGTAGTGCAGTAAGTTGAACATGTGTCCTGATAAAAATACATGTTCTTTGATTAGGTAGATTAGTTAATTGTATCAAAAGACTTTGGAGAGGAGAGTTAGAATACATTTAGTTAGAGGTTTAATTTTGATATTTTAAGATAATTGATTATAACTTTTCCCTTTGTTTTTGATACTCTTCTTTGCCAGAATCTTTTAAAGAAACAAGTTGAAACCCGAACAGCAGATGGACGGAGAAGAATCACGCCTCTTTGCATAGCACAGTTGGACACTGGGTACTTAATCACACACTTCCTCTGTCTTTCTCTTTTGATAACTAACACTTTGGGGGCTTTTGGGGAGGTGGGGAGGATTGGGCAAGGTTTAGGCTGGCAGTGCTCAGGCAGAGCCAGCTTACTCCTGGCTCTCCACTCAGAAATTACTCATGCTGATGCTCAGGATCATATGGGATATTGGTCAAAACTGGGTCAGCAGCATGCAAAGCAAGTGCCCTACCCACTGTAGTAACTCTCTGGCCCTGAAATAGCACTTTCTTAACATGTTGATGCTGGCGTTGCAATTCTGTTAATAAAGCCAAGTGTGCACCCGCAGAGGTATACTATAATGTCAAAGTATCAGGGTTCTCACTGGATTCTTGGGCCAATTTAATGCACAATATCTGGAAGTGAGAGAATTGAACCAACTTTCCATTCTTCTCTAAGATTTGTACTCCTGGTCCCGGAGAGATAGCACAGTGGTGTTTGCCTTGCAAGCAGCCGATCCAGGACCAAAGGTGGTTGGTTCGAATCCCGGTGTCCCATATGGTCCCCCGTGCCTGCCAGGAGCTATTTCTGAGCAGACAGCCAGGAGTAACCCCTGATTACCACCGGGGGTGGCCCAAAAACAAAAACAAAAAAAAGCTTTGTACTCCTCACAAGCCCTTTCACATTGAGTTGAAGGCATGCTGGAGGTTGCCCTCAGACAGTACAATGATCATGGCACATGCTAGGCAAGCATTTCTACCTCGCTAGATTTCTGAAACCACATGGTCCCATGCCCTAGAGACCCTGATACTGCTGGGTGGGGTCCTAGAAGCTCCAAAGACCCAACACCCTCTAAAAGCATTGCATCCTCAGGTTCTTGCATTCAGCCATAGTCAGAATTGGCTGAGAGTTGCCTTTGGGCCCTATCTCCCCACACACACATAACATGCATACCCAAAAACAGTTAAGTAACTATTTTGTTGTTTAACATTCTAGAAAATTCTTAGAGAATATTTTTATAATCTTAAAGTTTAATTAAATCACACAAAATTTAGAAGCTGGGGGCCGGAGAGATAGCATGGAGGTAAGGTGTTTGCCTTGCATGTAGAAGGTCAGCGGTTCGAATCCCAGCATCTCATATGGTCCCCTGAGCGCTGCCAAGTGTGACCCCAAAAAAAAACAAACAAAACAAAAAAAAGAGATTTAGAAGCTGGACAGGAGTTAGGTCACTGGCCTTTCATATGTCTGACCTTGGCACTAGGAATAATTCTTAAATGTAGAATCAGGAGTAACATTGTATGATGTGGTCCAAAGGAAGAAAGGGGGGGGGTAATGACACAAGGTTTTGGGGCTTCACAAGATATAGTACAGGGATTAAGACATTTGTCTTACATAGCGGCTAATACCAGTTCAATCTCAGGCACTGCATATAGTTCCCAAGCACTGTCAGGAGTGATTCCTGAGTGCAGAGTTCAGAGTAAGCCCTAGCACAGCCCAAAAACCAAAATAGAAAAGAAAATTTAAAGTGGAGGAATAGGCATTCTCATGCATGACTTATATAATTAAATCTTTAAGGGGGGGACATTTTAGAATTGCCAGAAAAGGAATAGGAGGGGTGAAGTGGTGGTGCTAGAAGTAAGGCATCTGCCTTGCAAGCACTAGCTTAGGACGGACCACAGTTCCATTCCCCGGTATCCCGTATGGTCCCCCCAAGGTAGGAGTGATTTCTGAGCCCATAGCCAGGAATAATTCCTGAGCTTCAACAGGTGTGGCCCAAAAACCAAAAAAAAGAAAAGGGACAGGAGAGATAGTACAACAGGTGGGAGGACACTTGTCTTGCATTGTGGCTAGCCCAGCTTCAGTCTCAAGCATTCCATATGGTAGGATTAAACCACTGACAGTAGTAAGTCATGAGCACAGAGCCAGGCGTAACCCTTGGGCATTGTCACGTATGGCCCTAAAACAAACAAAAATTAAAAAAAAAACTATCAAAATTTTTCAGAGAGAAAATCATGAATAGCTTTGTAACTCTCTCAGTGATTCTATTATAGAATTCATTTTATTTAAAAAATATTATCACAAAAAAATTTTTAGTGGATATTTGCTGCTGCAATCCATTCTTAAGAATTTCATAAGTAAAATAACAGGTGTTAATAGCAATATAATGGGCATCTTTGGCCATGTACCTTGTGTTCTAAAAATCTGCTTTGCTAACTTTAGTCCTAACCGTGGCCTCATGGGGGTACTTTTGTCTCTTCCTCTGGTGCACATGGGAACCTGAAGAACAAAGGGTTTGAATTTTCTAAGGTCCCAAAGGGAGTGAAGCCCTGCTGGTTTGGCCAGGCTCCTCAATGCTTTTGTCCTTGTTGCACCATTGTCAAATCATAGAAAACCCTAGAAAATATCTCACTTGTTCCACAGAGACTGATTAGGTAAATGATGGTATACCTATACATGCTTTGGTAGAAGAGAGACCCATTCTGCATACTGCTTTTCAATAGTTTGGAGAGAGTTTGCAGTTAAGTCTCACCAGAGATAGGACTCATCTTTTAATCAGTTATCATATGTCTTTCATAATTAGCAATTCTACCATGAAATAAATTGCCATAAATAAATTGGACCCTAAAAGGAATTACACTTAGGAAGTATGTGCATTATATGGTGTTTGATTTCTTAAGCTGACTTTCATTCTTGCTGACACAGGGACTTCTCCACAGCGTTCTTTAACAGCATCCCACTCTCGGGCTCCCTGGCGGGCAGCATGCTTTCCTCTCACAGCAATCAGCAGCTACTAACTTTGGACTCCAATACCCACAACTCGTTTGGTGCTTCAAAGCCTTCCACAGAACCTGTGGCATCAGCCAGCACCAGACTTGTGGGAGATTCTGTCAGTAAAGACAGGTGAGTGAGCACTAGGGTCTTGCTCCTATACCTGGGGATGGCTCAGGTATAGACACAGTTTCAGGGATATTTCCTGGCTGCTTCAGTGAAAAGGGAAATAAAGACGCCTGATTTCATGTGAGAGGCATTTTAGAAAGGGGATCTCTGTAAGGCAAATGTTTGATGTCATGGGATCATGAGGATTTCATTCCCAGAGTGAAGTTATCACTCCAAAAACCAGTGAAAATATCACCTACTACTGAGTCAGGTCTGCCTGCTAACTGGTATTACTGAAAGTAGTTTAGAACTTTACTGTCTTCTGTCAGGAATATGGTAGATACCATTCATCCCAGGTAGGATATTTGAGTGCTAGAGAGTATAATTCTCCCACTCTCAAAATGACATTTACAAAGCATCTTAACCATCTGAAAACCAAACTAGATGTTAAAAGGGATAGGTGATGGTGAATGAGAAACGAGCCATTCACTCAATAAACATTTTCCCAGCACCTGTTCTGTATTGTGCAAGCAACTGGGGATTGATTATTAGGTTTTATTCCCAAGATATATGTAGACTGATGAGGGTAGAGGAAACTACAAAGGTATAGGAATGGCTTTTGTGGTTTTCTGAACACAAGTAAGTATACAAAGGAGAGTACTTGGCAGATTTTAAGAAGTCTTCTCAAAAGGCATCCTGTTAGAGCTGTATAAGCTAGTTATTGGAGAAAGAAGGGTTTGGGGATAGCTGCAAGAACAAAACCCTAAATTGAAAAATGTAAAGAAAAGTAAGCTTCTGTGACCAAATCTGAGATTTTTTTTTTTTTTTGGCTGGGGGTGTGGCATACCCTGTGTCACTTGGGTTACTCCTGGCTCTACACTCAGAAATTGCCCCGGCAGGCTCAGGGGGTGTCATATGGGGTGCTGGGAATCGAAACCAGGTCAGCTGCATGCAAGGCAAATGACCACCGCTGTGCTATCACTTCGGTCCCCAGATCTGAGAAATTTTTGATGGTTGGCTATGTAATTTTGGAGAGAGAAGAGGATTCTGCAAGATGCCTACTAAACATCTAGTATGAAGTTCATATGGGTAGGGAAATGGTTTTTAGATCCAGCATATGGAATACACCTAGGTATTGGGCAAGCTCATGCACAAGCCTCTCCTTTTCTTTGACTAGAGGTCAAATATAGAGTGAATATTTGAAGGAGAGTGTGAAGCCATAATTGTGACATTGAGGTGGAGTAGCCAATCAGTTGTCTTGAGTATGAGACCAGGAAGAGACTGCCTTTTGGCCCTAGGGAAATAGTTAAGAAAACTTGAGCTTTGTCTTGGCACTACATGGTCCCCTGCATACCACTCTAGAAGCAGCCCCCAAACACCACCAAGTGTGCCCACAAATATATGAGACAATGACTTCAGTCTCAGGGTGGGGGTTTTCTTCTAAGACCCAGTATTAACCTGGGAAAAGTTGGTGTTTGAAATGGTTTGGGATGCACATGATAAAGATAGATAGATATCTATGCCTATAGATAAGATAAAGTCTTATAAGAACTATTTTCCAAGCCTTACATTATCCCCACAAAAGCTCTCAGAACATTATAGTAGAGCATATGAGAATGGATTTGCTCACAGCCTTTGCGAAAACATACTTTCAACAGAATTTCAGCACTTGAAAATAATAAGCTAGTAGAAATAATAGATTACTTTTATTTTTTTTCTTTTTCTTTTTTTCTTTTTTGGTTCACTCCTGGGGGTTCGAACCCAGCATTTTGTCTTTTATTGTTTGTTTTTAGCCCTTGGGCCACACCCAACTATGTTCAGGGATCACTCATTTCATTACTTAGGAGAACATATGGGATACTGGTGAGGGTCAGCTGCATTCGAGGCAAGTGCCCTACCCTTTGTACTCACTCCAGCCTCCCAGATTCTGCATAACTAAAATTGTTTATAAAAGTTAGATATTTGGGACCAGAGCAATAAATAGCACAGTGGGTAGGGTGTTTGCCTTGCATGCGGCCAACCTGGGTTCAATCTTCAGCATCCCATATGGTCCCTTGAACCTGACAGGAGTGATTTCTGAGCGCAGAGCCAGAATTAACTCCTAAGCACTGCTGGGTGTGGCACAAAAACAAAAAAGTTAGATATTTATGTCCCTTTCTCTTGGCTTCAAGTAAGGCAAACAAGGGACTCCCACATCTTTGATGGTTTGCTTGACTGGTTTCCCTTCTTTACCTCAACCTAGCATGAATGCTACCTCGACTCCTGCTGTATCATCCCCTTCTGTGTTAACAACCCCATCAAAGATTGAGCCTATGAAAGCATTTGACTCCCGATTCACTGAACGGTCTAAAACGACACCAGGTGCTCCTGCCTTGTCCAGTGTGGCTCCAGCAGCTGTAGAAAGGTAGGTGATAGTTGCTTGGGGACCTGAGACTGGGGTGGTGCTGGCTCAGGCCCATATTGTAGTGTCTGTTTTCCCACCAAGCAGCCGATCTTTTATCTTCCAGCCACATAGGAGAACAAAGCTCTGATCACAGTATATACTGAAATCCCTAACCCTATCCCTAAAGAGAAAAGAATGATTAACTACTTTAAGTGAGAAGGTGCTAGAAGTATACATTAGGAAGATATGGGGGACTGGTTTATACAGACTGCTGGAAAAAAAATGTTATCTTTTAGCCAGAGCCTAGAGTTTGCCTAGAAAAGGGTCAGGAGATTGATATACAAGAAGAAAGCTCTGATTCTTTTATACTGAAGGAAGTTATAAGAGGGGCCGGAGAGATAGCATGGAGGTAAAGCGTTTGCCTTGTATGCAGAAGGTCGGTGGTTCAAATCCCGGCATCCCATATGGTCCCCTGAGCCTGCCAGGAGCGATTTCTGAGCATGGAACCCGGAGTAGCCCCTGAGCACTGCTGGGTGTGACCCAAAAATCAAAAACAATGGAGAAAGGTCTTTGTGAAGTCATTTTGGCTTCTGAACATACTCATATTCATACTCGCCCATTTTCTGAGCCTCTCTTAGCATACAGCAGCCAAATCATGAAATGTAGTCTTTATTTCTTGGATTTGTAAGTTTACTCTGAGTTGGATAGAATAAATATGTCACTGCTTTCTCAGCCTCCTTTCCTCCAAATCTGCTAAGTTGTGAAACAAATTGTACAGAGCTCACTGCATGTTCCAGTAAGTAGGCAACTGAGAATTATGTGAGTTGGGCCACTGCCCATAAATTCATCATTTAAGTGCTGTCCTGTTGGAGTTGCCTCCCACCAAGAAGCAACTAGGACTTTGCAATCCAACATGGACGCATTCTTGCCTGTGCTACTATTAACCAAATGAAGAGAGCCATACAGCAAGCAGATACTCAATGAAGGGAGCATTTGTGAGAGAACTGGCCTTCCAGTAGACCTATCTTGGAGCTAAAGCTGTAGTAGATCATCTTTAGAGCTTCACTTTGATATTGCAGAAGTATGTAGGAATTTATTCTTCTGGGAGAATAGCTTTGGAAGTCACTATTTGGAGATTCTCCCTTCAAGTCACCTCATCTATGAACCCATTCTCAACTCAGTAGTGTGGTCATGGGGCCGGAGCAATAGTACAGCAGTAGGGCATTTACCTTGCATGCCGCTGACCTGGGATGAACTCGAGTTCAATCCCTGACATCCCATATGGTTCCCCAAGCCTGCCAGGAGTAATTTCTGAGCCCAGAGCCAGGAGTAACCCCTGAGCACCACCAGGTGTGGCCCAAAAACAAACGAAGTAGTGTGGTTGTGATATTTTAGTATACAGAACTCTTTTGGTAGAAGTATGGGAATTGATGGCTATCAAGTCAGGTTTTCCAGCTTAGAGGGCATGTGTGTACTCTATCACTCAACAGCCCCTTCATGCAATCTTTGTTTTATAATAGTTTTCTCATCTACTATCATGAAACATTTGAAAACCTTCTTGCTAATACATTGAGATGATGGATAAATAGTAAGGCTCAGGGACTGTATGGAGTTGGGAATGAAACCTCTGATCTCCACATGCAAAGCAAATGCCCTAACCTATTGCTGCACTATTTTCCTGCCCCAGGAGCAAAAAAAAAAAAAAAAAATTTTTTTTTTTTTTTTTTTTTTTTTTTTTTTTTTTGGTTTTGGACCACACTCTGGTACTCAAGGGTTACTCCTGAGTTTTTTCATCCATACTTGTTGATCTAGAGTTTTTGTACACAGTTTATCAAGTTTTCATTCTCAAAAAGAAGTAAAACAAAGTTTGTTCTCAAAAGTCACCATAAGTTGAGGCCAGAAAGATAGCACAGCGGTAGGGAGTTTGCCTTGCAAGCAGTCGACCCAAGACCAATGGTGGTTTGAATCTTCGCATCCCATATGGTCTCCCGTGCTTGCCAGGAGTAACCGCTGGGCGCAACGGGGTGTGGCTTAAAAACATACAAACAAAAAGTCACCATAAGCAAGCCTATACTTAGGAGATGAGGGTAGATTTTAAAGGTTACTTTTCTGTGGGTGGAGGGTTTGGGTCAAATCTGGAGATGCTGAGGGATTACTCCTGGCAGGACTCAGGGGACTCTGTGGGACTCTATGGATCCAACCAGCTGTGTGCAAGACAAAATCTTTACCCACTGGACTATCATTCTGGCCTCAAAGGTTTTATTTTTTAAGATTCTGGTTTTGACTAGCTTTCTAACTTTTAAGATGGTAGTTTGCCTTGTAACCTACCTCTCTAATAGTATTAAAAAAAAAAAATAGGACCAGAGAGATAGCATGGAGATAGGGCATTTGCCTTGCATGCAGAAGGACGGTGGTTCGAATCCTAGCATCCCATAGGGTCTCCTGAGCGCTTTCAGGTGTGACCCAAAACAAACAAACAAAAATAGTTTAAAAAACTTCTGGTTCTTCTCCTTATTTTGAGCTTGAATGTTAGCTTCCAAGCCCTTGTATATTGAAGCAGAAATCAGAAGGCCTCTCTTCCTTTTGGAGTGAATACCTGTCTAATTATAAAATTTGCAGTCATATGGAAAGAGTTGGGTTCTCTCTTTTGTACAGGTTGAAAGAACAGAATCTTGTGAAAGAACTGCGACCCCGGGACCTACTGGAGAGCAGCAGTGACAGTGATGAGAAGGTCCATGTGACCAAATCCTCCTCACTGTCTAAGCGAAAACTTGAGCTTGAGGTGGAGACAGTAGAAAAGAAGAAGAAAGGGCGGCCAAGGAAAGACTCACGACTCATGCCGGTGTCTCTCTCTGTCCAGGTGAGACCATCCAGAGCCCTTGCTGTCTTCCCTCAACACACTGAGCACTTAGAACTGGTCCCACATGTGCTTGAATGGGTGAAAGGAAGTCCAAAGGCCAATGTTGTCTCATTGGTGTGAACGCTGATCTAGAGACATTCTCCCAGAGATAGCAGAGTCCATCTTCTTGCAAAATTGTTCTCCATCCACCCAGAGTCCTTGACCATCTCCCAGGGGAGTATCCCACTTATCTATAAAGTGGGCATCAATATCCACCTTTGCAGTGGCAAGAAATGCCCAGGGAATAGGCCTGGCCTCAACCTTAGGTGTCTTACCTTTATTGGAAACTACCCTACACATTCAGTGCAGGGTAGGACTAAGGGGGGTTTCTAACTTTTCCAGTCCCCAGCAACCCTGACCGCAGAAAAGGATTCTATATGTTTGTCTGTACCAGCACCTGCACTGAAGCTGCCCATGCCGGGTCCCCAGAAAGCATTTACCCTCCAGGTGAGCAGACTTCCCACCTCTCTTCCTTTTTCCTGACACTTGTTTTTATTCTTCCAACCCCTAGTGTAAACCTTGAATTATTGTTGACTCACACCTATTTTATACTGGCAGAACCTATAGGTGATGGGATATGACCTAGTCTTGAGATTTTTAAGGTTTCCTGAAGTCTCCTTCCCTTCCATGTATTTCTTTCTCTTGTGTGACATTTCCTTTAATCTTCATTGCCAACTAATGAATGTACATATTCTGTAAGACTCTTAAGGAGTCCTTTCTTTTAGAAGTCTCTGAGCCCCATACCCTAGATCATCTGGGACACAGAGCTGTTAGTATTGATCTCGCTGAACAGGCCTCTGGCTCTTCTGCTTCCCCGTGCCCAGTGCAGTATCAACAGGATGGATGCTCTTAGACAGCAGGAAACTCATTGGAGCTCTCAGATAGTAACTCCTAACCATGTAATTATTTCAAAATACACTTTATGGAGTCAGAGAGATAGCATAGCATAGCTGGTATGGCACTTGACTTGCACATAGATAACCTGGGTTCTATTCCCAGCATCCCATGTGGTCCCCAAGAGTGAGCACAGAGCCAGAGGTAACCCCTTGAACTGCTGGGAGTGGACCAAAACCAAAGAAAAAGGAAAGGTTCCAGTGTTTACCTCATCTAATTCAGCTTAGTGAGCAAGTGCCCTGAATCTCAGAATTTATAAATCCAGGAAATTAAAATGTAGTGTAAAGGCAAATAATCTCTTCTATCCAGAAGCCAAATAAGTCCAGCATCTGTGTCAGGCCTTTGCATATTTCATTGGTTCTTGTTCTTTATACACCTGCTTCACTCGGGGAAACCTTTGGACCTCAGAAGATGATGAGTCATTTTTCTGACTACAGGCATCATCAGCCCTTCCTGCCACTTGGTTGGCACATGTTGATGTGAATGGAAGCAGGACACAGTACTCCAGCTGAATGCTGTTTAGGACTCTTGTTTCTCAGTGCCTGTGGGGAAAAAACTGACTTCAAACATTAGCTTGTTTCTACTCCAGTTCATCTATTTGTGTGTTCAAAAGATTGTCCCCCATTTAGTAGTTTCAACAAATTGTACTTTTCTGTTTTGTTTTCTGGTTTTTGGGTCACACCTGGCAATACTCAGGGGTTACTACTGGCTCTGAGCTCAGGGGTCATTCCTAGCATCCACCAGGTTTTTCATTAGAAGATACCTATTTAGCTCTCCAGACACAAAGAGATCAGACTGAGCTCAATTAGAACCAGGCAGTGAACTAAGCTTTTTTTTCTCACACTACTCTGAGGACACACCATAAATTTAATCTCAAAACAGACCACGGTGACAAAAGGACTTCTGGAATTTTCTTTTTTCCCTTTGTGTAGTGCCAGGGATTGAACCCAGGTCTTCACAGATGTGAGGCAAGTACTCTACCACTGAGCTACTTCCTCAACTCTTTTTTGAGAAGACAGAGTTTTCTAAACTTTTGTCTAAGTACTGACACAGACTATTCTTGCCAACATCCTTATGCCAGTTGGCAGGAGATCTCTTTCATTCCCAGTATGTTACTGAGTGACATTGTGTCACTCTGTTTCCAGCTGATTGTGGTCCTCATCTGCCCAGATCTCTTCTGCCAGTCACATGCCTTCTCTGTATTCTTCATTGTGAGAGGTGATTGTAGAATTAGGAGGCTTTAGGTTCTTTAGATCTAACATTGGTCGTCCGCTCCATTACATACATAGCAAAGAAGGCAGAAAACAGCTTCCAGCATTTTTTCCTTTCCTTAGAGGACTGTATATCCAGACTTAACTTTTCTGTCCACTCAGTTAACCTACCACGAACCTCAGAGGCTTCTCTGAGGCTTCTGAATGCCTCATGTGTTTCATGGCCCAAGTCTGAGAGGACCTACTTGACCTGAAACAACTTTATATTTGCTTTCCTCTCTGTAGGTGAGCTCTGATCCCTCCATGTACATTGAGGTGGAGAATGAAGTGACAACTGTGGGGGGTGTGAAGCTGAGTCGCTTGAAATGTAATCGGGAAGGGAAAGAGTGGGAGACGGTACTCACCAGCAGAATCCTGACTGCAGCTGGTAGCTGGTAAGGGCAGAAATCTTTGCTCAACTGACTTGTTTTGTTTGGGGGCTAAACCCAGCAATGCTCATGGATTACTCCTGGCTATGTATGTACTTAGGAATCACTCCTTGCAGTAATAAAGTGGACTGACTATATGATGTGCTGGGGATCAAACCCAGGTCAGCTGCCTGCAAGACAAACACCCTACTCTCTCTACTGTTGCTCTGACCCCATAACTGACTTGTAGTATAACAGGAATACTAAATGCATTGAGTCAGAGTCACCATCCAAAGTTGTTGACCTAGAGAAGTGAATCGTACCACCTCCTCATGCTGACCCCACAGAGGTCTGCATCTGGCCTTAGTCCAGATTGAGTGGTTGCACTGTTTTCTCTCTACCTGCATCACTCCTGAAATCACCATCCTTTGTTCATAGGACAAGCAAGGAAACAGTCCTGAGAGGATCATTTTCTTTCTTTCTTTCTTTCTTTCTTTCTTTCTTTCTTTCTTTCTTTCTTTCTTTCTTTCTTTCTTTCTTTCTTTCTTTCTTTTTTTTTTGAGAGGATCATTTTTTTTTTTTTTTTTTTTAGTTTTTGGGTCACACCCGGCGGTGCTCAGGGGTTACTCCTGGCTGTCTGCTCAGAAATAGCTCCTGGCAGGCACGGGGGACCATATGGGACACCGGGATTCGAACCAACCACCTTAGGTCCTGGATCGGCTGCTTGCAAGGCAAACGCCGCTGTGCTATCTCTCCGAGCCCGAGAGGATCATTTTCTAAGCCATAATTTGACCCAGATGTTATGCTTACCTTGTCTGGTCATATTCCTGTAGTCTCAGTTTTTAGGCTAAGGTTTTAGGCTGTGTTTCCATCTGCTGGGCTGGTTCTTTCTCTTAAGCCCAGTTTTCATCCAAGAAGGTCAGTACAAATTTCTGACTGTCACCCAGAGCACTAGTACAGCACCTAGTATTTGCCTTGCACATGCTTGACACGTGTGTGTTCCCTTGAACCTTTATGGTCTCCCAAGCCTGCCAGAAATCACCCCTGAGGGCAGAACCAGGAGTAAGCCATGAACTTTTCTCCCTCTCTCCTCACCTTTACCCCCTTAAAAGATGAGCAGTAAGGATGCATCTCAGTGCTAGAGAACATGCTTTGCATATATGAAGCCCTGAGTTTTATCCCCAAGATCACAGAAGCAAAAACAAAAAAAGCAAGTGAACTAAATCCTAATCTTAAGGCAGAAACATATATGCTAGATGCTACTATGAACTCATCTCTCTCTCTCTTATCTTCTCCCATTTTCTTCTCCTGCCCTCTCACCCCCACACCCCTCACCCCATGTGAGCTAAAGAATATCACTCACACACCACCTCCATATGAAGCTGTTTGAGGGGCCTACCAAACAACAAACCAGACCTGTGCCTAACATGAAGACCCTGGCTCTGTAGCCCTTTACTGAAGACTTCCTCTACACCGGCTGTCTTAGGAAGGCTTTGACCATTGAATATGAGTGTATGAAATTCAGTCATCTTACTCAAATAGACCTTCTTAAATAAAAGCAACTTGAATTGCTTCTGTTCCAGAGTTGATTAATTTTAAGAATAGCACTTGGCAGAGTTACCTTTCTTAACTGACCTTGCTGTGATCCTGCTGCCTATGTGTGCCACATGGATTGGCTGAAGGGAACAAAAGGGGCAGGGTGGCCTTTAAGTGGTCCTCTGGTGGCAAGTTGATCCACTTGGCACATCCTAAGTGTGTGGCTCAGGTTTCATTCCAGCAGCCTGCTTCATGTTGGCCATACCAGGGTGTCTACAGACCGCTCAAGTGGAGAGATGCTTAACAACACCTTCTAGTGAAGCATTTATTTTGCTTTATTTGGGGGCCACACCTGGTAGAACTCAAGGCATACTCCTGGCAGTGCTTTGAGGACCCTACAGGGTATCAGGGATTGAACCTAGGTGACTACTGTGTAAGGCAAACACCTTACCCACTGTATTCTCTCCAGCCCCTTGAAACATTTCCTCTTCCAGAGGAAAAGTGAAGCATTTCCTGCTCACTATGTTTCAGGGCACCATACAGTGGGGTTAGGGTGCTTGTATTGCAAGCACCTGTATGGTGCCCTGATCACCACTAGAAGAGATTCCTGAGTATGTAGCCAGGAATAACCCCTGAGCATCTCAGGGTGTGATCTAGAAAAAAGGTAACATTCTTCTCCCATCTCAATCCTAAAAATCTCTTAACAGTGGGGCCGGAGAGATAGCATGGAGGTAGAGTGTTTGCCTTGCATGCACAAGGATGGTGGTTCAAATCCCAGCATCCCATATGGTCCCTGAGTGCTGCCGGGTGTATCCCAAAAACCAAAACAAACAAAAAAATATCTGAACAATAGGTCATATCCCCTGTGAAGACACTTTCTCTTGTTCCAACATTGGCCTGTGTTATCAGTGGCCTTTTCTTTGCCAAGGTGCTGCTGAGTGGGCACTATTGCCTCATCCTGTAAATGAAACATCTGGGTCACTACAAAGTGGTCTTGTGAATCTCCAAAACACCCACACCCCTGGATTAGTATTTGTGTGAGTTCAGGAAATCTTCAGCAGCTTCTGTGAGGGAGTGCAAATTCTCTTTAGTTGGAGTTCTCTAGTGGGCAACTTCAGCCCTGCTACCTGCTCTGTTGGGCAGTTTCAGCCTGATACCTGACCCCATCCTCATGACAGGCCTATGTTACCTCCCCTTCCAGACATGTAACATTTTTCGACAGCTGCCTTTGCCATATTTCCAACCTCCATGACACTTATATCCCCTCTGCTTTCTCAGTGATGTGGTGTGTGTCGCCTGTGAAAAGAGGATGCTGTCAGTGTTCTCCACCTGTGGTCGCCGCCTTCTCCCTCCCATTCTCCTGCCATCCCCGATCTCCACTTTGCACTGCACTGGCCCCTATGTCATGGCACTCACTGCTGCAGCCACACTTTCTGTCTGGTGAGAGGTGGGCCTGGGTGGGGTGGACTCTAGGTAGGGCAAAACAGATTAAGTGGTTCCTACCTCACTGCAGGGATAGAAAAGGGAGTGAAGGAGACTACCCAGATGTGCCCTAGAACCCTGCTGGCCCAAGGCTTGGTAACCATGGTTGGCAGGAGGTGGAAGAAAGAGGAGGTTAAGTGCAAGAGGAATTAGTATTAAGGAAGTGCTGATGGTTTGCTCCTGCTGTTATCCCTATAGGAATATGTCAAATTACAAATCAGAATGCTTAATGGGATGTGCCAGGACTTTTTCCATGAGTTTCATTAGAAACAGGATACCAGCTATTAGAAAGTAGCCACACTTCTCCCAGGGTCAGTGTGATAAACCCCATTCTGTTGTTATGCAGAGGGAGTAGAGTGGAGTGTAGGGAGTAGAAATTACTTGTGATCCAGACCCACTCTCCTAGGGGAATCTGGAACTGGGGAGCACAGGAGGGCCTGAGCACCAATGCTCCCTATCATATCTTTACCCTGATTGGAGAGTAAGCTGTTTCCTGTCTTTGTTCTAGGGATGTTCACAGACAAGTGGTTGTGGTGAAAGAAGAATCTCTACACTCCATCTTAGCAGGTAACGCTGGCAGTGGGTTGCCCAGTGGTGGTGGTGGGGGGAGCCTAACAACTCATGTCTCTGATGTAACGAAACCCCACTCAGCCTAGACAATGTACCAAGCTCTGATCCAGTGTGAATGTTCATATTCCCAGAGCCAGAGCCCCTGTAGGATGTAAACCCCCTACAGGAGAGCCTATTAAAATTGGTCTTTGACAGGTGGTGGAAAGTGTAGTGGGTAATGATAAGAAGAGCTTGCTCAGACCTGGAGCAATAGCACAGCAAGAAGGGCATTGGCCTTGCATGCAGCCTACCTGGGTTCGATCCCCGGCATCCCATATGGTCCCCCAAGCCTGCCAGGAGTAATTTCTGAGTGCAGAGCTAGGAATAACATTTGAGCACTGCCAGGTGCAACCCACACACACACCCTCAAATAAAAAGAAGAGCTTGTTCAGAGCAGAGTGGTGGCTTCCTGTTTGTCATCACTTGAGGTCCCATTGTTGGGACTGTGGCAGTGAGGGTTCATATTTCTCCTTTGGTGTACAGACATTCACAGGCTGATCAGAACACACCCACAACCTGTTCTTTTGTGTTTCCATAGGAAGTGATATGACAGTGTCACAGATCTTGCTGACACAACATGGAATTCCAGTGATGAACTTGTCTGATGGGAAAGCATATTGCTTCAATCCGTCACTTTCTACATGGTAAGCAAGCCACTCCCATAGTCATGCTTTCCTGAGCCTCAGACCCACCCCTCCTACCCAAGGCATGTCTATCATGTCCATTTTTTTCTCTTTTTTTGGCTTTGTTTTTTTCTGGGTCACACCCAGCTGTGCTCAGGGGTTACTCCTGGCTCTGTGCTCAGAAGTCACTCCTGGCAGGCTCAGGGGACCATATGGGATGCCAGTATTTGAACCACCATCCGTCCTGTGTTAGCTGTGTGCGAGGCAAACCCATTATTGATGTGCCATCGCTCCAACCCCTGGCATGTCCATTTCATTTGGAGCTTAGAGTAGCAAGCAAAAGCTCTCTGTCCTAATGGTTAGACTCCTTGACTGGGCTTTTCCTGAGAGTTCAGCCTGAGAGAGGCCACTGGGAAGCCCTGCTGAAAGAAACAATTTAGATTTGCTAGTACAGTCTCAGTCTTTCCCATGTCAGCCCAGACTGCCTTCAGATCTCCATTTTGTTTTAATTTTAATTTAAAATTAATTAATTTTAAAATGACCATTTTATTTGGACCTGACATTTGAACATATTTGTAATAGCCAATGGTCCTCCTTAAAGTTGTTAGTATCAGAGTTAGTTTCAGAGTCAGTCTTGCTACATTCAGCAATTTTTGTTGCTTAAGAGGATTAGCTGGGGCAGGAGAGATAGCATGGAGGTAAGGTGTTGGCCTTTCATGCAGGAGGCCATTGGTTTGAATCTCAGCATCCCATATGGTCCCCCGAGCCTGCCAGGAGCGATTTCTGAGCGTGGAGCCAGGAGTAACCCCTGAGTGCTGTCAGGTGTGACCCAAAAAACAAAAACAAACAAACAAAAAAAAAAACTGGCAGGGTTTACAAGAATCCTGCCCTGATATCAGAGCAAAGAAAAAAGAATCCAAAGGCTTGTCGCAGCCATTCTCACAAGTGTCTCTGTCCATGGGCTATGTCCCTCATGTCAGTTCTTTGTGGAGGGTAAAGTAGGCATCTCCTAGCTGGTGGTGGCACTTCACCTCCTTTTCCCCAAACTTCTGGGTCCTCTCTGGGGGCATTAATTACCCCAGTTTTATAAAAGAACTAGCTCCTGGGGGCCGGAGAGATAGCATGGAGGTAGGGCATTTGCCTTGCATGCAGAAGGACGGTGGTTTGAATCCCTGCATATCCCATATGGTCCCCCGAGCCTGACAGGAGCAATTTCTGAGTATGGAGCCAGGAGTAACCCCTGAGCACTGCCGGATATGACCCAAAAACCAAAAAGAAAAAAAAAAAAAAAAAGGAGGAGTAGCTGAGGACCAGAGTGATAACATAGTGGTAGGGCATTTGCCTTGCCTTGCACACTGCCAACCTGGGATAGATCCAGGTTTAATCCCTGGCATTTCATATTGGTCCCCTGAGCCTGCCAGGCACGATTTTTTTTTTTGGGGGGGGGGGGGGTCACACCAGCTGCACTCAGGGCTTACTCCTGCTTAGAAGTTGCTTTTCTGAGTGCAGAGCCAGGAGTAACCCCTGAGCGTTGCTGGTGTGACACCCCCCCCCCCCAAAATAAAAGAGGAGCAGCTGACTTCTGAATTAACAGGTTTGCAGTATCAAGTGATGGTCTCTGCTTTTCCTCTGCCTATTTTGAAATTAAAAGCCCTTTCCCATCATTGTAAAGTGTGTTCTATGGGATATAAATCTTAAACAAAGTATATAAAGTATGTACATTTTATACCTAATCTTTTGAGTTATTCTGCTTACTTAATTCTTTACACTTCAACTTCCACCTTCCTGTCCTTTCCTATAAAAAATTGCCTAGGGGCCGGAGAGAGAGCACAGCAGTAGGGTGTTTTCCTTGCATACGCCGACCCAGGAGGGACCCTGTTTTATTCCTGGTGTCCCATATGGTCCCCCAGCCTGCCAGGGACTATTTCTGAGTACAGAGCCTGGCATAACCTCTGAGCGATGTGTGGCCCCAAAACCAATCCATCAGTAAATAAATAAATTTAAAAAAAAAATTGGGCCAGAGAAATAGCATGGAGATAGAGTGTTTTCCTTGCATGCAAAAGGACGATGGTTTGAATCTCGGCATCCCATATGGTCCCCTGAGCCTGCCAGGTGCGATTTCTGAGCATAGAGCCAGGAGTAACCCCTGAGCGCTGCTGGGTCTGACCAAAAAAAAAATAATAATAATAATAATAATAATGATAATAATAATAATAACCACACTTTTATTCTTTTTGTTTGTTTGTATGGTTTTTGTTTTGTTTTGGCTTTTGTTTTTTTTGGACCACACCCAGCAGCATTCAGGGGTTACTTCTGATTCTGTGCTCAGAAATTACTCCTGGCAGACTCAAGAGACCATACAGTTTACCAGGAATCAAATCCATTCTGCCCCCATCTCACACTTTTATTCTTAGAGAGGTTTCTTTCTTGAATTTAAAAGGGGGGGGGGAGATGGTGGCAAAAATAATCCCCAAGATTTCCATTTTCTTCCCTTTCAAATTGCCCTGTTTATTTAGTGATATCTTTTTTGTTTTGTTTTGTTTTGGGGTCATACCTGGCAGCACTCAGTGTCACTCCTGGCTCTATGCTCAGAAATCACTACCGGGAGGTACAGGGGACTATATGGGATGCTGGATTCAAACCACTGTCCTTCTGCATGCAAGGCAAATGCCCTACCTACATGCTATCTCTCCAGCCCTATTTATGTGCTATCTTTTTTTTGTTTTTGTTTTTGTTTTTTTTTTGGGGGGGCACACCCATTTGACGCTCAGGGGTTACTCCTGGCTATGCGCTCAGAAATCGCCCCTGGCTTGGGGGGGACCATATGGGACGCTGGGGGATCGAACGGCGGTCCATCCTACACTAGCGCTTGCAAGGCAGACACCTTACCTCTAGTGCCACCTTCCCGGCCCCTATATACTATCTTAATAATAAAAATAATTAAGAAACTGTGGGCTGAAGCAGTAATATAGCCAGTAGGACACTTGCCTTGTATGTGGCCAACCCAGGTTTGATTGCTGGCACCCTATATGATAATCTGAGCTTCACCAGGAGTGATCCATGATCAAAGAGCCAGGTTTAAGCCCTGAGCCCTGCTGGGTATGCTTCCCTCCACCAAAAAAAATTTTTTTAAACATCATTTAAAAAAGTATATGTTAATTGTTTTGGACACAATAAGGAAAGAACTAGGATTTAGATATATCTAGGGGCTGGAGTGATAGCACAGTGACAGGGCATTTACGACGTTGTTTCCTGGCATCCCATAAGGTCCCCCGAGCCTGCCAGGAGCGATTTCTGAGCAAAGAAACAGGAATAAACCCCTGAATGCTGTCCAGTATGGCCCATAAACCAAAAGAAAACAAAAGATATATCTAGGTAGGTAGGTAGGTAGGTAGATGATTGATAGATAGATAGATAGATAGATAGATAGATAGATAGATAGATAGATAGATAGATAGATAGATAGATAGATAGATAATATCTGGTGATATTCAGGGTCCCAGATAGACAGACAGACAGACACAGACAGACAGATCATATCTGGTGATATTCAGGGTCCCGTGCAGTACCTGGAACCTCATACATATACATATGTTTTCTATCAATTTAACTACCTCTCTGGTCCTTAGTTGCTCATTTTTGATGGTGTTTAGTTTTGGGCCACACCTCACAAGACTCAGGGACCACTCCTAGGACCTACAGTCATATGATCATAGAGTGCCAGGGATTGATCCCAAGCCTTCTGTATGCACAGCATTCATTTGAGCCTTTTAAGTCATTTCTCCGCTCACTTTTTGTTTTTGGTTTTATTTGGTGGGGGAGTGGGTAAACCATCCAGCGCCACCCAGCTCTACGCTCAGAAATTACCATATTTTCCGGTGTACAAGACAACCTCCTAGTTTTACAATTAAAACATAGGTTTAGGCCTATATTTGCTGTATAAAACAGAACATTCCTGTGCTACAACTGTATGTACCACAGTGAGCCAATCACAACAAGCAAAGGTTCAAAGGTTCTACTGTAATAGACTTCCTCTCTGACTCTGGCCAATCCGAGCAGGCTTTTGACAGTGTAGATTCGGGTACAGAACAATGTCTAATTTGCATGCATCAAAAGCCTGCTTGGATTGGCTGAGTGAGAGAGGCGGTCTGAGCAGCCTTGCAGTGATTGGTGCAGGATCAAGTTGGAAAATTTGTTTCGTGGCAATATCCAGACGATTTTCGTTTAGCGGCAAATCGAACCATTTTTGGGATATACTCAGTGTATAAGACTGATTTTCGGTTGACCCCGATTTTCGGTTGACTTTTCTTTGTTTCAAAAGTCGTCTTATACACTGGAAAATATGATACTACTGGTGGTACTCAGACCATATAGGATGCTAGGGATCAAACCTGGTTCAGCGGCATACAAAGCAGATGATGCCTGCTGTGCTATGGCTCTAGCCACTCTCTGCTCACTTTTTTTTTTTTTTTGGTTTTTGGGCCACACCCAGTATTGCTCAGGGGTTACTCCTGGCTGTCTGCTCAGAAATAGCTCCTGGCAGGCACGGGGGACCATATGGGACACCGGGATTCGAACCAACCACCTTTGGTCCTGGATAGGCTGCTTGCAAGGCAAACGCCACTGTGCTATCTCTCCGGGCCCTCTCTGCTCACTTTTAAAATGAGTGAAAAAATTTGGGGAGGGTGGGAGTGGGCCCAAGGCCACTCCCTACAATATTCTATTTAACCTGGCTATGTCATTCAGTACTTGAAATCCAGTGCTGTGCTATATGTATCGAGGCGCCAGTAGAACCACTCCCAAAGGCCAGCCGGGTATATTCCTTTGAGTATATTATAACCATAGTTATAAATGTTCAGAAATAAATGAAGATCTGTCTACCTAGGAAGCTGTTGAAGCATAGGAAAGCTGAGGCATATCATCCGTTGGTGGCTTCTGAGAACCCAAGACCTAGGGGCTGCAAGGATGTACGGCAACAACGTTTCATGAGCCCCTATCCGTAGGAACCAGAACCATCGAGTCTACATGACAATGAGATCCCTGTCAGTAACCTTCCCTCATGCCAGTGTTCCTTTACTCTGAAACCTGCCTGTGAGGTCCTATGGTCAGAGTATAGTGTGACAAAGCCTTGCTGGTGTTTTGGCAGCTTGTCATACAGCATTTACTCTTTGTTGACCTTTCTGCCAACATTCTCTGTTAGGCCTCTGGTTTACTGAGTTCTTATACTGCCTTTGCCTCACCAGGAACCTGGTTTCTGACAAGCAAGACTCCCTGGCTCAGTGTGCAGACTTTAGGAGCAGCCTGCCTCCTCAGGATGCCATGTTGTGTTCGGGACCCTTAGCCATAGTCCAAGGCCACGCCTCCACGTAAGTGACCAGAGTAGGAAGTGGTGGCTGGTCGTGCAGATCCGTCCCACCTAGGCCTGCTTCCTTATTGTCTCCCCTGTATGCGTCTTCTGCTCAGCACAAGTGATTGGGTATTTTCTTGAGGGGAGGACGTAGGCCCTCATTTCAGGGCTAATGGGGCAAGTCCTGAGGTACTCTGATTCATGGCAGCTCATATTGGAAAGTATTTGGGCTGGAAGGAGTGAGCCACTTCTTTCAGGGCAGGGGCTAGCCATAGGTGTAGGTCTAGGGGTGTGGTATAGCTGGGATCCTAGAACATCAGGATGACCCTGACTGGAAATTGGGAACTTGTCTGATGCTTGTTCCCCTGTTGTTTCCTCACTGGTCCCCTGGGTATGCAGTGGCAGCCTCCTGCCTTCTGAAGTCTGTGCTGCTTCATCATGCATGCTCTGCTATTTTCTGCAGTTCAGGAAGGCAGGCGGCTCGTCTCTTTTCCGTGCCTCATGTGGTGCAACAGGAGACTACTCTGGCTTACCTGGAGAACCAGGTTGCAGCAGCTCTCACTCTGCAGTCCAGCCATGAATACCGCCATTGGCTCCTTCTCTACGCGCGGTACCTAGTGAATGAAGGTGAGATCCCCCAGTAGCCCCCTCCAATCTCCCAGGCCTGACTTGATCCCTATCCCAGCATGATCCTCCTGAAAGCTCGTGAATCATAGCAGGAGTTGGTGGCTCAGGGTTTTCTGTATTTTCCTTCTTGGTCACCCATGATAACTCCCAGATGCCCTGCTTTCTGCTTTTCCATCAGTGATTGAACCATCAGCATCCCATTTACCAGATGTGTTTTGATCTAGGTAGCCCAGTAGATACCCAAACGCATTCCCTGAATGGAGTAGACCCTGAGTGCCAGCAGGAAAAAAGGGTGGGGGGGATGCATAGGAGGACATGCTCAGAGGACAGATTCAATGTTCTGATTCCTACCCTACATCACACCTTAGAGTGTAAATGCCTAGCAAGCCAGTCACCTCAAGGGACAGCATCTTTAGCAATGTCCAGTTAGCCTGTATTTTTCTTCCTTCCTCAGTTTCTGCTCCCCTGACAGGACCTCCGACTTTTCTAACATCACCCCATGGTTCTCCAGCCCATATTTTCTCAGCCAGGCCTCTTCAAGAGTCCCTGTGTTTCCTCCCCCATTATCTTTAGCCCCACCTTTCCTTGTTGTCAGCAAAGCCTGGTGTGTTGGAAGAGGTGGACTTCCTGTACTTAGGTGACCTCCAGTAGCTTTTCATTCTCATACCTCTGCTAAACAAGTCTGAGCTTTCTTAACAGTCTTCTTCTCACTTGAGTTTGGACTTCAGGACACTGGCCTGGGGATTGACTCCCCAGGAGTCAACTCAGGAGAGACTCCAGTTCCCCAGGAGAACTCCCAAGAATTATTGTGTAGCCACAGGCCTGGTTACAGAGTAGTCTCTGCTGGCCTTGTTTTACTTTAGGATCCTTCTTGTTGTATTTCTGATTCAGAGAGAAGAAAATTATGTATAGAAAAGGCCAAAATATGCCATGCCCCTACACATGTTGACTCTCAGAATTCATTTGCTGTGTTGCCTATGATGCTATAACTGTATGTTTTTCTATACCTTTGATGACAACCAACACAACTAACTGAATCAAAGGCCCCCTCTTCTCTCTTCAGCTGTTATCTCTTCCATCTCAGTCTCTGTGATTGCCCAGTATGTGTGGTGAGTTCTAAGTCACTCAGTCTTCCTAAACCCTCACACCTTTGTGGGGGGTGTTTGTTCCATTCTAGGCCTTGTACCTGTTCTCCAAAGATACTTTTTATCTGGCTTCTTTCTCATTTCATCTTTGGGTATTGATCAGGCCTGAAACCTGCATAAAGTCACTATCGTTCTCTATCTTCAGGTGATTTCTCATATGGCTTAGTTGACCTGCCTGCCCTGTTCCCTCCCCCTTCCCTATTCTGCCTCCAGCCTTAAGTCAGTCACTGTATCAGCTGTGTCCATACCCTTGAGCTGATAGGCCTGTGCCTACTTCTTTCTCTTTCAGTCATTCATGCCCTTAGTCTAAATTCAGCCCCACACTATCTCCTACCTCCTGAGGTCTGGCCTCTTGACCCTGCTATTTTCACATCAGCTGCCAAAATATCACCTCATAAATCCGACCAACCTGCTCCCCTCCTTCCACAGTTTCCCACATTCCTCATTACCTTGGGGGATTTATCCAGAACTGGTTACCTCTCAGATGTCCAATGGGTCACAGGATGCTATTTATATTGTCAAGGGATTGGGTGAGTGAGAACCTATCCTTATGGTCTTAGTGCCCCCAAAATAAGAGATACACACAGGCATTTTGCCCATAGTAAATATGCCTTTGTCTATTCTGCTTTAGTACAACTACTTAGCATATTCTTGATTTTTTATTTCTTTTTGTAATGTGTTCCTATTTCTGTTTTGTTTTGTTTTTTGTTTTTGTTTTTTTCTGTAATTAGGGTTTGAATATCGACTACGAGAAATATGCAAGGACTTACTGGGTCCGGTTCACTACTCCACTGGAAGCCAGTGGGAGTCAACAGTAGTGGTAGGTGCTTCTTTCATTCTTGCCACAAGAATTCTCTCTTGAAAAGTGAAGGATTTTTTTATAAGCCAAAGTGCTTTGAAATTCTTTGACATTAGACTTCAGCACACTGCCTTGAGGCCCAGCATTAGTTTGAGGGCATGATGTACAATGTGAAGACACTGCTTAATCTGGTCAGAGTAGAACTTTTATCATCAGGCTAGAGAGCACTTAGCCACTCCACCTGAGCTGAAGAAGGCTACTTGCTAGGGATTGTGGGCTTGTTTAGCTACGAAGATGAAAGATTCTGCCTTTGTTGAGGTTACAGTTTTCTGGGAGTCAGACATAATCAAGTAAGCAACTCAGATAAGAATTGTGTTGAGAAAGAACAAGACAAGTTTGCCTTGGAAAGAGTGGCTTTGGAAGACCTCAGAAGACAGAGGGACTGGAGAGAAAGCACAGCAGTAGGGCGTTTGCCTTTCATGCAGCTGAACCAGGATGGATGGTGGTTTGACTCTCAGCATCCTATATAGTCCCCGGAGCGCTCCTGGGTGTGATCCAAAAACCAAAACAATAACAACAAAAGAGACTAGAGATGAAACCCAAGCATTAAAATGGGCCAACACCGAAGGGGACAGAAATTTACTGATAAAAGAGGACTCTATCCATTAAAACACCTGTGTCTGGGTCATGATATTAAACAGAGGAGAGGATGTTGTAAAGTGAAGCAAGAAGGGAATAGAAAATAGATCATAGGAACTTTGTAAGGGCAGTAAATGCTGTTGGGGGGCCGGCGAAGGGCGCTAGAGGTAAGGTGTCTGCCTTGCAAGTGCTAGCCAAGGAAGGACCGCAGTTCGATCCCCCGGCATCCCCTAAGCCAGGGGCAATTTCTGAGCGCTTAGCCAGGAGTAACCTCTGAGCATCAAACGGGTGTGGCCCAAAAAACAAAACAAAAAAAGTAAATGCTGTTGGAGGAATTTGCACAGGATGGACATGAAAACATTTCCTGTGTCAACAGATTTTTCCAACAGTTCTTAGTAGGAGGGATGGTGACTTGGATTGATGTGAAGGCCATGAAAAAGGAAAAGGAAACAGGTTCAAGATGTATTTATTTGGAAGGCAGAATCAACAAGATTTAGTGGGGGGCAAAGTAGATATGGAATAGATTTGCTTAAGAGAGAGTTGTAACATGTAGTTACTTCCAAACTCATTTGGTTTTCACAAGTGGATGCTAGTGCATTTGGAAGACCGCCAACTTATGTTCAATCCTTGGCATCCCATATGGTTCTTCGAGCACCACCAGGAGAGATCCCTGAATGCAAAGCAGGACTCAGTGCTGAGCACCTCCAGGTGCTAAAACACAATTTTAAAAAATTGAGTTTGGAAAGAAGCAGGTTGGTGTGACCTGAACCAAACAAACTATGGATCCAAGAGGTAATGACTATGGATCCAAGAGGTAATGCCTTATTTTCACATTAAAACAAATGTTGATGGAGCTCCTATTCTGGCTGGGGTGGGCAGCTTTGAAATTGAGACTCCACCACCAAAGAACTACGTTCTGTATAGACTCTACACAAAAGAGCAAGTATATAAAATGTGTTAGTAGAGGTGGATACTGAAAAATAATAGGCAGAAGGCCTACTTTGAGTGATCAAGAAAACTTAGATCTAAGTAGAGACCAGGAAGAAGAGGGATGAAGTCCCTCAGATATTGGGGGGTTAGGGGGAACAGCCAGGCAAATATAAAGGCCTAAAGTTGAAATGTTATAGTATAACAAAAACAGAGAACAGGGCCCAGAGAGATAGCACAGCGGCATTTGCCTTGCAAGCAGCTGATCCAGGACCAAAGGTGGTTGGTTCGAATCCCGGTGTCCCATATGGTCCTCCGTGCCTGCCAGGAGCTATTTCTGAGCAGACAGCCAGGAGTAACCCTTGACACCACCGGGTGTGGCCAAAAAAAAAAAACCAAAAAAAAAAAAAAAAAAGAACAGGGGCCAGAGCTATAGCACAGTGGGTAGGACATTTGCCTTGCATATGGCCAACTCAGGTTCAATCTTCGGCATCCCATATGGTCCCCTGAGCCTACCAGGAGTGATTTCTGAGTGCAGAACCAGGAATAACCCCTGAGCACAGAACAGATTACAGATGGAAAGCTGTTGTGGTAAGAAAAGTCACAGAGGGTTGGTCATCACAATGGTCAGTTACATGCGCCTCTTTTTTTTTTTTTTTTTGTGATTTTTGGGTCACACCCGGCTGTGCTCAGGGGTTTTTCCTGGCTCTGTGCTCAGAAACTGCTCCTGGCAGGCACGGGGGACCATATGGGACGCCGGGATTCGAACCGATGACCTTCTGCATGAAAGGTAAACGCCTTACTTCCATGCCATCTCTCCGGCCCCTCTTTTTTTTTTTTTTATGGTGTTTTAACTTTGTTGTAATGGATCTCAGTTTGAAATTATAGGTTCAAAGTCAATTCTCCTAAGAGCTGTGAAGGTATTTGCACCACTGACTTAGTATCCTCTACTGCTATTAAGTCAGCAACAAATTCAATTTCCATTGCTTTTTAAGTTCTGTATATTTTGTTCATCTGGTGGATTTTCCTGGGTTCTCTTTGGTTGTGTCTTTTTTTTTTTTTTTTTTTTTTTTGGTTTTTGGTCACACCCAGCAGCACTCAGGTTACTCCTGGCAGGCACGGGGACCATATGGGAAGCCAGGATTCAAACCACCATCCTTCTGCGTGAAAGGCAAATGCCTTACCTCCATGCTATCTCTCCAGCCCCTGATTGTATCTTTTAATTTTCCCTATCCTCGGAAAGATAAAACGTCCTTTTTCAAATCTGTTTCAATGGTTTTTTGTTTTGTTTTGTTTTGTTTTTTTATTTTTGGGTCACACCCGGCAGGGCAGCGCTCAGGGGTTCCTCCTGGCTCTACGCTCAGGAATCTCAGGAATCGCTCCTGGCAGGCTTGGGGGCGGGGGAACAACCATATGGGATGCCGGGATTTGAACCACCAACCTTCTGCATGCAAGGCAAACACTTTACCTCCATGCTATCTCTCCGGCCCCAGTTTTTAGGGTTTCAGTTTTCTCCAGGTTTCAACTTAGTCTTTTAATTTGCTTGAGCAATTATGTCAAAGAATATTGGTGGTGTTGGGGTTCTCAGTTTCAGTTGCCTATGTCTCAGCTGGTTCTCATTATTCTCTCTTACTTTTTTGTCTAGCTAATTTCACCTATTTACTACATGTGCTCAAGATTTATTTCATTCCTGGTTCTGTGTTCAGGGATCACTCCTGGTAGGGTTTAGGAGAATGTGGTATTAGGTATCAAACTTTTTTTTTATTTAGCCTTTTATTCCTGGTTTATCTTTCAATTTAAGCTTTATTCTTTGGATTATCTTCCTTTTCTGATTATTTTTGAAGGATGTCATTATTTGAGAGGTAGGGAGGGTTGGATCACAGCAAGCCATGCTCAGTGGCTACTTGTGTCTTTGTATTCAAGATTTATACCTAGTGGTGCTCAGAGACCATATGCAGTATTACTGATAGGACACATACAAGGCAGGCACCCTGTAATATCTCTCCAACCCTGTGGTTATTAATTTTGAACATTTTCTCTTCTCTCTTTTTCTTTGTTTGTTTGTTTGGTTTTTTGGGCCACACCCCGTGATGCTCAACTTTTACTACTGGCTATGCACTCAGAAATCGCTCCTGGCTTGGGGGACCATATGGGATGCTAGGGATTGAACCGAGGTCCATCCTGGGTCAGCCACGTGCAAGGCAAACGCCCTACTGCTGCTCTATCTCTCCAGCACCATTTTCTCCTATTTAGAAGGACAGATAAAAGTATCTAGGAGCACAACTTTTGCTCAGAAGAAGGGGTGAAGAGGTAGCCTCATGTACTTAAGGTGCCCCAGTAATTTCAGATGCTCATTTTAGGGTGCTACTCATGTGCACTAGTATTGGAGGCCACCAGAGTGGCGCTTACAGTGCCAGTAATCAACTCAGGGCCTTGCACATGCAAGATTTAGTCCCTGAAATAACTATTTCAGTTGTGTATGTTTAGGGGCCACACCCATCTATACTCTGTGCTTAATCCTAGTTTCCATGTCTTTACTACATGGTTGTATTTGGGGGAGGGGTTGTTTATTTTTATTGCAGTTATAAGGCATGCTACTTTGGAATGACCCACATCCCCAACTTGGATTGTATCATTCCTTTCTTTCACTTTATGGGTTCACTTTTCTCTTTTTCTCTCCACTTGTATTTTCTAGATAAAACTATTTAACTTCAGGGGAAAAAATGTTTTTGTTGTTTTTATTTGGAGCCACATCCAGCTGTGCTTAGGGCTCACTTACTCCTGGCTATGCACTCAGGGAGTAACTTCTAGCAGGGCTCAGGTGCCAGAAACCAAATCCAAGTTAGTTGTGTACAAGGCAAACACCCTGCCCACTGTATTGTCTTGCCAGCCCCCAAATACAGTTTTTCGGTGGAGTGGCATATTAGGATAGAGAACTAACTTACAATAAAAGTAACATTTTTAAGGGAGAATAGTTGAAATGACACCATTAAAAATCAGGTAAACTCTTATCTATCATAGAAGAATTAAAATAGAATCCAAAGGTTCAGAATAGAGGGGGCTGTAGCAAAATAGTACAATGATTAGGGTGTTGGCCTTGCATGTTCAAGGTTCAATCCCTGGCATCCCATATGGGTAATCCAACAGGATTAGTTCCTGAGTAAAGAGCCAGGAATATCCTCTGAGCACCTCTGGGTGTGGCACAAAAACAAAACAAAAACAGATACCAGAATGAAATATATAAAATATATGGATACATTCCAAAATTATTCAGTGAAGGAAGAATTGAATTGAATGAGACTCATTTTCAGGAGACTAGAGAAACAGTGTAGATCAACCCTGAATGAAACCAAATGTTGAATTGAAATGGAAAGAAACACATTTATATTTATTGTTTTTAGTAATGTAATGGCAAAATATGCTGTGATAAATATGCGGAATTATAACAGAAATAAGATGTATTTTAAGATAACCAAATAGGGGCTGGAAAGACAGTATATTGAGTAGTGTGCATTACCTTGCATGTGGCCAACCCAAGTTGATAACTGAGCTGAGTTCAATCCCCAGCACCCATTTGGTTACCAGAGCACCACCAGGAGTAATTTCATGAGTGCAGAGCCAGGAATTGCCCCCTGAATATTAACAGGTGTGCCCCCAATTAATTAAAATAATTTAGTTCAAGAGGTAGATTGAATTCCTGACGTGTTTGAGGCCCTGACTTCTGTCACCACATAATTGCTTCACACCCAATATCACTTGAGCCACAGCATCAGATTCCATTTACTGTATTTTTGAGCTCCAGAATTCTGACTTGGTTTATTTTTCTAAATTTTCCCTATTGATATTTCATGCTGTCTTCCTGATTTCTATTTCATTGTCTAGTCTCATTTTCTTATACATATTTAGCAGGTTTTTTTTTTAATATTTGTCTTTTTTTTTTTTTTTTTTTTTTTTTTTGTGGTTTTTGGGTCACACCCGGCAGTGCTCAGGGGTTATTCCTGGCTCCAGGCTCAGAAATCGCTCCTGGCAGGCACAGGGGACCATATGGGACGCCGGGATTCGAACCGATGACCTCCTGCATGAAAGGCAAACACCTCACCTCCATGCTATCTCTCCGGCCCCTAATATTTGTCTTATAAGTGTCGAGTTTTTGTCTTGTGATATTTATTGAGTATTGAACATCATTCTTTTTTTAAATGTGAGGGAACTGGAGTAATAGCGCAGCAGGTAGAGCACTTGCCTTACACATAGCCAACCTGGGTTCGATTCCGGACATTCCATTTGGTCTCTGGAGCCCACAGGAGTAAACCAAACATATAAACATAGCCTTGAGCTATTTTGTTTAAAGACCTTGCATGTAGCTGACCCAGTTTATTTCCATCCGCATAGAGATCCCCCTCATAGAGATACAGTCCTGGAGGCCCCCCAGCACTGCCAGGGTGACCCAGGTAATTAACAGCACTGCAAAGCTCAGCAGCAACCACATCTTGGGGCCCTGGCATCGAGCTGTCTTCCTAGGTTGGCTGAGAATTACCGAGAAAGGCTCTCAGGTCTGAGCACTGCTTGGGAAGCCCTCCCCTTCGAGCATACACTTCTTCCCCCGAAATAAAAGCAGCTACCTTTTCCAGTGTTTATTGACTGACATCAGTTTATGTTTATGTTATATTGTATGACAATGTATGTTATAGTAACTATATATTCTTTTATTGTTGTATCTATTCATAGTTCTTACTCGTAAGTACCTACATGTTGACCTCACCTGCAGCTTTCATGTACCACAGTATTCCCATCTTGAATTGGCCAAGACAGAATAAACTAGTCTCAGGCTTTGATATAGCAAGCTGGAAAATTGAAGTGAAATTCCACTTTTTACCTTACATTCCATATGAAGAAATGGGAATTAAGCAACTTCTTTCTAATTCTGATGCACCAGGGAGTCAGAAGGGCAAGTTGGGGCCCGGAGGGAATAGCACAGCGGTGTTTGCCTTGCAAGCAGCTGACCCAGGACCTAAGGTGGATGGTTCGAATCCCGGCATCCCATATGGTTCCCCCGTGCCTGCCAGGAGTTATTTCTGAGCAGATAGCCAGAAGTAACCCCTGAGCACCGCCAGGTATGGCCCAAAAACCAAAAAAGGGGGCGGGGGGGGGGCAAGTATGAACAAAGTACAAAATTTCCTACTGTTTTGAGAGTCTTTTTCCTATGTCTGTTTAGTTATTATAGTTTTGTTATTTTTCCTTATAATTCTGAGGATCAAAACCAGTTCCTTCCACATAGGAAATATATACCAGTGAAGAAGTCCTTTGCTGTGGGTGTCTTCTACACTTTATATGTTTAATTTTGGTTTAGGAACTATACCTAGTGGTGCTCAAAGACAACTCCTTGTTTGGCTCAGGAGTCTACTTTTAGCAGTGTTGAGGGGGTTTATAGAGATTGAACCCAGGCCTCCATCATGGAAAATGTTCTTAAGCCCTTTGAATCATACTTCCAAGCACCACCCTTTTATTTATATTGTTATATGTACAGCATATTTCTTTGTTTTTTTTGGGGGGGGGCACACCCAGCAGTGCTCAGGAATTACTCCTGGGTCTGTGCTCAGAAATCAGTTCTTGCAGCCTTGAGGGACCAGCGAACCCAGGTCATCCACATACAAGGCAAATGTCCTACCCACTTCTGCCCCATATAGTGTATTTATTATAAGCATCATAAGCTTTTATTTTTTTGGTTTTTGGGTCACACCTGGCCACACTCAGGGGTTATTCCTGGCTCTATGCTCAGAAGTCGCTCCTGGCAGGCTCAGGGGACCACATGGGATGCCGGGATTAGAACCACCGACCTTCTGCATGAAAGGCAAACGCTTTACCTCCATGCTATCTTTCTGGCCCCATAAGCTTTTTTTTTTTTTTTTTTTTTTTTAATTCAGTTTAACAATAGTTCTCTTTATTTAACTTATTTCATGCTTTTTGATAATGTTTCTTTTGGAGTCACACCCAGTGATGCTCAGGATTTATCCTGGCTCTGTGCTCAGAAATCACTCCTGGCAGACTCGGGGGGACCATGTGGGATGCCAGGAATCTAGCCTGGGCTGGCCATGTGCAAGGCATCATGCTACCGCTCCGGCCCCATGTTTCATTTTAAATGTACAAAGCTATCTGTTGATATTTTCCTACCTTCTATAGATTTAATTCAGTTTTTCTGTTTTATTCATTATCCTTTATAAGCTGGTCAATAGTATTTGCTGGGTTTTGTATATGTTGAGTTTTTTGTGTTAATGCTTTAAATTGTTGATATATAATTGTATCATACCACAGATTTTCTTCAAGTGATGTGATACTGCCTCACACACTATATAAGAAAGTCTTCTTTTCATGCTAAGAATTAAACCCAGAGCCTCACACATGCGAGGTATATATCTCTTTTATTTTTGTGTTTTTTTTTGTTGTTGTTGTTGTTGTTTTTGGGCCACATCCGTTTGATGCTCAAGGGCTACTTCTGGCTAAGTGCTCAGAAATAGGCCCTGGCTTGGGGCAACAACCGTGGTCGCGATCTTTCCTTGGCTAGCGCTTGCAAGGCAGACACCTTACCTCCAGCGCCACCTTCCCGGCCCCGACATATATCTCTTAAGCTAGGGGTCTCAAACTCGCAGCCCGAGGGCCGTTGCGGCCCTCTGTACAACATTGTGTGGCCCTGCCCTAGAGGAATCTTTTTTTGTTTTGTTTTGTTTTAGTTGTTTGGGTCACACCCCCCCAGTGTTCAAGGCTTACTACTGACTTTGCACTCAAGGATCACCCCAACTTTGCCTCCTGCGGCCCCCAGGTAAATTGAGTTTGAGACCCCTGTCTCTGCCTGGCTTCTGATAAGTTTCTTTTAGGTACAGACATCTTTTTGTTGTTGTATTTTGGGGAAGGGTTGTTTTGATTTTGTTTTGGGGTCACACCTAGCAGCGCTCAGGGATTACTCCTGGTTCTGCGCTCAAAAATTGCTCCTGGCTGGCTCAGGGAACCATATGGGATGCCAGGATTCAAACCACCATTTGTTCTGGATCTGCTGTGTGCTATCTGTCTGGCCCCTGTTGGCTTTTTTTTTTTTTTTTGGTTTTTGGGCCATACCCTGTGACGCTCAGGGTTTACTACGGCTATGGTCTTAGAAATTGTTTCTGGCTTGGAGGACCATATGGGATGCCAGGGATCAAAGTGAGGTTCATCCTGGATCTGCAGCGTGAAAGGCAAACACTCTACCTCTGCGCTATCGCTCCGACCCCATGTTTGTTCATTTGTTGTTGTTGTTTGGGGGCTACAACTAGTGGTATTCAGGAGTTATTTCTGGCTCTGCATTCAGAAATTACTCCAAGCAAGCTTGGGGACCAATGAGGTGCCAAAGGTCAATTGTATGCAAAAATAAAAGTCCTATCCACTGTTCTATCACGCCGGCCCCAGTGCACAAACATCTTTTAATGGTATATTTTTTCCCATTTTTATTTCTTTGTTTTTGTGAAACTATTGTAATATCTTTATATCTGTTATATCTTTATATTGTTATACCTTTATGTCTGATCATATTTTTTTATATATATTATAGTCAAAAACTTTCCACTAGATGAGTTAACTCAACATTTAAGTTTTGGATTTGTGGGGCCGGAGTGATAGCATAGTGGTAAGTCGTTTGCCTTGCATGCGGCCAATACAGGATTGACTTCTGAGTGCAAAGCCAGGAATAACCCTGAGCGTCACCAGGGTTTTGTTTTTTTTTGTTTGTTTTTTTTTTTTGGGGGGGGGTGTTGTGAATTAATGGCCCATTTTACTTTTCTTTTATATGGATAATTTTTCAGTTGTCACTTCACATGCTTTTTTTTTTTTTTTTTTTTTTTTTGCCACTGAGCTATCTCAGACTTAACTTCTTCATGAAAATTAACTCATTAAATTCCATTAAAAATCCCACCAGGAGAGGCCAAGAGATAGCATGGAGGTAGGGCATTTGCCTTCCATGCAGAAGGACAACGGTTCGAATCCTGGCGTCCCATATGGTCCACCGAGCCTGCCAGAAGCAATTTCTGAGCATGGAACTATGATTAACCCCTGAGCACTGCCGGGTGTGACCCCCCAAAAGAAAATCCCACCAGGAGTCTGGGGGTATATTAAAATGAATGACACCATCACCTTACTGCATTCTGTTAGAATTGGTTGCTGATAGTTTATAGGCTAGTAATACACAGTAATTCTTGGTTAGAATTTCCAAAGTTTTCACTCATGTTGTCCTTAACTTGTTTTAGAATCAAAGATTTATAGTATTTTAGCACATAATCTTCATAGATTTTATTCTAATTTTTAATGTCATTAGATAACTTTTTTAATTGTGTCATATTATTGGGAGAAAACATGTGTGACAATACAGTGAAAAGCAATATATTTGCTTTACAGAATGTTTTATATGCTCAGTGAAAAATATCTGTTCTCTTAAAATTTATTGAACTATGCTTAACTTGAAGCTGGATATTTCTACCTCTGCATATTCTATTTTCAGTGCTCAGGAGACCAGGCTGTGCTAGGGATTGAACCTGGTACTCTTACCTGCAAAACATGCACTCCAGTCCTTTAGGCCATCTCCCACAATTTAAAAAAAACTTAAGAGGGTTTGAGAGATAGCATAGCATTAGGGTATTTGCTTTGCATGCAGCCAATCCAGGATGGATGATGGTTCAAATCCCGGTATCTCATATGGTCCCTGGAGCATGCCAGAGGCAATTTCTAAGTTCAGAGCCAGGAGTAACCCTTGAGCACCTCCAGGTGTGACCCAAAACCCAAAAATAAATATAAATAAACAAACTTAGAGAAATATGAAGAGGGATGGGAGCGAGGGGGAGGGAGAGAGATGTTCAGGAGGAAACTGGCTTCTCCACAGAAACATTTTCCACTCAGCAGTGTAGAGGGGTTACTCCTGGCTCTTAACTCAGGAATTACTCCTGGTGGTGCACATGGGACCATAAGGGGTGCCAGGGATTGAACCCAGGTAAGTTTCTTGCAAGTAAGCCACTACCTGCTATACTATAATTTCAGCCCCTTAAGTCACTTTCTTTCTTTCTTTTTTTTTTTTTTTTTTTTTTTTTTTTGCTTTTTGGGCCACACCCCAGTTATGCTCAGGGGTTATTCCTGGCTTGAGGGACCATATGGGGTGCCTGGGATTGAGCCCAGGTCCATCCTGGGCAGCCTTGTGCGAGGCAAGTGCCATACACTGTGCTATCGCTCTGGCCCCTCATTTTTTCCTTTTGTTTACTACATTCAGCTATGCTCAGGGTTACTCCTGGCTCTGCTCAGGAATCACTCCTGGCAGTATTCAGCAGTCCTTATGGGGTGCTAGTATATGCAAAGCAAGTGTATTTCCCACTATATTATTGCTTTAGCCTAACCTCTGTTTTCTTGATTTATCCACAAATTTGCATTTGGTCTTTAAAAAAATTACTTTGGTGTTTGTTTATTTTGGGCTGGAGTTTACACCTAGCAGTGCTCACAGCTTACTCCTGGCTTTGCGCTCAGGAATCACTCCTGACAGGCTTGAGAAATCATATGGAGTGCCAAGGACCAGCCTCTAGGTCAACCATATGCAAGGCAAATACCCTTACCCTTACCCTTATACTACTGCCCCACCCCTTTTTTATTTTATAGTTTGAGTCACACCCAGAGATGCTCAGGGGTACCTGGCTCTGCACATGGGAATCACTCTTGGAGGCATGGAGGTACTGAGCATCGAACTTGGGTCAGCTTATTATTGCTCCAGCTCCCCCCCCCCTTTTTTTTTTTTTGAGGCAGAAAGGAGGAGGGGTCAAGGACCAAATTCAGTGCTTTATACTTGTCAGCCATGTGCTCTTTCATGAAGTTACAATCCTGGCCCTGTTGCTGCTGTGTTTTTGTTGGTTTGGTTTGGTTTTTTGGTCCATACCTAGTGGTACTCAGAACTTATTCCTAGCTCGGGGATCAGTCCTGATAATGGTTAGAAGCCATATTTAACATCAGACATCAAACTCATGTTCACCATATGCAAGACAATCACCCGTGCTAGCTCTCTGGCCTTTATAGCTTTTTTTTGTTTTGTTTTGTTTTGTTTTTTTGTTTTTGGGTCACACCCGGCGTTGCTCAGGGGTGACTCCTGGCTGTCTGCTCAGAAATAGCTCCTGGCAGGCACGGGGGACCCTATGGGACACCGGGATTCGAACCAACCACCTTTGGTCCTGGATTGGCTGCTTGCAAGGCAAATGCCGCTGTGCTATCTCTCCGGGCCCCCCCTTTATAGCTTTTTGATGTGTGCTTTTAATTTAATTAATTTCAGTTCTTTGTTATATCTTCATTTGGCTTTGATTTAAAAAAAGTAGAGCGGGAGGTAGGAGAGATAGCACAGTGGTAGGGTGTTTGCCTTGCACACAGCTGACCCAGGACAAGCAGTGGTTTGAATCCCGGCATCCATATGGTCTCTGAGCACTGCCGGTTGTGACAAAAAAAAAATTGGAGTGGGGCCATAAACCAATAACTTGGGCTTGAGAGATAATAGAGTGGATAAGGTGCTTGCCTAAGCACTGATGGGAGTGACCCAAAAACAAACCAAAATAATAATAATAATAATGACTAAAGAGTAACCTAAGGGACTCAGGGAGGGGGGAAATGTGTGTGTGTGTGTGTGTGTGTGTGTGTGTGTGTGTGTGTGTGCAGAGTCAAACCAGATTTTTATACACTGTGTGTATGTGTGTGTGTGTTGGGTCACACCCGGCATCGCTCAGGGGTTACTCCTGGCAGAAGTCGCTCCCAGCATGCACAGGGGACCCTCTGGGATGCCGGGATTTGAACTACTGCCCTTCTGGGGTGTGTGTGTGTGTGTGTGTGTGTGTTGGGTCACACCCGGCATCGCTCAGGGGTTACTCCTGGCAGAAGTCACTCCCAGCAGGCTCAGGGGACCCTCTGGGATGCCAGGATTTGAACCACTGTCCTTCTGTATGCAAGGCAAATGCCCTACCTCCATGCTATCTCTCCGGCCCAGGAACTGTTCTTTTTTATGAGGAACTACACCAAGCAGTACTCAGGGCTCTCTTGGAGTTTCTCTGTTCAGGGATCATTGCTGCTGGTGCTCAGGTGATCTTATGCTACATGCTGAGGATTGAATCAGAAACTGCTTCATGTAAGGCAAGCACCTCAGTCCCTACACTCTTTCTGTGGTCCCTTGACCCATGTTACTGAATAGTGATCTTTCTTAGGATTTAGAGAGCTCTTTCTGTAAGGGACCAGAAAGGACACATTTCAGGCTTTGCAAACCCTTAGTTAAATCTCTGGATTCTATTCGTTCTTTCAAAGAATTAGAAACAAATGGGCAGAGCTGCATTTAATGAGCAATAAAATTATTTATAAAAATAGACTCAAGTCTGGATTAAACCCAGACCACCGCAGTTATTTTGTTTTGTTTTGTTTCTGGGCCGCATCAGTGATGCTCAGACAGGGACCACTTCCAGTGCATTGCTTAGAAGACTTTCCCACATGTGAGGCATAGCCCTTTGAGCAGATTATCTGTCTGGCTTGATAGCTGTTGTTTTGTTGAAATTTGCTTATAGAACAATTTTTAAGCTCCTAACATTTGCCAAAAAAGAATTTGTTGTTGTTGTTTTGGGGCCACACCCAGCTATCCTAACATTTTATTACCAGTATTTCTATATCTTGATCAGCACTCTGGAGCTTTTCTTTCTCTCTTTTTTTTTTTTTTTTCTTACTTTTTGGGCCACACCTGGTGATGCTCAGGGGTTACTCCTGGCTATGTGTTCAGAAATTGCTCCTGGCTTGGGGGGACCATATGGGATGCTGGGGGAATCGAACCGCGGTTCGTCCTAGGTTAGCTCGTGCAAGGCTAATTTTATTGACACCATTGTTATCTACAAAGTCCTTCATAGTTGGATTTCAGACTTATAATGAATTAGGGCCAATCCCACCACCAGTGCCTACCTCCCTCCACCAATATTCTCCAAGTGCAACCCATACCACACCCCATTCCGCACCCTGCTTGTGGAACAGGACCATTATAAGTTTAGACTGTTAAAAGTTTGGGACTCTTGATTCCATTGTTGTTGCCTTTGGCTTGAATATTTAGTTTTGTCCTTATTTTTTTTTTTTTTTCCCTTTTTTTGGTGTCTTGTGAGGAGGGCCACGGCCAGCGGAGCTCAACTGTTATTCTTGGCTCTGTGCTCAGGGATTATTCCAGGCAGACTCTGGAAACTATGTGGGATATTGGGGCTTGAACCTGGGTCAGCCATGTGCAAGACAAATGCCCTATCTGTTGTATAATCATTCCAGCCTCTGGAGCCTTTCAATATGAGGTCATTGTTTTCTTTAATTATGTATTACCTATTTTTTATTCTTTACATACTTCCTTCTCTCGATGGCTAGAGGCATAGTATAGAGGGTAGGTCACCTGCCTTATACACAGCCAACTAGGGTTCAATCTCTGGTACCACATATGGTTCCCCAAGTCCACCAGGAGTGATCCCTAAGCACAAGACCACAGTCAGCCTTGACAACTCCAGGTGTGGCTCCCAAAATAACTAAAACTTACATAAAAGATACATATATGTATATATATAATTTCCTTCTATTCTTTCTCCTTTGGGACACCTTATACACGTTTTGGGACAGTCTGCTAGACTACCTTTTGCTATGCAGGTGTGTTTTTTGGAGTTGGGGCAGACACATCCAGACAGAACAGCTTGGGAAACCTGTGGTGCTGGGGGGAATTGAGCCCAGGGCTCCTGTACAAAATGTGTGTTCCAGCCCTCTGACCTATCTCCCAGCCCAAAGTGAATAAATTAGGTCTTATATTTCTTCTTTTGTTTTCCCATTACTGGTCTGGGATCATACTCAGGTCTTCTACATGCAAGGCATCACTTTTCTGCTGAGCCACATCCTCAGCAGAACTTTTCCTATATAGTTTTCTCTCATGATTTCCCCTCCATATGCCTCCCTGCTGAGGCTCCATCTGACCCTACTCAGATTGCAAACCTTCAGCAGTATTCATTCTGCTGATCCCATCTCTTTAAACCATCATTGCTCAAATATCGACTTTAATTTATTCCTTTAAGTCCTAGTCATGTTACCATGTTCGTCTTAACAGTTGTGCCATTTCTTTCAATGGCCAGCGATGTCAGTTGATGGTTTTTCTTTCGCAGCAGTTGTATGTGTTCCTTTTGAGTCTGTACAGGGGAAACCCTTTCTAACAGTTCATGTTGCCAGAGTGTCTATTCAGATTTGTTGCCCACGAATGCAGGAAGTATTGCAGTAGTCAATAGCAGAATCCCACAGTACTATAAAAGCCAGTCATCATTCTAGGTATCCCATTTGCTACTTGGTGTGCCTTCTGGCCCCAGAAGAGAGCAGTGGTGAAAGGAAGAACCAACTTGCCTCTCTTCCCTGACTTCTATTCTGCCCTGACAGCCAATATCTTGTGGCCCCTGCCTACTACTGTTAAAACCAATGATGACAGACACCATTAGAGTTAGGAGACAGGTGCGGAGCCTACCCTGGTTTTGCCTGCCATGGTCTTGCACTCTGGCATTCCCCTGAGCTATACCACTTCACTCCAACACACTTTTATGCCCTAGTTTAGCTTTTCTGCTCTTCCAGAGTTCTGATATTCAGCAGAATCATTCTCATTTACCTGGTTTCTCCTGAGAGTTAGATGGGCAGGCACAACGGGTTCTGCCAGACCCATACAGTCTGGGTCTCCTCACTAACACACTCAGCTCTCACTTTTCTGCCTACAGGGTCTGCGGAAGAGAGAATTGTTGAAGGAACTGCTGCCAGTCATCGGGCAAAACATCCGCTTCCAGCGTCTCTTCACCGAATGTCAGGAACAGCTCGATATCCTAAGGGACAAGTAGCCAACCCCAGCCTACTCTGGCTTCCCAGAGGCTAGGCCACACTCTCCGCTGAAGACACTCAGAGCCGCTTCTGACCATGTCAGGCTTCAGTAGAACAAGGAGGCAGTAGCAGGAGGTGGGGTGTCCTGCACAAGCTCTGGCCCAGCTCCTTGAGCAGGCTTCCCCCGTGTCTGGAGTCTGCTGTTCTCTCAAAAAGGGGTAGCTCAACCCATAACTTTTCCCTCCTTCCAGGATCCCCATATGGGGCTGGGACTGGAGCTCTACTCTGTTGCCCTTTGGTCAGTGAGGCACTTTCAGGCCCACCGTCTCCAGCACGGTCCCAAGGTGGATGCTAGCCCCTGCCACTGCAGGTGCCGTGTTGGTTCAGCTACGACGAATGAGCCATTTGTGAAAGAGAATCCTGAAACAGTATATTATGCAGTCAGCAGACTAACCTAAGACCTATGTAAAAGGAAAGACTATTCCAACACACGGACTATTTTTGTACTAGAATTTGCTAACATACCATGGAGTTTTCTTTTTGGCCAATAATCAGGATTTCCCTATAAGTCACTTGACATTGGACACTTGTAGAAACTTTAAACTCTAATTATGACAGCAACATTGAAAAATAATTGTACTGAAATTAACTTGTTTATCTTCATTTGGTTTTAATTTTTAAATGTTTGTAAAAAGAAACTGTTTTTTGGGGGATAGGGCAGAGGGGTGGGTGATTTCTTTTGTAAGTGTAAAATAAATGAATACATTGGATACCAAATCATATTTTGGTTTTCTGCCTTTTCCTTCTCATATCTACCTGCCTTCAGATTCCCCTCAGAAATGTGCAGTGACTAAACATTGATACTGAAAGGAATTGTTTTTGTGTTTTGTTTTGGGTCCATATCTGCTGTGCCTGTCTATCTAGCCTCAGAAGGAAATTTTTCACATCCAAAGGGATTCAGGGATGACTCAGTGACAAAAAGTCATGCCTTTTGAGTATGAAACATCAGTTCAATCCCCAGTGACACCCACATGTGCCCAGGCAGTCCAGCAACTCTGCCATTTGGGACCTCCAGAGCTACAGTGGAGTATACAAAGTGTGGAGCACTACACAGCCAGTCATCAGGAGCACCGCAGCTAGCGTAAAACACACGACACCAAGAGAACTGACTAAGTGTGTGAGCCCCAGATATATAATGCAACCCTAAGAACAGCACGGTGAAGTTTGTATGACTCCCAGTCTTCACAGCAGCAGCAAAATGAAGGGAATATGAAGGGATATTAAAAATTATCTATGAATCATCCAGTTGTCTTATGACATCACCTGGAAGCAATCCTCTACCAGGGAAGACCCTACTGCTGCTCTGACATCGATTTACTCAAGAGTCTTCCCTTAACACTGAAAAAATTTAAACAATGACCTGCATACTGGACAGGGCTTTCTGCATTGCCCATTAATTGTGAGTTGAAATTAGACACCACCCACATCATCCTGACTCCAATGTAGGATATACAGATTTCAGGACCTTCAATACAGAAACATGAGACCAACAACAGAGACTGTGAAAAATATAACTATGGGCACTACAGACAATGACCAGGATTGGACAAACTAGTTTGCCTGGAGCCTAGAAATGGTCTTCTGTCAGGAAACTTCAGGGGTAGGGTCTCCTTGTACTTAGGCCAAAGTTTTTCCTTTCCATGACCCCCATACTTTGGTGGGCCCATGCAAATGATAATTGCCACACTAACATTGTTTTTACAGTGCTCCTTTGACTCTAAACCTTTAAGAAACCACTAGTAAAAAATATCTGGAACTGCAAAAAAAAAAAAAAAAAAAGGTTTACATTAGTGTTAACATATATGCTTTTAGTTATACTAGCATTCTGGGGGATAAAAGAGGGAGATATGGGATATATGCTTGGGAACAGGGATGAAGGGAGGATAACACTGGTGGTGGAAAGGCCCTCATTGTCACTGTGTACCTTAAATATCACTTTAAATTAAAAATATATATATAAAAAAAATTAGGGGGATAGTCTACAGCCATACCACCCTGAATGCGCCAGATCTCGTCTGATCTCAGAAGCTAAGCAGGGTCAGGCCTGGTTAGTACTTGGATAAGAGACCGCCTGAGAATACTGGGTGCTGTAACTTATAATAAAAAAAAATTAGGGGACAGTGATAGGACAGTAGTTAGGACTTTTGCCTTGTACGCGGATAACCCGGGTTCGATCCTCAACATCCTGTATGGTCCCCAAGCCTGCCAGGAGTAATTTCTGAGTGCAGGGACTGTAGTAAACTACTGAGCACCTCCGGATGTGGCCCAAAAAAAAGTTCAACTAGATTCAAGGAGATAGTACACAGTCAATCCAGGTTTGGTCCCTGGTACCACATCAGTCTTCTGAACACTAATGAGTGAGGCCCCAAAACAAAATAAAAATCAGTAGCCAGAGGCCAGAGCAATAGCACAGCGGTAGGTTGTTTGCCTTGCACGTGACCAACCCAGGAACAACCCTGGTTTGATTCCTGGAATCCCATATGGTCCCCCGAGCCTGTCAAGAGCGATTTCTGAGCATAGAGCCATGAGTAACCCCTGAGCACCATCGGATATGGCCAAAAACAACAAAAAAAAATCAGTTCCCAAAAACTTCTCAATCCTTTTGTTTCAGTGTAAGCAATCCATGTATTCATGCCCATTTTCCCCTTAGCCCTGCCCCAGTAGTCTGTTGACCTCACTGTCCTTTCACCAATGCCCCACACTCTGTCTGCTGACCTGGTTTTAAAGTAGGACACTGGAGCCTTTATCTTCCTGAATGGAAATTCCTTCTTCCTCTTCTTTCACATTTCTGGCCCAACTGTAGCTTCCTAATCACATGAAAAGATTTACAAACTACAAATTTACAAATTTGTAAAGTCCTTTACAAATTAGCTTGTGCTGTGGGAACTTGTCTATACACAAGCAGGTACACTGACATAAAGGAAGATAGTTTTTATTTGGCTGGAACTGCCAGCTGTTAGTCACAAAATGCCCAACACCAAGTGAAAAAAGAAAAGAGGCACCCGCTCTATGTTCTCTAGACCTTTTAGAAAAAATGGAATTTTTCCTTTGACCATGTACTTGCAGATCCACAAGAAAAGTGAGACTATAGATACAAAGAGAATGGACATGGTTTTAAAGAAGTGTCCCCAAAATTCCCCAGAACCACATATGTCCCCGGAGCACCACCAGAAGTCACTCCCAGTCTCCTAGCTACGAAGAGCCTAAGGGGCCTAGTCCACCCCCCCCCAAAAAAAAAAAAAAAACAAACATAGTTTTGGGTCTGGAGCCATAGTACAGTGGGTAGGGTTCTTGCCTTTCATGCAACCAAAAATGTCAATCTCCAGCATTCCATATGGTCCTTAGTGCACCACCAGGAATGATTCCTGAGTACAGAGCCAGAAGAAACTCCTGAACACTGCTAAGTGTGGCCCAAAACTGGGAGGGAAAAAAATTGTAGTTTTGGACTTGATAATTTAGCAACTGTAAAGACTTTAAGATAAAATATAGATTTTCAAGATTGATATTTGTGGATTATTTTGGTGATGACCCAAGAAAAAATTAGTAAAACCTGGGCCGGAGTGATAGCACAGCAGGGCGGGTGCTTGCCTTGCACATGGCTGACTAGGCTCTCCTTGGCATTCGATATGATCATTCAAGCCTGCCAGAAGTGATTTCTGAGCACAGAGCCATGAATAACCCAAGCGCGCTGGATGTGACCCAAAACCAAAAAAATTTAGTAGAACCATATGGAAAGCTATCTTAGAGAATGTGTGAGCAGAATGTTGGTTAAACATTAGCAGTGAGGTTCACTTATGTGAGAATGAAGAGTATCTTGCTGGAAGCTGAGAAAGAGCTATCCTTGTTTTAAAATGACAAAGAATTGGAGAGATGCCTCAATGGGCTGAACACATTCTTTGCATGCAGAGACTTAGGTTAACTCTGTTCAAATTTAAAGAACTCAAATGGATTATGTTCATATCCTAGTGATTTTTTGGAAGATAGATTTTACAAGTGATAAAATAGAGTATTTAACTACATATAACTTTTTGTGGTAGAGTGTTTGCCTTGCATGAGGCTGACCCACAGGACCACAGTTCGATCCCCCAACATCCCATATGGTCCCCAAAGCCAGGGGCGATTTCTGAGCATATAGCCAGGAGTAACCACTCAGCGTCATTGGATGTGGCCCAAAAACAAACAAAAAATTATGTGGCTCAGAAATATGAGCTATGTCAACAGAAAAAGGAATGAATAGGGAATTATACCAGCAAAAACATAACTTATTTCTTTGTTTATTTTTAATCCTTTCTTTTTGTTGTTTCTGCTGTTGTGATGACCTGGGTCACATACATGCCCACCTGTGGTGCTCAAACATTTTTGGCTGTGGGGCCTGCTGGGGTCACACATCAGGTTTCAGAAGTCACTGAGCTTGGGCCAGAGCAGTGGCTCGAGCTGTAAGACGTCTATCTTGTGCGTGCCAGCTAGGACAGACCGCGGTTCGATCCCTCCCCCCCAACCCCCCCCACCCCCCGTGTCCCATATGGTCCCCCAAGCCAGGAGCGATTTCTGAGCACATAGCCAGGAGTAACCCCTGAGCGTCACCAGGTGTGGCTGAAAAACAAAACAAACAAACCAAAAAAAAAAGTCACTGAGCTGCAATCTCAACTGGGGGGTACCTCGTTTTGATTTGCATCTCCCTGATGATTAGTGATGTGGAGCATTTTCTCATGTGCCTTTTGGCCATTTGTATTTCTTCTTTGAGAAAGTGTTCATTTCCTCTTCCTATTTTTTTGTGAGACTAGTATAGACACAAAGACAATGGACATGGTTTTAAAGAAGGGCCCCCAAAATTCCCCAGAACTGCATATGTATCCTGAGCACCACCAGAGGTCACCCAGTCTCCTAGCTAGAAAGAGCCTAAGGGGCCTAGTCCACTCCCCCCCCCCCCCAAAAAAAAAAAACATAGTTTTGGGTCTGGAGCCATAGTACAGTGGGTAGGGTTCTTGCCTTTCATGCAATCAAAAAGATCAATCTCCAGCATTCCATATGGTCCCTAGAGCACCACCAGGTGAGAATTTTTTTGATGGGGTGAGAATTATTCTTGAGTGGAAAAATCCAGTGGAATTTGCCTTGTCATATTTTGGACTTGCTGGATGCATCTACCCTTCGTACTTTCTTATATCTTTCCTTTTGGAATGGAATGTCTGTTCTGTGCCTGTCTTGCCATTGTCCTTTAGGTTCAATTGAAGAGGAATCATGCATTTGGATGAGCTGATCCATACTACTGGAGGTAGGACTTTTTTTTTTTTTTTGATTTAATTTATTTTTTTCTTTTTTTTTCTTTTTTTTATCTTTATTTAAACACCGTGATTACAAACATGATTATAGTTGTATGATTACAGTCATGTAAAGAGCACCCCCCTTCACCGGTGCAACATTCCCACCACCAATTTCCCAGATCTCCCTCCTCCCTACCCCCCTACACCTGTACTCGAGACAGGCTTTCTACTTCCCTCATTCATTCACATTTTATGATAGTTTTCAGTGTAGTCATCTCTGCAACTGCACTCATCACTCTATGTGATGAGCTGCATGTCCTGAGCTGCACCTACCAGCCCTCATCTCTCTTGTCTCTGAGATACTGTTAAAAATGTCCTTCATTTTTCTTGAAGCCCATAGATGAGTGAAACCATTCTGCGTCTTTCTCTCTCCCTCTGACTTACTTCACTCAGCATAATAGATTCCATGTACATCCATGTATTGGAAAATTTCATGACTTCATCTCTCCTGATGGCTGCATAGTATTCCATTGTGTATATGTACCACAGTTTCTTCAGCCACTCATCTGTTGAAGGGCATCTTGGTTGTTTCCAGAGTCTGGCTATTGTAAATAGCGCTGCAATGAATATAGGAGTAAGGAAGGGATTTTTGTATTGTATTTTTGTGTTTCTTGGGTATATTCCTAGGAGTGGTATAGCTGGATCGTATGGAAGCTCAATTTCCAGTTTGTGAAGGAAATGTGGAGATTTGGATGGAAATTTGGATGTGGAGAGAAAGGAACTCTTTTTCACTGCTGGTGGGAATGCCGTCTAGTACAACCTTTATGGAAAGCGATATGGAGATTCCTTCACAAACTGGAGGTAGGACTTTTGCCTTGAAAACAGCCAACCCAGATTTGGTCCCTGGAGCCCTTTATGGTCTCCAAGTCTTCCAGGAGTAATTTCTGAGTGTAGAGCCAAGAGTAAGCCCTGAGTTCAGCTGGGAGTGCTCCCCCTAAAAACATAAATAAATAAAGTCACATGAAGATTATAAAAAAGGGGCTGGGAAGGTGGCGCTAGAGGTAAGGTGTCTGCCTTGCAAGTGCTAGCGTAGGACCCCCGGCGTCCCATATGGTCCCCCCAAGCCAGGGGCGATTTCTGAGCGCATAGCCAGGAGTAACCCCTGAGTGTCAAAAGGGTGTGGCCCAAAAAAAAAAAAAAAAAGATTATAAAAAAGGACATCAACAACTCCAAGCTCTTCCCCTTGGCAATCACCCTGGCAATGAACTAGGTCAGTTTAGCAGAGGAAAACGGTCCTCTTCGGCCTACATCTTTCTGTGATATGAATTTTCTTATTTTAAGAATTTCCTGGGGGCCCAGAGAGATAGCATGGAGGTAAGGTGTTTGCCTCCCATGCAGAAGGTCGGTGGTTCGAATCCCAGTGTCCCATATGGTCGCCCGAGCCTACCAGGAGCAATTTCTGAGCACATAGCCAAGAGTAAGCCCTGAGAGGTGCTGGGTGTGACCCCCCTCCCAAAAAATTTTTTTTCTGGAGCCAGAGCAGGTAGGGAGTTGGCCTTGTATGCAGCTGCTCAAGGTTCAGACTCCAGCATCCTATATGGTCCGTGAGCCTGCCAGAAATAACATCTGAACACAGTCTGAGTGCTGCCAGGTGTGCCCCCGCAAAACAAAATTCATTTTCCCCAGAAATCCTTGCTTGGAATGTGTACCTTTTTGTTTGTTTTTGTTTTTTTCTCACTCTAGAGAAGCCTGTGTTTTCTCCAAGGATATATTTATCTACCTTTCTTCTTCCCTCCCTTTATTTCCCCCAATAAACTTGTTTGATTTCACTACTTGTCTCATCCTAAAATTCTTTACTGTGAGATAAAGTACTGAAAATCCTGGGTAATGTCACCAGTCACAGTTTAGGGGTAGCTAAAAGCAGTAAGCCTGCTGTGAACCCCCCAGCATGGCTGAGATCAGATCTCAAAGAGAGATCTCTTTCCTAAGAAGTGATTGTGGCATTTTCTCAATTTAGCTTATTGATCGTTGCAAACATTTTATTTGGCCTACATATAATATCTAAATGTAATATAATATAATATTTCCCTTCTGCTATTCTATTTACATATTTGAGTATTTACCTCTTTACCTGAAAAAATTGACATCAAGGAGAAACTAAAATCAAGATTTCAGATTTATTGCCCCATGCCTTGCCCTCTCAGATGAAAAGAATGTTTGTTTTGGGGACATATATGATGCATAAGGTACTTCTGGTGACTTGCTAATCTTTTACCTTGAAAATAACATCCAAGGGGGTCAGAGAGATAGCACAGCGGTAGGGCATTTGCCTTGCATGCGGCCGACCCAAGACGGAGGGGGGTTCGAATCCGGCATCCCATATGGTTCCTGTGCTGCCAGGGGCGATTTCTGAGTGCAGAACCAGGAGTAACCCCTAAGTGCCGCAAAGTATGAACCAAAACCAAAAGGAAGGAAGGAAGGAAGGAAGGAAGGAAGGAAGGAAGGAAGGAAGGAAGGAAGGAAGGAAGGAAGGAAGGAAGGAAGGAAGGAGGGAAGGAAGGAAGGAAGGAAGGAAGGAAGGAGGGAAGGAGGGAAGGGGGGAAGGAAGGAAGGAAGGAAGGAAGGAAGGAAGGAAGGAAGGAAGGAAGGAAGGAAGGAAGGAAGGAAGGGGGGAAGGAAGGAAGGAAGGAAGGAAGGAAAAGGAAGGAAGGAAGGAAAAGGAAGGAAGGAAGGAAGGAAGGAGGGAAGGAAGGAAGGAAGGAAGGAAGGAGGGAAGGAAGGAAGGAAGGAAGGAAGGAAGGAAGGAAGGAAGGAAGGAAGGAAGGAAGGAAGGAAGGAAGGAAGGAAGGAAGGAAGGAAGGGGGGAAGGAAGGAAGGAAGGAAGGAAGGAAAAGGAAGGAAGGAAGGAAAAGGAAGGAAGGAAGGAAGGAAGGAGGGAAGGAAGGAAGGAAGGAAGGAAGGAGGGAAGGAAGGAAGGAAGGAAGGAAGGAAGGAAGGAAGGAAGGAAGGAAGGAAGGGGGGAAGGGGGGAAGGAAGGAAGGAGGGAAGGAAGGAAGGAAGGAAGGAAGGAAGGAAGGAAGGAAGGAAGGAAGGAAGGAAGGAAGGAAGGAAGGAAGGAAGGAAGGAAGGAAGGAAGGAAGGAAGGAAAGAAGGAAAGAAGCTGCAAGGACATATTTGAAAAAGAGAAAAAAGGGGCCGGCAAGGTGGCGCTAGAGGTAAGGTGTCTGCTTTGCAAGTGCTAGCCAGGATCAGGACCTCGGTTCGATTCCCCCGGCGTCCCATATGGTCCCCCCAAACCAAGGGCGATTTCTGAGCGCTTAGCCAGAAGTAACCCCTGAGCACGAACAGGTGTGGCCAAAAAATGGGAGGAGGAAAACCCAATGAGAATCTGTAGTGCAGGTATACATTCCTGGGAAAATGTCTTTTGTAATTTTATGGGACATTTTTTCTCTAGACCAATTTACAGAGCATTTTTCCTTAATTTAATAGGTGAATTAGAAATTAGAATGTAAATTAAGCCAGAGCATCATTGGAGAAGAATAAAGGCAGGCAGCAGAAACTAGTAAGAAAAGAAGCAGTTCTCTCTCTAGACTTTGTGGTAGGGCTCTGTAAAGCCATAGCTCTGGGATTAGGCTAGGTGTGAAGAGAGGTCATGCTGGGAGACAGCCTGTTGGCAACAGGAGTGACTCCTGGGATGAAATGCAGAAGTCAGTGATGGAGACATCCAATCCAGATGATTCTTGTGCAAGCTTGGCCAGAAGGAAAGCACTTGACTAGGCACGCAGCCATGGTCATGCAGGAAGCAATGTTTCTATTCCAAGGATACCTGGAGTTGGGGGCAGAGGAGGTGACCAATTCAAGGAACCCCACCACTGGCAACAGGTAGTTTCAGTTTAGAGGTACTATAGATAGTATCTGGGCATTTGGTTTTTAGTTTTGTCATTTGGGGGGTGCAGTGGTTCTTCGCTGTTAACTTTGCTGGGTATTTGTGAATCCAAGAACAGTCCCCAGAATGAGAAATTACTTCCCATCCCCTTGTCCCCTTTCGGGGGAAGACCTTGGTAATATTTATCTGCAGCAAATAATAATCCACACAGACAAGAACGATAGGGTTTAAAAGATCGGGCAAGGAGAGCCAGAGAATCCTCCTGCAGCCAGCAGCTTTTTCACAGAAGGACCCCTCACTCCTCTCCCTCAAGCGATTTATTCCCAACTCCACAGCGCCCCACCTGGAAGGGTTAGGTGGGGCAAAAGTCACAGAACAATCCTAAGGAAACACTTTTATATACAATTCCAAGAATCATCTTATGGAAACTTTTTCATATGCTACAGGGGGGCATACCTAGTGCTCAGGGATCACTCTTGGCAGGGCTCAAGTACCATAAGTGATACCAGGTCAACCATTTATAAGGTAATTGCACTGTCTCTCTAGCTTCTAAATGTCCTAGTTTTAATACACATATTTAATGAACATTATCTATATGCTTTTTTTGGGGGGGTGTTACTCCCAGCAGCGTTCAGGGGTTACTCCTGGCTCTATGCTCAGAAATCGCTCCTGGCAGGCTCGAGGGACCATATGGGATGCAGGGATTCGAACCACCGTCCTTCTGTGTCTAAGGCAAATGCCCTATCGCTGTGCTATCTCTCCAGCCCCTCTGTATGCTTTTGAATGATGCATATATGGGAATAGAATTACTAGACCACAAAGAATTATTCCAAATCATCTTAACTCTTGAAAAATGACATTTTGAAGTAAAGAAGGCATTTGAATGGGGCTGGAGAGAGAGCACAGCGGTAAGGAAAAAGAAGGCATTTGGAGTCATATTTGTTATGTTCAAGGGTCAAGGGAGCATACTCAGAGGAATATGCAAGTGCTGGGGACTGAAGCTAATTCTCCTACATTCAGTGTTCAGGACGTATTCCTGGTCCTTTCCTCATGGATCACATCTGGTGGTGCTTATACATACATACATATGGTGCTTAGACCATACACAGTGTTGGAGTTAGAACTGGGGTCAGTTGCATGCAAGCAAGGAAAGCACTTAATCTCTTCACCATCTCTGCAGTCCCCAGTGGTTACGTTTTGTTTTTGCAGTCTCTTCCTTTTCCCACTCCAGAAACTGCTTTGTGGACCCGAGACTCTGAGATCCAGAACTCATTGAGACACTGTTAGGTCTGTATGGTCTGCTGCTCACACCCTAGTGACATTGCTTCAATAAAGCACCAAAAATTCTCCCCTCAGAAACTGTTGAATCTGTCAAAGTCTTCCTAAGACAAACGAAATAGTCTTTTCACCTAAGTTCTGCAGGAAATCCTTCTCAAAGATCTGTTACCCAACTCCCTGGCTTATTCCTCAGACTTGAGTGACTTCTGCCTCAGTAGGCCAGTGTTTGTTGCAAGCAGGAATGTTTCCAGCTTCTATGAGCTGTAGAAGGCAGAGCTTTTTATATTTATATTTTCACAAAAGTTTAACCCATTAAAGGGTTCTTGCTTTACCTTTCCAGCTAACTAGTCAACAATTTTATTTCCTGGTGTCTATGGCTTATTCTCTCCACTCACTCAAATAACTTCCACAGTTTCAGTTTCCCGACTGTGTTTTTTTTTTTTTTTTTTTTTAATATGGAACGCTTCACAAATTTGCGTGTCATCCTTGCGTGGGGCCATGCTAATCTTCTCTGTATCATTCCAATTTTAGTATATGTGCTGCCGAAGCGAGCATCCCGATTGGTTTTCTACTGGTACAGTTAACATCTTTGTCTTTCCTCAAACCTCATTTTATTGACCTCACAGTAACATGATTTTCATTGACATTGTTTTCATTGAGGTCATTTTATTGACCTCACAATAAATGTTAGGTATTTTGAACCCACCGAGGTGTTCTGCCAATATCTTATTGTAGTCTATTATATTTTGAATTCCTGGAATTTGTTTGAATCTTTTCAAATATGTGTGGTCGTTTTTTATAGTTTCAGGTTTCCCACATAGTTTTCTTTCCTGCTATAGTGTGTGTGTGTGTCTGTGTGTGTGTGTTTGTGTGTGTGTGTGTGTGTGTGTATTGGTAGTGATGGAGCACCTCAAGTGATATTTAGGAGGCTCTGGAAACCCTCCCAATTGTTCTTGATCAATTGGGCTGTTGGGGATTGAGCCAACACCAGTTTAGCCCCAATAATACGTCCTTGCTTGTATTTTTAAGCTTGCATCAGGTTTTTTGTTGTTGCTGTTTAAGTTTGGGAGCCATATCTGATGGTGCTCAAGAACCACTTCTAGCAGTGCCCTAGAGACAATATGGGGTGCTGAGGATCAAACTGAGTGGGCTGTGTGCAAAGCAAGAGCCTTACCCACTATACTATCTCACTAGACCCTCATTTAGTTGTATTTTTTGGGGGATCCATATCTGGCAGTACTTAGGAGCTCTGAGCTCAGGAATCGCTCCTGGCAGGCTCAGGGGATTGTATGTTTTCCTGGGGTGCCAGGAATTGAAGCCAGGTCTGTCCTGGTTCAGCCATGTGCAAGGCAAATGGTAGGCCACTGTGCTCTCTCTCCTGCTCCCCCACCATTTAGTTTTTAAGCATTTGGAATAGAGTATTTTGTGATTTGGTTGTGATTCTTTCATTATAACAATCTTTGTATCTGTCTATCAGTTCTCCCTGCCTGTGGTGTCTTATTTCTTTGCTATATATTTTTTTCGGGGTGAGGAGAAGCACATCAGGTTGTACTTCTGGCTTCTAGTACTGGGAATTAAAGTCAGAGTTGGTGCAGTTGGACCCAGCAGAGCACACATGCCAGGAAAGCCGTCCCTCTTTTTTTCTGGTATGTTAGGGTCGCTTGGTCCAGGAGACTGGGACCCCCCACGCCAGGCGGTCTTCATGGCCGGCCCTGGCAACTCGGGCCCTGGGGTCGGGTGGAGGAGGGAAACCCCTCTCCTATGTATATTGGACCCCCTGTTTTTCTTTTTTTGTGTGTGTGTGTGGTTTTTGGGTCACACCTGGCAGTGCTCAGGGGTTATTCCTGGCTCCAGGCTCAGAAATTGCTCCTGGCAGGCACGGGGGACCATATGGGGCGCCGGGATTCGAACCGATGACCTCCTGCATGAAAGGCAAACGCCTTACCTCCATGCCATCTCTCCGGCCCGGACCCCCTGTTTTTCAAAACCGGGCGGGCACATTTGCGCCCACGCGACAAATATACTTTTTAAGCATTATCCAAAAATGTTCCTGATCCTAGACTGTTCCTAGGAATAGAATCAGGATGCCCAAGATTCTGATAAAACACTCAAATAGACCTTTATTGTCTAGTCTTTTATGTATTGCCTCTCCCCTCACCCCTTTGTCTCTCCTACCTCCTCATACCCAAACCCTGAACCATTATCTTCCCCTTATTCAACCCTCCTTAATCCTCAGTTCCTAATTGGGTAGACACCAAGACTGACCTTCTTCCCCAACACCACCATCCAGCTCCTCATTGAATGGCACCCACTCGGTCCCCAGCTCATGCCTATACAAACAGCTGCAACCAACACGCCTGTTGACCCATGCTTGGTGGCCCCTCATGCCCCCATCAAACTATGGACTGTTGCATGATACCGGAATCAGCTTCAGCATAACTGTTGCGGGCCAAACCTGTTCGCAAGACGCCAGCGTCTGCAAACAGATCCTTCGTGGAGTTCGGGAAAAATTCCACGGGGAGAAAGTGGGTACACGGACGGCAAACGACGGAAAATATGTTGTAGAAATGAATGAAACCACGCAGATTGCATGGGGACTTTCGTTAGCAGAAACAAAAGACAAATTTATTTTTTGAGCTAGCTGTTTTTAAAGGTTAGAGACTTGGAAGGCAGATGCAAATTCTAGACATCAAAGAGGCTGGGAAAGAAAGGAAAGACCCTGGCTTAGATTAGCATATTAAAGAGCTGATACTGAAGGTGAAAAGGCCAGTTTGTTTTGGGTTCACTTTGTATTGGGTAAAACAGAAGGAAAACGTAATTACAGGGGAATTGGGATGTGAGGAATGTATCAGTGTTATGGGGAAAAAATGAAAATTACTTTATTATGAGCTAAGTTTATGGAAAGGCCTGAATTTAGGCGCCAAGGTAGCAAAAATTACAGGGAGCTATTAAATGGGAGACTTTTGGCTGTTTGATTGCTGTTCTAGTTAGAAAGAATTTACTAAGGCCTGATTTCTAATAAAGGTTTAAAATAAAGAGAGAAATAGTTACAGCCCTTATGAAATTATGTCCAAATAATCCACGCAAAGGGTCAAGTGATTTTGACTGCTTTTTGCGGGCCTTTTTGGCATATAATTTCTTTCTCAGGAGGGCACTCTACCTTGTGGTGTGTGCCTCTTCTGAGTGGGGTGTGACATTTCACCCTTTTTTTTTTTTTTTTTTTTTTTTTTTTTTTTGTGGGCACCTGGTGGCAATATTAGGCTTTTATTGGCTGTGAGCTTAGGATAGCCTTTTGCACACTAGGGACCAAATAGGAGTTTGAATTACTGTTTGCATGCGAGGCAAAACACCTTACGTATGCTATTTTTTGTAATAAGTACAATTAGAAAGAATAGAGACAGTACCAAAAGAGCCAAAAGTTATAATTATTATTTGTAAGGTGGGATAAGGAGCTATGATACACTTAGCTATATAAGGTATAAAGTATATACTATTATATGAAAATTAAAATATAGACAGGTGATTGTAAAAAATATAAAAATTGAGAATGTGCACTGGCACTGAGGAATAAAAAAAACAAAAAACAAATAAGTAAGATATTATAAGTGAGAGAATTGTAAGGAGAAGATTGAGTAATATTACATTATTAAGAAAAGTTAGAAATAAAGAAGCATAGAAAAGTTGGAAATTAGAGGACAATTTAAGCAATAGTAATAACATGGCATATATGAAACAATTTTTGCTGGGAAATATTTGGAAAAGGAATTGCTGGTTTGCAAATTATAAACACATATACAAAAAAAATTTTTTTTTGTTACAAATTACAATAATAAAAGTTTTGTTGCTGCTTTTAAGAAGATAGGTTAAACAGGAAACATATACTTAGAAGAATAAAAGATGATATTTTGTTGAAGAGTTTATAAGTTCAGTTTTTAAAATTTTAGAGTTCGTAAGTTTAGCTGCGGGTGTGACGTTATTTGTTTTCAGGCAGCCTTCAGGGGTGAGCAGTGATGGTGTTTTTTGCAGAAGTTACAGGACTGAGGGTTGAAAATGCAGCTGGAGTTGTTAGGTGAAATTAGCAGGGGTGCTGAGTTTGTGAACTTGTTAGCTTCTGTGGAGGGACTAATTCCTCAGGCAAACAGCGCTTTAGCGTTAGTAGTTTCTGTGAATTTTATTTTGAAGAAAACTGGAAAACTTAAGTGAAAAAATTAGTGGGGGCATGGTAATTGTATTACCTTGATCGGGTTTCAGAGAAACTTTTTAGACCTGTGGAAAAATTAAATAGCTTTTAATTATGCTTTGGAGGAGCTGTATGCTTCCCTTTTGGACTTATGTTGTAGAAGTTCTATAAAACAAAGGTTGTTAGAAGAAAGTGAGGGTAGAGAATTTGCATTATTTGTTTTTAGGATTTAAAAGGAGCTGTATTATTTGCCTATAAGAAAGGAAGAAAGATTTTTAGTTACTTTGATTGCAAGGGAATGCAATTGACTGGTATAAATTTGTAGTTTCAATTTCTGGAAAGGATTAAATTGATTAGTGGGATTTGAGCAGATTAGATTTAAAAACTCTAAGATTGTTTTAGAGGTGCACGTATTCTTGTTTCCTGTGGGAGGATAAAAATTAATTTGCAATGAAATACAAAAATTAAGTAAAAGCACTTACAATTATTAATTAGTACAGATTGGTTATAAAATAAGGTAAGGTTATAATATTTAAATGCATTTTATAAGCAAGTAGATAAGGTAGTGGTGGTAGGTATATTTAGAGGCTAGAAATATAAGGAAAAATAAAAGAAGCAAAACTTTTAACATAGTAGCAATAAGATTATAAAGTAATGATTTTTATACTTAAAAAAGAAGAGAAAATGTTTGTTAAGAAAACCGCAATAATTGACCTGATTATACTGTATACATTTTGAAATAAAAGAAAACAAATTTATAGAAAAAATTATAGAAACAATAGAGAGAAAATAATTTTGAGTTATGTAAATGAAAAATTATGCAGCAAACAAGACGTAAAAATTGATGTAACTTATAGTTTGGCATTTGTGTGAAGGCACATTTTCTTTTTTTTTTTTTTTTTTTTTTTTTTTTTTTTTTTATGGTTTTTGGGTCACACCCGGCAGTGCTCAGGGGTTATTCCTGGCTCCAGGCTCAGAAATTGCCCCTGGCAGGCACAGGGGACCATATGGGACGCTGGGATTCGAACTGATGACCTCTTGCATGAAAGGCAAACGCCTTACCTCCATGCTATCTCTCCAGCCCCTGAAGGCACATTTTCTGTATTTAGGAAGAAAACTTTAATGATTTTTTTTTTTGGGAGAAAACACAGCTGAATATTACTGTAAATTTGTATATTATAAATTTTTGGGTAAGAGTTACCGTGATAAGGCAGAGTAATTAGTACATGATAAAACTTTTGTTACTAATGACCAGTTTTTTGTAGTTATTAAGTAACTTTTACTTAAATATTTTTTAAATGCATATAAAACAAATATAGAACGTAGTTACCAAATATAAGTTAACCAAAAAAAATTTTTAACTTTAGATAGCTGAAAATTAAAATTATATTTTTAGACATATATATTTTTAAGATTAAAGAAAATTTTTTTTTGGGGCAGCCACTGAAGGCTGTTTGCAAATGTGGTTTGCAGAGAAGGCATTTTTGTTTATACATATGCAAATTAAGGTAGCCATTGAGTATAAACAAAAGATAAATATAAAGATTAAAGAGGCTGAAAGCACAGAGCAACAAGTAAATTTTTAAAATTGCAATAAGTTATGTAGCTTTGATTTTATGATTACTGTATCATGAGGTTAAAAAAACATGCTTTATTACTAGAATTTTACCATAAAAGGCATTAGATTAGTGTTTTAAAATTAATTTGGCACTAATAGACTGACAAATGAAATGGCCAGATTAATTAATTGTTAAAGTTGTAGACTTTTGGGGATAAGTTTCCTTTTATCAATAAAGGTACAAAAATTTGTTGAAAATTTGAGGGCATTTCTTGTAGATGAAATACACCTTAACTAATTAAAACCAGTGCTGACAGGTGGTATATGCCAGCTATTTGTTAACATTAGAAAATTCTTATTAAGGCTTAAAGATGGAAATAATGAAAATTACCCTTAATTAAAATATAAGTAAATAAAATGCTAGAAGTTATTAAAGACGATTGAAAATTAGTTTTTAGATGTATATTATTTTAGATAACAATAAGGAATTAACACAATTTGATACCAGTTTTAATATAATTATGACCAATGATAATATTACACAGTAATAAATTTATGTGACCAAGAAAAAAAATTTTTTTTTAAATTAAGTTGAAAAAATATTATGCATACACAAAATTAATACTATGGTTAAATTTTAATTAACTGCAATATCATTAGACAATTTGGATTTATAAAAAAAAAAAACCTTTTAGAAAGAGAAATTTGGAAACCTTGAGAAATTTTGTTCTCATTTTGGTGACCACAATGAGCTCTCTGCGGGGGAGGGTTCCTTCCCCCTCAGGGCCTAGAAGCCGCTTGAATTCAAAGAGCAAACACACCTTTTTTTTGTTTGTTTTTTGTTTTTTGTGGTTTTTGGGTCACACCCGGCAGTGCTCAGCGGTTATTTCTGGTTCCAGGCTCAGAAATTGCTCCTGGCAGGCATAGGGGACCATATGGGGCACCGGGATTCAAACCGATGACCTCCTGCATGAAAGGAAAACGCCTTACCTCCATGCTATCTCTCCGGCCCCCAAACACACCTTTTTTTTCTTTGCTTTTCTCTGAGGCGAGGTTTGACCTAGGAAAAAGCTGTTTTTTCAAAATTGCACATTTGTAATATACTTAGTTATATAAAAGAAGCACACATTGTTTTTAGACACACAATTTTCAGTGCACACTTAGACAAACTTTTAGATTCACACAGCACATAAATTGACAAACTTATAGGTGCAGGTAAAAGATGAGATGAGAAAAATTGTGGGAAATTTTTGGACGTTTTCAAATTATTCCCGCCAGATTTTTGCTGGCTATTAATAAAAAATTGTTTTAGGAAAAGATAAGATAAGGCCTTTTTAGAAGAAAATAGAAGAGTCGACTCTTAGTTAAAAAGGGAGGTTTTTGAAGAGAAATAGAAAAAATTAAGTTCATTTGTTTACCTTTATAAATTTTTAATTGGCGAATTTCTACTTTTGTTGCATTAGATATGACCTGCAACTTTTACGGATACACACATATTTATAAAAAGAAAAACTTTTGAGCAGAGACTTATGAAAAGAATTTATACATTAGATATGCAAAAATGTTATTAATTATGATTTTTAGACAGTTTTCAGCACATCTCTTCCCCATATAGTATACGATGAATGAGGTAGAATATAGGGCTGGAAATTTTCTTTGCTTACACCATTATTTCAAGGTAGGACTACAGCACTTTTTAGAACACTTTTAGGCAATCCTAGACCCCTCAAAGGGAATGGAACGTGTTCCACTGCCCAGGAGTGGGGCCAATCTTTTCCAGCGATGCAGGAAAAGTCTGCTCCGGTATTCACGTGGCCTAAAATATCTTTGTTCTGAATTTTTATAGATGTTACAAGTGGTTTTGAGGTGTTCTTATATTTCTCAAACATTACAGGAGAACAAGACTCAGTAGCATGAAAAGATGCAGCATACAGATTGTTTTGTTCTAAAAACTTTTTAACTTTTAGCACAGGAGAAACAGTAGCCAAAGCTAATTTTGATTTATTTATAACTTGGTGTTTTCTGGGGGATTCTTTTGTTTCTAAGTTTAGAGATGCCATAGAAGGAAACAGCTCTTCAGTTGTAAAAGGTTCTGAGCCTTTTTTTGCTCTATTAAGCCACTGATTGCTAGTTTTCATAGAATTTATATTGGTTTTCTGTCTGGACTGCTGATTAAAATGACTATATTCTATCTTTGCCCTGGTAGTTTGGGCTGATTCTTTTTTATCATCAATTACCTCCATAACCTCTGTTCAAATTGTATAGATAAGATTTAGGTGGGCATCAGGACCATACGTTTCATATACATTTTTGATATCCTGCTGTACTTGTAGCCAATCCTCCAAACATAGAATACCCCTCTCAATAAACCAGAGGCTATAAGTTTCTAAGAATAGAATAAATTGCTGTATCTGCTGTGGAGATATGGCTGAACTCTTAGCTCTTAGAATATACTTTATAGTATCAGAAAGAATTTGTTGCTTAGAATAATTTTGACCCATGTTCCCGTTTACCTTCTTGTCTTAAAGCCTGGTACTTTTCCAGGGGTTCCTAGGCAACCTTGACGAGGGCCAGTTCCGTGTCCTAAAATTGAAAAAGAGAAGGAAAGAAAGGATAGAAGAAAAGGGAGAGACAGCTTACCTTCTCCGAAATGGCCCCTCGTTGAAGCGCCAATTTGTTGCGGGCCAAACCTGTTCGCAAGACGCCAGCGTCTGCAAACAGATCCTTCGTGGAGTTCGGGAAAAATTCCACGGGGAGAAAGTGGGTACACGGACGGCAAACGACGGAAAATATGTTGTAGAAATGAATGAAACCACGCAGATTGCATGGGGACTTTCGTTAGCAGAAACAAAAGACAAATTTATTTTTTGAGCTAGCTGTTTTTAAAGGTTAGAGACTTGGAAGGCAGATGCAAATTCTAGACATCAAAGAGGCTGGGAAAGAAAGGAAAGACCCTGGCTTAGATTAGCATATTAAAGAGCTGATACTGAAGGTGAAAAGGCCAGTTTGTTTTGGGTTCACTTTGTATTGGGTAAAACAGAAGGAAAACGTAATTACAGGAGAATTGGGATGTGAGGAATGTATCAGTATTATGGGGAAAAAATGAAAATTACTTTATTATGAGCTAAGTTTATGGAAAGGCCTGAATTTAGGCGCCAAGGTAGCAAAAATTACAGGGAGCTATTAAATGGGAAACTTTTGCTGTTTGATTGCTGTTCTAGTTAGAAAAAATTTACTAAGGCCTAATTTCTAATAAAGGTTTAAAATAAAGAGAGAAATAGTTACAGCCCTTATGAAATTATGTCCAAATAATCCACGCAAAGGGTCAAGTGATTTTGACTGCTTTTTGCGGGCCTTTTTGGCATATAATTTCTTTCTCAGGAGGGCACTCTACCTTGTGGTGTGTGCCTCTTCTGAGTGGGGTGTGATAAAACACTCAAATAGACCTTTATTGTCTAGTCTTTTATGTATTGCCTCTCCCCTCACCCCTTTGTCTCTCCTACCTCCTCATACCCAAACCCTGAACCATTATCTTCCCCTTATTCAACCCTCCTTAATCCTCAGTTCCTAATTGGGTAGACACCAAGACTGACCTTCTTCCCCAACACCACCATCCAGCTCCTCATTGAATGGCACCCTCTCGGTCCCCAGCTCATGCCTATACAAACAGCTGCAACCAACACGCCTGTTGACCCATGCTTGGTGGCCCCTCATGCCCCCATCAAACTATGGACTGTTGCATGATACCGGAATCAGCTTCAGCATAACCCCTAGTTCAAGGACAATATAGGGTTCCGTAATGCCGCAAAACATGTCTCAAACTCAACTATCACCTGTTGCCTTCACATACCCTTGTTTTTTTCTTTTTTTTCTTTTTAAAACATAAAAGGGTCACATGTATCTCTTTTGTATATCTCATATGTATTCCCTTAACATCTATAACTCTTTTCAAATATCCTCATATAGTGACAATTTTGCCCACTAGATTAGTTATTTGATTGTTTGATTTCCCCCCTGTGAGATCTGTTTTATAAACAATACTGGTAGAAGAGTAACTCTGTATAGATTTCACGTTTATACCAAGTTACGGGAAAAGTTGGACTTTATTCGTTGGCCCCCAGATGCACCAAAAATATCTTGTGGCATTGCTTCTCTTTTGCATAGGCACATTAAAATGGGAAAATAATACATATGCAAACAAGTTCTTATCTAATAGAGATGGGAACACAAATTTGGTCATGTAATTAGGCCTTTTACCCTGAACATTGGCATAATGATTTGGCTCAGGCCTCAGAAGAATGGGCATCACTCACACACACCTGAACTATGGAAACAACCACAATTGTCTTTAACATTCCCAGGATCCAAGCCTCTACCAGAGAAGACCTACCATTGCTTTGGCACTGACTTACTCCAAAGAGTACTCCCAACACCCAGGCGACTCAGCAACAGTCTGCATGCAGGGCAGATCGCTCTGCATTTAATGATATGATGAAACTAGAGGATGCTCCACATCAGCCTGACATCGACGAAAGAAATGCACAGAATCCAGAGTCTTTAAATATAAAAGTCTGATACCAACTATAGCTAAAGTGTGAAAAAGTTTCACCGGGACCTTGAGAATGACTGGAGTTGGATAGACTGGTATGCCTGGCACCCAGAGTCTGTCTTATGCCAATAAACTTCTGGGGTGAGACCTTTTTGTAATCAGGTCAAGGATTTTTTTTCCATTTTCTCCATTTTTCTGGACCTATGCAAACATTGGCAATTGCCACTATCACACCTTTACTATATTTTTTTACTCTTATCCTTTAAGGGAAATAAATACAACTTACTGATCTTAAAAACAAATTACTGTAGTAGAATGCCTGTCTCGAATACAGGCAGGGGATGGGAAGGGGGAGGGGGGTAATGTTGCACTGGTGAAGGGGGGTGTTCTGGTTATGACTGTAACCCAAATATGATTATGTTAATTAAATAAAAATATATTTAATAAAAAATCAGAGTTGGTTGCATGCTAAGTACCTTAATTCTGTCTCTCCATTCCATTTGAGTATTTTTCCTCATGAGCTGCTCATTTTCTTTGGGATTTTTTTTCACTGGGGTAACATTTTTTTATATTTATATAACATTTTTTAATATTTATACGTTTTAGAGGCTCTGGGCTTTTTGTTTGTTTAGTTGGTTTTTGTTTTTGGGTAGAGTTCAGGGCTTTTCCTTTCTCTACTCTCAGAAATCACTCCTGGCAGGCTCTGGGGACCATTATGGGATGCTGGGAATCAAACCCGGGTTGGCTGCATGCAAGGCAAACACCCTACCCACTGAGCTATTGCTCTAACCCCAGAGGCTCTTATCTGTAGGCTGAAGGTTTGTTGTTTATTTATTTTGTTTTCTTTTTTTGCTTTGTTTTGTTTGGGGCCCACACCCAGCAGTGCTCAGGGGTTACTCCTGATTCTGTGATTACAAATTTCTACCAGTAGGCTGAGGGGGATCATCTGGGATACCAGGGATCAAACTCGGGTTGGCTGTGTGCAAGGCAAAGCGCCCTATCTGTTGTGTTATCACTCTGGCCCATGTAGACTAAAGGTTTGCAAGAATATATGGGCAGGATGTGGCCCAAAAACAAATAGTAAGAAACAAACCAAGAGGCCGGAACAATAGCACAGTGTATAGGGCATTTGCCTTGTATGTAGCCAACCTGGGACAAACCAGGGTTTGATTCCCGGCATCCCATATGGTCCCCCAAGCCTGCCAAGAGTGATTTCTGAGCACAGAGCCAGGAGTAACTGATGAACGCTGCTGAGTGTGGTCTAAAAACCAAATAAATAAATAAAACCAAAAAATCACTGTTTCAACAAACCCAGAATCACTTGTTATTCTCCTTAGGAGGATTTGTTCATAACTGTTTTCCGTTTTTCTATTTAGTTGTTCTTATTTAAGTTGTAAGAGTTTAACATTCTACTAGGAAGAAACCAGCCACAAAGCGTTGAAAGATTTTTTCAGGAGTACTTGGCAAGTTACCTCACCAGTGGTGTGAATTTAGAACCCTTTCCAAGTCAGAACATTCGGTTCCTTTATAAATGTAAACACTGGGCGATGTGGTCCAGACTTACTAACAATCTTGTAATTTTGCATAACCACAATTGTCTTAAATTCTTCCCTCCAGGGTGTAAATATTGCATTTTGATGCCCCCTCCCAAATAAAAAAATGTCTGGAGTGGGGAGAAGAAGTGGTTTAAGAAATGATACTATTAATACTTTTGTTGTTGTTGTTGTTTTTGGGTCACACCCGGCAGTGCTCAGGGGTTACTCCTGACTCTATGCTCAGAAATCGCCCCTGGCAGAGACAGGGGACCATATGGGATGCCAGGATTCGAACCACTGTCCTTCTGCATGCAAGGCAAACGCCTTATCTCCATGCTATCTCTCTGGCCTTGATACTATTAACACTTAAAGGAACATGCATATACGTAGGTTAGAGGGTACTTGGGTCAAAATCACTATCACCAAAATAAAGATGTGGGAAATATAGAATTACCTGCAGCAAAACTGGCTCCATGTTTTCGGAGCATCTTTGTCTTCGGGAGTCTTGGTCAATGCTAGAACAGAAATTTAATTTGCAAGCCAACTTACTGTCTGTGCTCTTTAAACGTATTTTTGGCGACTGGATTGTTAGAGGATTATGCAAAGAACTGCCCATCACTGGGTTATTCACGTGGCCCATTCACTTCTTGAAATACTAACTACCAGGGGAAGCACTGGAAAGGAGTATCGATCACACTGTGGGACTGAATGCAGATTGCTAAAGGCTCCCCATTCCCGGACAAACATCTTTTATGCTGGGGCGGCATCTGCATGCAGAATGCATCTCCAGATGGTGCCTGGGCACACAAGGGGCGCCTGCCAGTGCAGGTGTGGACACTGGTTGTGCACCTGCTGCCAGTCCTTGCGTGACCACAAGCCACCCGCTGACCCTCACTGCCCTTCACTGGGCCACCAGCTGCGGCATAATCTTGGCAGACTCTGATCTGAGGCTACTAAAGTCTCAAAAAGCCAGATCAAACCAATAAAAGGGGGCGGTGGCTGAGCCTTGAGTAGAAACAGGTGGTCTGCCACACAAACTTCCCAAACTTTGCGGTGTTTGGGAGCACTTTTTTGTTTTTTGGGGTCACATCCGGCAGCGCTCAGGGGTTACTCCTGGCTCTATGCTCAGAAATTGATCCTGGCAGGCTCCGGGGACCATATGGGATGCCGGGATTCGAACCACCAGTTCTGCATGTAAGGAAAACGCCTTACCTCCATGCTACCTCTCAGGCCCCGGGGGCACTTTGTTTTTGTTTTTGTTTTTTTTGGGGCCACACCTGTCTGATGCTCAGGGGTTACTCCTGGCTAAGCACTCAGAAATTGCCCCTGGCTTGGGGGGACCATATGGGACACCGGGGGATCGAACCCTGGTCCTTCCTTGGCTAGTGCATGCAAGGCAGACACCTTACCTCTAGCGCCACCTCACCGGCCCTGGGGGGGGCACTTTTTTGGGGGGGCCCACACCCGGTGGTGCTCAGAGGTTACTCCTGGCTGTCTGCTCAGAAATAGCTCCTGGCAGGCACGGGGGACCATATGGGACACCAGGATTCGAACCAACCACTTTAGGTCCTGGATTGGCTGCTTTCAAGGCAAACGCCCTGTGCTATCTCTCCAGGCACCAGGGGGCACAGTTTTAACACAAATTTAAAACTCATGTTCTTGGAGCCAGAGAGATAGCACAGCGGTAGGGTGTTTGCCTTGCATGCAGATGATCCAGGACAGTCCGGGTTCAATCCCTGGCATCCCATGTGGCCTCCTGAGCCTGCCAGGGGCGATTACTGAGAGAAGAGCCAGGAGTAACCCCTGAGCGCCACCAGGTGTAACCCAAAAACTAAAAAAACTAAAAAAAAATGTTTAAATAAATAAAACCCGTGTTCTTGAACTCAACTCTCCAGAGTTTGAGTTATGACCCCCTCTGTCCTCCCCATCCCTTCTAAACTGGAAAAGGTCAGGACAGTGCAACCAGTGGCTTGGTTTTACAGCTCCTGAAAAAAAAAATTCCAGAAAATTAGCTTGGGGTACCCTCATCCGGCTCATGCCCACGATCACCTGCACCTCAATGCCCACAGCAGCTGGAGTTCTGGTTGTCCTAGCAGAGTGCACCTGACTAGACATGGGCGTGGACAATCTGTCAGTCTGGGACCTGGTAGCTCCCTCTTCTTGCAGACACCTGTGGGGGAATGAATACTCCCCATTCCCAAATCACACACACACACACACACACACACACACACACACACACACTGCCACAGGCCAGTTTGTCAATCTGGGACTTTTGTGTATGTAAACACTAAGCTCCATCTAAGGCTAAATACCAGCACAATCACAGATCAGGGTAGGATCAGTAACATAATGATCCCATGGAAATGTTTACATACACAACATGGGACGGGCTAGCTCCTTCTTCTTGCAGACACCTGCTGGGGGAATCCTCCTCACCCCAACACACACACACACACACACACACACACACACACACACACACACACACGGTGCCACAGGACTTGGTTAGTCTGTCAGTCTGGGACCAGCTAGCTTCCTCTTCTTGCATATACCTGTCAGGGGAATGAATACTCCTCATCCCCAAATCTCTCTCTCTCTCTCTCTCTCTCTCTCTCTCTCTCTCTCTCTCTCTCTCTCCCCCTCTCTCTTCTCTCTCTCCTCCCTCTCTCTCCTCTCCCCCTGTCTTTCCTCTCTCTCTCCCCCTCTCACCTCTCTCTCCCCCTTTCCTCTCTTCCTCTCTCTCCTCTCTCTCCCCCTCTCTCACCTCTCTCTCCCCTCTTCTCTCCTTTCTCTCTCCTCTCCTCTCTCTCTCCTGTCTCTCCCCCTCTCTCTTCTCTCTCTCCTACCTCTATCTCCTCTCTCTACCTCTCTCCTATCTCTCTCCTCTTTCTCCTCTCTCCCCCTCTCTTCTCTCTCCTTTCTCCTCTCTTCTCTCTCTGTCTCTCTCTCTCCTCCCTCTCTCTTCTCTCTCCTCCCTCTCTCTTCTCTCTCTCCTCCCTCTCTCTCCTCCCTCTCTCTTCTCTCTTTCCTCCCTCTCTCTTCTCTCTCTCCTCCCTCTCTCTTCTCTCTCTCCTCCCTCTCTCTTCTCTCTCTCCTCCCTCTCTCTCCTCTCCCCCTGTCTTTCCTCTCTCTCTCTCCCCCTCTCACCTCTCTCTCCCCCTCTCTTCTCTCTCCTTTCTCTCTCCTCTCCTCTCTCTCTCCTGTCTCTCCCCCTCTCTCTTCTCTCTCTCCTACCTCTATCTCCTCTCTCTACCTCTCTCCTATCTCTCTCCTCTTTCTCCTCTCTCCCCCTCTCTTCTCTCTCCTTTCTCCTCTCTTCTCTCTCTCTTCTCTCTCTCTCCTCTCTCTCTGTCTCTCTCTGTCTCTCTCTCTCTCTCTCTCTCTCTCTCTCACACACACACACACACACACACACACACACACACACACACACACACACACACGGTGCCACAGGCCAGTCTGTCAGTCTGGGACCAGGTAGTGTCCTCTTCTTGCACACACCCCGAACACACACACAGAGACACAGACACACACACACAGACACACACAGACACACACACACACACACACACACTGCCCAGGCCTGGCCCTAACTCCGGGCTTCGAAGCCGCTGACTGACTGATTGACAGACAGAAGTAGTCCGTGCGGGACTACTTTCCGCGGACCCTCCCGCGGCGGGCGGAAGGATCCTGGCTGCGCGGGGTCCGCGCGGAGGGAGGGAGATAGTGAAGGAGTGAGGGAGTGCGGTCGGTCTGGGCCAGCGCGGGCGGGGCGGGGGCGGGGGCGGAGGGCAGCGCGTGCGAGGCGAGAGCGGCAGTGCGCCTGCGCGCCCGCCGCCGCCGCCGCCGCCACAGCCACCGCCGCCGCCGCCGCAGCCTGTCTGTCAGCCCGCCTGTCCGTCTGTCAGGCCGCGCGAGGGGCCTCGCCGGCGCCTCAGCCCCGCGCCCGCCATGGCTCAGATCCTCCCCATCCGTTTCCAGGAGCACTTCCAGGTGAGGCCCAGCCTGAGCGGGAGGGAGAGCGCCGGAGCCGGCGGGTCGCGCCTCGCCTCGCCTCGCCTCGCCTCGCATCCTGACAGCCGCGCCCCCGCCCCGCCCCCACCCGACCCGGATCCTTGGGCGGGGGCGGGGCCGGGCGGCGGCTCTGTCACGTGCACACACACGTGCGCGCGGACAGATGTGCGGCGCCGTCGAAGCTCGTTGTGGGCGGGGCCAGGAGCGAGTTCTGAACGCGGAGCCAGGAGGAACCCCTGAGTGCAGTTGGGTGTGGCCCCAAAACTTAAGAAAAAAGAAGGGCCAGGGAGAAAGCACGGAGGTAGGGCGTTGGCCTTGCGTGCACAAGGACGGGAGTTGAAATCCCGGCATCCCACATGGTCCCCCCACCCCAAGCCTGCCAGGAGCCATTTCTAAGCGCAGAGCCTGGAGGAACCCCTGAGCGCAGCTGGGTGTGGCCCAAAAACTAAGAAAAAAGAAAAGGGCCAGAGAGATAGCATGGAGGTCGGGTGTTTGTCTTGCATGCAGAAGACTGGTGGTTCGAATTCCATATGGCATCCCATAGGGTCTCCTGAGCCTGCCAGGAGCGATTTCTGAGTGTAGAGCCAGGAGGAACCCCTGAGTGCAGCTGGGGGTACCCCCCAAATAAGAATGCAAAGGGGATTGGGTAGGTAAGCACAATAAGCCTGTCTGACTTGTAGCATAGACCCCCCTCCCCAGGTGAACAACGTAAGGTTAAAACAGATGGCATAGCAAGAAATAGAGCCAGTGGGCCCGGAGAGATAGCACAGTGGCGTTCGCCTTGCAAGCAGCCGATCCAGGACCAAAGGTGGTTGGTTGGAATCCCGGTGTCCCATAGGGTCCCCCGTGCCTGCCAGGAGCTATTTCTGAGCAGACAGCCAGGAGTAACCCCTGAGCACCGCCAGGTGTGGCCCAAAAAACAAAAAACAAACAAACAAAAAATAAAAACCAAAAAAAACCCCCCAAAAAACAAAAAAAGAAACAGAGCCAGAGCAATAGAAGTAGGGCTTTTATTTGCCTTGCATGCAACCAACACAGGATTTCTGAGCATAGAGTCACAAGAGGAACCCCTGAGCGCCGCCGGGTGTGACCCCAAAAACCAAAAACAAAAACAGTCAAGACTGGTCTGGAGCAATAGCATGGAGGTGGGGCATTTGTCTTGCATGCAGAAGGACGGTGGTTCGAATCCCATATGGCATCCCATAGGGTCCCCCCTCAAGCCTGCTGTTTCTTTCTTTCTTTCTTTCTTTCTTTCTTTCTTTCTTTCTTTCTTTCTTTCTTTCTTTCTTTCTTTCTTTCTTTCTTTCTTTCTTTCTTTCTTTCTTTCTTTCTTTCTTTCTCTCTTTCTCTCTTTCTCTCTTTCTCTCTTTCTTTCGCCACACCCGGCGTTGCTCGGGGGTTACTCCTGGCTGTCTGCTCAGAAATAGCTCCTGGCAGGCACGGGGGACCATATGGGACACCGGGATTCGAACCAGACACCTTTGGTCCTGGATCGGCTGCTTGCAAGGCAAACGCTGCTGTGCTATCTCTCCGGGCCCCAGGAGCGATTTCTGAGTGCAGAGTCATTCGAGGAACCCTTGAGCGCCGCCTGGGTGTGGCCCAAATCATCACCCCTCCAAAAATAAAAGATGGGGACCGACCGTCCAGCGGGCCGTGCCCGAGCTTGTGCCTCTGTCCCTTGGCGTGTAGTGGCCGACCCCGAGTTGGTTGGTGCTTGTCACCTGCCTGAGCCGCCAAGGACCGATGACGGCGTGTTGGGGAGACCCACCCCTTCGATCCACGCCCCCTCCCCGCGCCCCCGAAAGTCTCCGAACTACAGGCGCGCTGCAGGAAGAACTAGAAAGCGACCCGCTGGGGTGTGCGGAGGGCGCGGTGCCCAGTGCACCCCGCGCCCCGCACGCTTGTGCCCTTTGGGGAAGGATGACGGGACGCGGTTCCAGGCGGCGACGTGCATGACCCAGTACCAGCGGCTCTGTCCCGAGAGCTTGAAGTTAAATGGATCTTAGTCCTGCTGTATAGGACACACACACACACACACACACACACACACACACACACACACACACTGTATATATGAAGTTACACACACATACATACTGTATATATGAAGTCCCAATTTCTCTAGAGGAATTAGATGGCCGCAGAGATGCTAAGTAGATTTTCCTGTCTTCTGGCATCAGCAGGGACCTGAGAGAGTACAGGGTTTAGTTAGGTGTTTGCTTTGCACATGGCCGACCTGGGTTCATGCCCGCCACCACATAGGATTTCTCCTGCGTATCGCCAGGAATGGTACCTGACTAGAGAGAAATAAGCTCTAAGCACCGCTGGGCGTGGTCCCCAACCCAAAATAATAGGAGAATTCACTGGCCTTGTGTCTTGTTTCTTTGTTTTGCTTTTGTTTCGGGGCCACGCATGTTCTTGGCTCTATGCTCAGGGATCACTCCTCGGTGAGCTCAGAGGACCATGTGTGGTTCAGGGATCAAACCATGTGACTGTGTGCAGGGCAAATACCCTACCTGTTGCACCATTGCACTCTGGCCCTCATTGATCTTTTTTTTTTTACTATTTAGATGTATAACAAAAAATAGTGGGTTGAAAGGCAATGTTTTCACACCACCAAACACTTTTATGTTCAAATAAGATAGGGCTTAAGGGGAGATAGCACAGCGTTGTTTGCCTTGCAAGCAGACGACCCAGGACCTAAGGTGGTTGTTGGTTTGATCCCCGGGTGTCCCATGTGGTCCCCCGTGCCTGCCAGGAGCTATTTCTGAGCAAATAACCAGGAGTAACCCCTGAGTACCGCCGGGTGTAGCCCAAAAACCAAAAAAATAATAATAAAAGATAGGACTTAAGTGCCCTTTATGACCAGAAAAATCTCATTCTACAGATTGGCAACTTGTTTTGGCCCCTAGTCAGTGTCACTTAGTCAGTAATAGCCTGGGGTTGGGTGGAGGTGGAAAAATACAAGCACTGCTTCTAACTATAATATAATGACACAGTTATCATTTACTGACCATTTTCTCTTGTACATCATTGTATTTGGTACGTGTAAATGTAATTATTATGTTAAGTAGTTAAGATCAAATTAAACAGTCAGTTGGTGCCAGAGCTTGTGCTCTAACCCAGGTCACCTTATGATTGCAAAGCTTTTGCATTAAGCCACTATCAAAATGTGTTCTTTTCAAGAGGCAGGGGAGAGGGAGCAATGAAGGGATTGAGGCCTGAACCTCTGGATCATAAAGGTTATTTCTTGCTTTGTGCTCAGGAGTGACTTCTGCTGCTACTCAGAGGATATGGTGCTGGGGATCCAAACTGGGATTTGGTATGCAAGGGAAATTCTGTAACCCTTAAACTATCTTTCCAGCTCAGTAAGGCATTTTAAATTCCCATAAAGTGCATAATGCCTCGAAGAAGTGTGGTCTAGTCTATTATTTGTGTGACTTGAAGCATGCAAACTATATGGATGGAACCCTGTGATTTATAGTCTGTCTAAGAAATAATTGATTAAGTTGCTTTGTATTCCTCGTCTAGTTTGCATACATTCTCTTTGCTAAAGACATTTCAGAACTTATGCCTATTTTTTTTAAATCCCTAATATTGCCCCTCTCCCCACTGATTAAAGATGATTTGAGAAAATAGAAAGCATAAACTGACAGGTTCCCTCTGCAGATCTTCAGTCTACAGGCTCAAAGGCTTGTCTGTAGTCATCCTTTTTCAGCCTCCCTGTTACCTTAAAACATGTGGTCCTTTATTTTGCTTCTGTCTGGATTCTTCATTCTGCCTTTAAATAGAGCTTCCACTCTTCACCTTCTTCACCTATGAAATAGGAACTAAAAAACTGCATATCAGGGACTAGAGAGATAGTGTGTACATTTGCCTTGCATGAGGCTAACCCAGGTTTGATTGTTGGTACCCTATATAGTCCCCAAGCCTGCCAGGAAAGATCTCTGAGGGCAGAACCAGAAGTAAACCCTGAGCACCACCAGGTGTGGTGGGCCAACTCATCTCCTTAAGAACATATTGGGGGCCCGAAGAGATAGCACAGCGGCGTTTGCCTTGCAAGCAGCCGATCCAGGACCAAAGGTGGTTGGTTCGAATCCCGGTGTCCCATATGGTCCCGCATGCCTGCTAGGAGCTATTTCTGAGCAGACAGCCAGGAGTAACCCCTGAGCACTGCCGGGTGTGGCCCAAAAACCAAAAAAAAAAAAAAAAAAAAAAAAAAAAAGAACATATTGGAAGGGCTGGAGAGATAGCATGGAGGTAAGGCATTTGCTTGCATGCAGAAGGTCGGTGGTTTGAGTCCCGGCATCTCATATGGTCCCCCAAGCCTGCCAGGAGTGATTTCTGAGCGTAGAGCCAGGAGTAACCCCTGAGCGCAGCCGGGTGTGACCCAAAAACAAACAAAAAAGCATATTGGAAACTTGATGCCTAGATTATCTTGATCACTTGTTTGTGATCAGAAGCTAATGAATGTCATGTGAAGTATTAAATGGTTTCTAGCATATAAAACCCTGTGTTCTGGGGCTGGAGAGATGGCATTTGCCTTGCAATGCAGCCAACCCAGGATGGACAATGGTTCGAATCCCAGCATCCCATATGGTCCTCTGAGCCTGCCAGGAGCAATTTCGGAGTGCAGAGCCAGGAGTAACCCCTGAGTGTGACCCCCCTCCAAAAAAACACCTGTATTTTTTTTGATGGGGAGAGGTTGGTTTTTGGGTTACATCTGGTGGTGCTTATAGGCTACTCCTGGTGACACTGCCTGATGCAAGGCTATTGCCTTAACCACTGGAGGAGTATGTGTGTATATACAACCAGTGGCTCAGGGGTTACTCCTGACTCTGAGCTCAAGTTCCCTACCTGCTGTACTATCTCTCTAACCCCTGTGCTATCATTCTAGTTCCCAGCCCTGTATTCTTTTCTATTTAGTGATTGATGGATTGGGTATTTGGGCTACACCTGGTGGCACTCGAGGTACTCCTAGTTCTTTGTTTAGATAGAATGTTGTTTCCATCCATCCAGGCCCTATATTCTCATTAACTGTTATTACCATTATGGTAGCAGTCTTTTAGAGTTAAGCCATTGACCCATAGTTTCATCAGGCATATCAAGTTGAGAACTAGGGCTCTTCCCCTATATGTATCTCTTCTCCATTTTTTCAACCAAGAGTCTAGGAGAGTGCTATGAGTGCTTCCTATTCTGTTGGTTCTTCTTCATATTTATTATGATATTTTGTTTGGGGGCCTGTACTGGCAGTACATAGGACTTACACCTATTAGCACCCTGGGATCACTCTGGTAGGGTTCTGAGAGAAGGAAACAAATTGGGATTGGCTTTGTTCAAGCAAGTGCCCTATCTTCTACCTTCTGTATTATCTCTCCAATCCTATTTATTTGGTGTTCCTGGGATTTTTATTTTTGGCAAATTGAGCTAGCAGTTCAGTACAAGGGCTACAAGATGAGGTGCTTTTTTTAGGTTCTGTTTTACCAGAAATTATGTGGGCCACCACAACAATGTTTTGGTGCTTCCAGGATTGTACCTAGCAATGCTTGAGCATCATATGGTGACCCAGGGTCAGATGCAAAGAAAGTATCTTAACCTCTCTGCTGTATCTCTAGCCCTCTGATTTATTTTTGACATTAGTCTGTCTCTCCCGTCATGACCACCACTTTCCTAGACTATGTCACATTCTTCACTTAAATTGCCATATTAATTATTGTCTCCAGTTGTATGCCTCCAATCTTAATCTTCAGTCATTCATTCTCTAGCACATCAAAAATTTGCTCAAGGGACAAAAATGTGCCTAAAAGCCATGAGGCCAGAGGGATAGCATGCAGAAGGGCACTTGCCTTGCACGTTGCCAATCCAGATTTGATCCCAGGCATCCCATTGGGTCCCCTGAGTTCACCAGGAGTGATTCTTGAGCACAGAGCCAGGAGAATCCCTGAACATTTCCAGGTATGACCCAAAAAATGTCCCTAAAATCTATCAGAGAATGGTTTAACATTGCTTATAGTAGGAAAATGCCAGACTTTCATTAAAGCCCTGCTCAGCTAATCCATTGTCTTCTTTTTTCTTGGACCTTTTGGGTATGTGGGGGGGGGGGAACGACAATAACTTTTAGAGGTATGGGGAGTTTTTAGAGGTATGAACACCCTCCCTGTGGTGCTCCCACATGTACCATACTTTAAACTATCTCCCCAATGTATCTTTGTGGGCTCTGAAAATGCTGCCTCTTTCCAGTTTCTTTTTCCCTTCTTACTATGCAACTAAGTCCTCCTTAGCCTTTTGGTATTTTCTCAGAGACATTCTCTTTTGAGTCAATCCCTGACTCATCAGAGTTGGAACCCTTTCTTGTCACCCTGTAACTTTTTTTTTTTTTTTTTAGTTTTTCGGGCCACACCCGTTTGATGCTCAGGGGTTACTCCTGGCTAAGTGCTCAGAAATTTTCCCTGGCTTGGGGGGGACCATATGGGACGCCGGAGGATCGAACTGCGGTTCTTCCTTGGCTAGCACTTGCAAGGCAGACACCTTACCTCTAGCGCCACCTTGCCGGCCCCTTCACCCTGTAATTTTTAAAGTATCCTTTATAAGATCCTTATTCTAGGGCTGGAATAATAGTACAGTGGGGTAGAGTACTTGTCTTGCACAAGACCAACCTAGATTCAGTCCCTGGCATCCCATATGGTTTCCTAAGCACTGGTAGGAGTAATTCCTGGGTTCAGAACCAGGAGTAATCCCTGGGCGGAGACATCACTGGGTGTGATCCCAAAATAAAAACTAACAAAAATGAATCCTCGGGAGGAGAGATAGCATTGAGGTAGGGCATTTGCCTTGTATGCAGAAGGACGGTGGTTCGAATCCCGGCATCCCAGATGATCCCCCAAGGCTGCCAGGAGCGATTTTTGAGTGTAGAGCCAGGAGTGAACCTTGAGCACCAAGGGGTGTGACCCAAAAACCAAAAAAAAAAAAAAAAAAAGAATCCTCATCTCATAATGTTAACGTTATTCATTTTTCCTACTGGACTATGAACTCTAGGAAGTTAGTTAGGATTCTTTCTCTTTACAGTTGTAATCCCATAGCCTAATATAATAGACCTTAAGACATTTGAAGGGGGCCGGAGAGATAGCACAGCTATAGGGCGTTTGCCTTGCAAATAGCCGATCCAGGACAGATGGTGATTTGAATCCCGGCATCCCATATGGTCCCTCAAGCCTGCCAGGAGCAATTTCTGAGCACAGAGCCAGGAGTAACCCCTGAGCGCTGCTGGGTGTGACCTCCCCCCCAAAGAAAACACAAAAAACAAAAAGACATTTGAAGGAATAAAACTAATTTCATAATACCATCTGAGTAATTGATATTTATTGATAAAATTATTTCTTTTTTCTTATTTTTTTGGTTTTTGGGCCACTCAAGGACTGCTTGGGTATGCCAAAAACAATAGCAACAACAAAAGAAGAAAGGAGAAATAAGTTCTGCATATATATTAAACATATATATTTAATATATATATGTATATATATGTTAAAAGGAGAAAGTAGGGGCCGGGAAGGTGGCGCTAGAGGTAAGGTGTCTGCCTTGCCTTGCAAGCGGATGGACCGCGGTTCGATCCCCTGGTGTCCCATATGGTTCCCCCAAGCCAGGGGCGATTTCTGAGCACATAGCCAGGAGTAACCCCTGAGTGTCAAACGGGTGTGGCCCAAAAACAAAACAAAACAAAAAAATAAAATAAAAGGAGAAAGTATGGGGCCGGAGTGATAGTACAGTGGTAGGGAGTTTGCCTTGCATGCGGCTGACCCAGGATGGATCTGGGTTCAATCCCTGGCATCCCATATGGTCCCCAAGCCTGGAGTGATTTCTGAGCACATAGCCAGGAGTAACACCTGAGCATCACCAGGTGTACCCCCTGACCCCCCAAAAAAAATATATACAGTCTGGTTACTAGTAAATACCAATTCCATTCATCTAAACTTTGTTTTCTCTGTAAATTTTAGTTTCTGTGCCATATTTAGAAATCTAATTCTAGACACTTTACATCTGTGAATTTAACTGTAAGAACATAAATATTTTTTGTTTTAAATTTTGACGTACTTTATATGAAAATATTTGGACCAGATTTTTCCCAAAAGAAAAATATAGTTTTATAATCATCAGTGCAACAAAATAGAACTATGAATATGAATTTTATTTTGCGGGCTGGAGTGATAGCATAGCAGTAGAGCATTTGCCTTGCATGCTGCCAACCTGGGACATATGCAGATTCAATCTCTGGCATCCCATATGGTCCCCTAAGCCTGCCAGGAGCAATTTCTGAGCACAGAGTCAGGAATAACTCCTGACCACTGTGGGTGTGGCCCAAAAAAGAAAAAAAAAAGAACTTTATTTTTCTTTAGGTTTTTGGTCTACATGACTACTTCTGGATTCTTGGTCAGAGGGCACGCCTAGTAGTGTGGTACCAAGGATCAAATTCCTATAAGCAATGCATGCACAGTAATCTCCAGCCTAATGAGCCTTCTCTTCAGCCTCTGTACATATGACCTTTTATTCTTCAGTAAATTTTTCAAAAATGTACTCTCATAGACCTCAGATAGAGTACCTGCCTTGCTTTAGTAGGTCAAAAGTTTCATATTCTTGGGGTGGAGCAATAGTACATTGGGTAGAGCACTTTCCCTGCATGTGGCCAACCTGGGTGTGATTCTCAGCATCCCATAGGTCCCAAACACTGCCAGAAGTAGTTCTTTTTTTTTTGTTTGTTTGCTTCTGGGCCACATTCATGGCATGAATGGCAGCATTCATGGGTTACTCCTGACTCTGTGCTCAGAAATCACTCCTGGCAGACTCAGAGGACCATATGGGATATCAGGGATCAAACCCAGGTCAACCATGTGCAAGGCAAATGCCCTATCCACTGTTCTATCACTCTACCACCCCCTACCCCCAGAAGTAATTCTTGAATGCAGAGAAATTACTACCTGATTACTACTGGTTGTGGTGCCAAACACACATACATACACACACTCATGCACACATATAAATGCATACATACAAGTAGTTTCATACTCTTTAAAAAGAGTTCCATGCCCAGTACAGCCCCAACAACTGAATGGGATCTCTTCTGTAATGATCCTTTGTGCCACAACCAGATGTTACTCTCACAACCAAGTGTGTGAACACTGGTACTGTATCAGAGCAATAGCAGCAAGAGGAAGGTGAAGGAGAAATGCATCTGGAGCTTACTTTTTTTTGTTTGTTTGTTTGTTTTTGGGTCACATCCGACAGCGCTCAGGAATTACTCCTGGCTTGATGCTCAGAAATTGCTCCTAGGGCCCGGAGAGATGGCACAGCGGCGTTTGCCTTGCAAGCAGCCCATCCAGGACCAAAAGTGGTTGGTTCGAATCCCGGTGTCCCATATGGTCCCCCGTGCCTGCCAGGAGCTATTTCTGAGCAGACAGCCAGGAGTAACCCCTGAGCACTGCCGGGTGTTCTTTACATGACTGAAACCCAAACACAATCATGTATATAATCAAGGTGTTTAAATAAAAAAAAAAACCTCAAAAAAATAAAATAAATAAAATAAAATAAAATTATATGTATGTGTAAAAACAAAACAAAAAAAAACAGGGTGAGGGGTGTAGCTTGCGTTGTAAAACACAGCCCTGGCATGCTTCAGGCCCTGGATTTGATTGCCAATACCTAAAAAAAAGAAAAAAAAGAAAAAAAAAAAAAAAGAAATTGCTCCTGGCAGGCTCAGGGGACCATAGGGGATGCCGGGATTCGAACCACCGTCCTTCTGCATGCAAGGCAAATGCCCTACCTCCATGCTATCTCTCTGGCCCCCTGGGGCTTTTTTATATTTCATACATTGAAATAAGGTTTTCCTCCCACAACTTCAGATTGGAGTGATTTCTTTTGCCTTATCACAGTAGGGTTTTTTTTGTTTTTGTTTTTGTTTTTTTGTATTGTTTGGGGACTACAGTTAAACTCAGGGATTATTCCTTTCTGGCTCTGTGCTCAAAGATCACTTTTGGCAGAGCTGTAGGAACTATATAGGGGTCTAGGGATCAAATCCTGGAAAATCCATGTAAAGCAAGCTCCCTATCCACTGCACTATCTAGCTTTAGTCAAATACAGTTTTGAGATTTTGGTTTGAGTGTAGAACCAGGAATAACCCCTGAACACTGAGGGTGTGGCTTCAAAATCCCCCCCCCCCATTTTTTTGCTTTGTAGTGTTTTTTTTTTGAAGTGTATTTCTAATGTGATGTTCTTAGCAAATACTAGTCTTGATATATATATAAGCTATGTAAATTATAGGACCTGAGGATTCAAAAACATCCTGTAAGCAGTAGTCACCTCAGAATCTTTGAGCAATTTCTGAGCTCAGAGCCAGGAGTAACCCCTGAGCATTGTGGGGTGTGACCCAAGAAACAAACAAAAAAGTAATCACCATCTATCTGGAGTATGTGTGGAATGGTGAGCCTTTATGAATACGGCTTGGTATGGGACTAAATATTGAATGAATTGGGCCTCTTTGGAGAACAGATTCTCACCATAGAACACTTTTATATGTTCAGAACCCCTAAGCTGGAGCCAAAACAATAATACAGTAGGTTGTTTGCTTGTCTTGCATGCTGCCAACCTGAGTTTGATATCCAGCCCTCCATAAAGTTTCCATAGCTCTGCCAAGTGTGATCCTTGAGCACAGAACTGGGAGTAACACAGTGGGTGTGATCCCAAGTTTACTTCACAAGATTTTCAACACTTTTGTGTTTATTAGACTGTAAGAAAAATCAAGTTCTAGAAGGATCTTAGTCAAGGTTCTTTCCAAGCAGCTGAGGCAAGTCTATCTGGATGGCACAGAGACTGTTCCTGAACTCTCTCTCCCCTGAACTATCTTCAATGGTGTTTGCTTTGCACACAGCTGACCCTGTTCCATCACTGGTATCATATATGGGCAACATAGCACTGCCAAGAGTGATTCCTGAGCTCATAGTCATGAGTAAGCCCTGAGCATTTCCAGGTGTGCACCCCCCCCCAAGATTATGTACAGATTGAAGCATGCATTTGTTACTTTTTAACAACCTCCTGGGGCAATGGTTGTTAGTAACTGTTCCCAATTTTTGTTTTACTTGTCTCTACGCTCCCTGATTTACTTTCCCTTGCTTCTTTACTAGATCTGTTTCTTCAGTCTTTTCTCCAGACTTTCTTCTTTCCTCTTCCTGTAATTGAAGCTTGCTGGTAGTCATAAGTTTGAACATGCCAGGAAGAACTTTCCAACACTCTTGACTGGCTTAAGAAAGATGCCACAGAGCTAGGATGTCAAAGTTCAGTAACAAAATTAGAATCTAAATAGATCTTGACAGGCTTAAATCCAACTAGTTGACATTTAACAGGGATAAATATAGGGTCTTATGCATTGGATTTTAAAAATTGGTGGTGGGAATGTTGCACTGGTGAAGGGGGGGGTGTTCTTTACATGACTGTAATCATACAACTATAATCATATTTGTAATCACGGTGTTTAAATAAAGATAATTATAAAAAACATTAAAAAATACAGATAACCTGGTATAATATGAAAGAGGGTGTGTAAAGCTCTATGTAAATGTAATTATTAAAGTAATGTAGTTCTAGAATTTTAGTCATAAAAATTCTACGGAAGACCTTAGTATGATCATTTTTCTTAGGTCCTCGATTGTAAATCTCCATTTTTAAATTAGGAAAATCTTGTTCATAGGTTTGAATTTTTTTTGGGGGGGGTCACACCTGGCGGTGCTCAGGGTTTACTCCTGGCTCTGCACTCAGGAATTACTAGTGGCAGATATGGGGACCATATCTGGGATATGGGATGACGGGATTCAAACCACCGTCTATCTTGAATTGGCCACATGCAAAGCAAATACCCTACCACTGTGCTAACTCTCGGGCCCCTAGGTTTGAAATATTAAAGTGCAGATCAAATTTGACTGCCTAAACAAGGAATCTCTTTTTTTGTTTTGTTTTGTTTGTTGTTTTTTGTTTTTTGTTTTATTGGGCCACACTCATTTGATGCTCAGGGGTTACTCTTGGCTAAGCACTCAGAAATTGCCCCTGGCTTGGGGGGACCATATGGGACACTGGTCCTTCCTTGGCTAGCGCTTGCAAGGCAGACACCTTACCTCTAGCGCCACCTCGCCGGCCCAAGGAATCTCTTTCTTATATAACCTCTATGTGCTATCTTCACTGGAATAAGGCAGTGAGTAAACCTGAGAAAAAAGATGGTTTAGAAGGAAATAGGACCAGCATCTTCAGAGAAGGCACTGGAAATGAAAACATGGGTGTTCGGTGCAACAAGAGCTTTTGGTTCATTGATCCAGGAAATTGTTTTTTTCACCAACAGTTCTGTATAAACATAGCCTCTGTCGTCCTCTCAGTCAGACTGCAGTCCCTAAGTCCCTTAAATATAGAAACCACAGGACTGTCAGATGAGTAATTTCTTTTTCTAGTTTCCTCAGTATCAACTTTATTTTTGGATTTGTTTAGTTGTAGGACTTGATAGTTAAAAGAAGATCATTAGATATAATGCTTTGTCTACTTTTAATGAATTCTTTATATCAGGGGTCCTCAAACTTTTTAAACAGGGGGCCAGTTCACTGTCCCTCAGACTATTGGAGGGTCTGACTGTAGTAAAAACAAAACTTAGGAACGAATTCTTATGCACACCGCATATATCTTATTTTGCAATGTAGAAACAAAACAGATACAAATACAATATGTGGCCCACAGGCCATAGTTTGAGGACCACTGCTTTATATGGTCAGTTTTAGATGTATAACTGAGGCTGATTTAACTTAATATAGAACTTAGTCTTTGAATATTTGAGACACTCGGCTCCATGCCGGTACAAAAAAAAATAAATCAATATTTGCATAATAAATTACTTATCAGAATTTATAGTAGGAGTCCTTAGTCTTAGTGCTAATGCTACTAAATCTTGAAAAAAAAAACTTGGATTTGGACATATCTCTGGGACACTTTACTACATAAGGACTAGTACTGTAGTATTTGGGATTTTTTTATTTCTTTTGTTTTGGGCCACACCTGGCAATACCTGGGGGTTACTCCTGGTTCTGTACTCAGGAATCACTCCTGGCTGGATCACTTCGGGGGACCATATGGGATGCTGGGGATCAAACCTGGTAGGGCAAAATGTCCTACCCACTATACTATTGCTCTGGCCCTCTGCTGGGATTCGAACCACTGTCCGTCCCAAATCGGTTGCGTGCAAGACAAATGTCTTACCACTGTGCTATCACTCAGGCCACCCTCTAACATTTATTTTTACTGAAAGAATACAAGTTTTAGAACTAAAATATGAAATATTGGGGCCAGAGTAATGGTACATGGGTAGGGCACTTGCCTTGCACATGGACAACTGGGTTTGATCTCTGGCACCCCATTTGGTTCCCCCAGCACTGCCAGGAATTTTTTTGGCCCACACCCGGCAGTGCTCAGGGTTACTCCTGGCTGTCTACTCAGAAATAACTCCTGGCAGGCACGGGGGACCATATGGGATGCCGGGATTCGAACCAACCACCTTTGGTCCTGGATCGGCTGCTTGCAAGGTGTTACTGCTGTGCTATCTCTCCGGGCCCCAGGAATGATTCTTTTTTTTTTTTTTTTTTTGTGGTTTTTGGGTCACACCCGGCAGTGCTCAGGGGTTATTTCTGGCTCCAGGCTCAGAAATTGCTCCTAGCAGGTACAGGGGACCATATGGGGTGCCGGGATTCGAACCGATGACCTCCTGCATGAAAGGCAAACGCCTTGCCTCCATGCTATCTCTCCGGCCCCCAGGAATGATTCTTGAGTGAAGAGTCAAGAGTAAGCCCTGGGGGCCAGAGAGATAGCATGAAGGTAAGGTGTTTACCTTTCATGCAGAAGGATGGTAGTTCGAATCCCAGCATCTCATATGGTCTCCTGTGCCTGCCAGGAGCGATTTCTGAGCATAGAGCCAGGAGTAACCCCTGAGCGCTGCCGGGTGTGATTCAAAAACAAAAACAAAAACAAAAACAAAAGAGTAAGCCCTGATCACTACTGGGTATGGCCCCAAAACATACAGAAGTCTCATAAAAGCTATATTGAAATACAGAAAATTTAAACTTAGCAATATGGAAATAATAAGGAAATATTAATACATTTGAAATGAATGAGTTTTATTCTCCTTCTCTCCTATATTTTAATATTTGGGTTTAGTTTTTTTAAGTACCCAGAAGTGTTTGGGGTTATTTCACACTTGTTATTTGGGATGCTTTCCATTAGTGCTTGGGAGACTGGAGACCATGTGTTACTGCAGATTGCACCTGTGCCTATGTATTTAAAATATGCAGCTATCCAATTAAACTGCCGCTCTAGCTCTAGACTTTTTTTTTTTTCTGGTTTTTGGGCCACACCCGGCATTGCTCAGGGTTTATTCCTGGCTTTGCGCTCAGAAGTTACACTCGGCAGGCTTGGGGGACCATATAGGATACCGGGATTTGAACCAGTTTCCATCCTGTGTTGGCCACGTGCAAGGCAAATGCCTTACCGCTGTACTATCACTCCAGCCCCTAGCTCTAGGATTTTTTACTAGCCTTTGCTTCATCAATAAAAGTAAACTTAAAGGACTGGAGAGATTGTACAGTGGATAGGGTACATGCCTTGCATGTGGCTGATCTCCCCTATGGCCCCTTGAACACTGCCAGGAGCGATTCCTGACTGCAGAGTCAGAGTGATACCTGAGTACTGACAGGTTTGGCCTCAAAACAAACAACAAAAAAGTAAACTTAATGGGAGCAGAGAAATAGGGTGCTTGCTCTGCATGTGGCCAACTCAGGTTCAATTCCTGGCACTCCCTATGGTCTCTGGAGCACTACCAGGAATAATTGTTGAATGCAGAATGAGGAGTGACTCTTGAGCATTGCTGGGTGTGGTCCAAAACCAAACAAAAAGATTTTTTGTGTGTGTGTGGTTTTTGGGTCACACCCGGCAGTGCTCAGGGGTTATTCCTGGCTCCAGCCTCAGAAATTGATCCTGGCAGGCACAGGGGACCATATGGGACGCTGGGATTCAAACTGATGACCTCCTGCATGAAAGGCAAATGCCTTACCTCCATGCTATCTCTCCAGCCCCGAAAAAAGATTTTTTTCAAAGATGGGAGGCTTGAGCAATAGTACAGTGGGTAGGGTTCTTGCTTTGCACGCAGCCAACCAGGTTTGATCACTGAGCCAGGAATAAGTAAAAAGACTTAGAAAAGTTAGCAGTACTGGGACCAAAGTGATAGTACAGTGGGTTGGATCTTTGCACATGCCAATCCAGATTTGATCTTTGGCATCACTTATGGTCCCCTGAGCACCCCTGGGCACTGCTGGATATAGCCCAAAAAAGAAAAAAAAAAAAGAATAAGTTAGTAGTCTTGAATAATCACTTAATTTTAATGTTTTCCCAAATTCTTTTTTTTCCATTGGTTTTTGGGTCACACCCAGCGGCACTCGGGTTACTCCTGTTTTTTACCAAATTCTAACCTTTCCTCTTTTCTTAGATTTTGCTGAATAATGGATAGATCTAATCTCATTCAGAAAGAAAGAAAATAGACCCTAACTAAATGCTTATTTTCTTTTTAGCTCCAAAACCTAGGAATTAATCCAGCTAACATTGGATTCAGCACACTGACTATGGAATCTGATAAGTTTATATGTGTCCGAGAGAAAGTCGGTGAGCAACAGGCACAGGTAGTGATTATTGACATGAGTGACCCAATGGCACCAATTAGACGACCCATCTCTGCAGAAAGTGCCATCATGAACCCAGGCTCTAAGGTGATAGCTCTGAAAGGTAAGTCTCATGGGATCTTTACAAGGAAATTTAACCTCATTTTGTTATTAGATAAATTGTCAGTGTCATAGTAATTAGATTTAATTCAATTCAGATGGATTCACTAGAGAATTCTTCAAATCTTTATTTATTATTTTGGGTCACACCCAGCAGTTGTCAGGGGTTACTCCTGACTCTGTGCTCAGAAATTGTTCCTGGTAGGCTCTGGGGACCATATAGGATGCCGGGAATTGAACCAGCGTCCATCCAGGGTTGGCTGACAAGGCAAATGCCATACCTCTATGCTATCACTCTGGCCCCAAATTCTTCAAACCTTTAAAGAGAACCTACTGTCAATATTTTTCCAGCTCTTCCAGAAAACTGAAGAAATAGAAACACTCCCATACGTTTCTATGAAGCTAACATCACCTGATACCAACAGCAGACAGAGATACCACAAAAAAAAGAGACAAGGGGCCGGAGAGATAGCATGGTGGTAAGGTGCTTCGAATCCTGGCATCCCATATGGTCCTCCAAGCCTGCCAGGAGTGATTTCTGAGCATAGAGCCAGGAGTAACCCCTGAGCGCTGCTGGGTGTGACACCCCCCCCCCAAAAAAAGAGAGACAAACTAATACTGATGATCTATCTTTGCAAATAAATTAAATTACGAATTTTAATTAAAATACTAGCAAATAGAATTATCACACATTCATCAAAAAGATCATACACCAGGGGCCGGAGAGATAGCATGGAGGTAAGGTGTTTGCCTTTCATGCAGAAAGTCATTGGTTCGAATCCCGGCGTCCCATATGGTCCCCCGAGCCTGCCAAGAGCGATTTCTGAGTGTGGAGCCAGAAGTAACCCCTGAGCACTGCCGGGTGTGACCCAAAAACCAAAAACCATAAAAAAAAAAAAAAGATCAGACACCATGACCAAGTAGGATTCATCTCAGGCACTCAAGGATAGTTTAACATACCCAAGTCAGTCATCATAATACAACATATAAATAAAATAAAAAATAATATGACCATATCAATAAAAACAGAGGAAATATTTCACAATAACCACATGATAAAAAACTATCAACTATATGAAAATTGAGGGAAATTTTCTCAATATAGCCAAAGCCATTTACTACAATCCCACAGCAAAAATACTCAGTGAGGAAAAACTAAAAACTTTTCCTTAAAGATTTGGCACAAGACAAGGTTATCCACTCTCACCTCTTCTATTCAATATAGTACTGGTAGTATTTGCCATAGCAATTAGGCAAGAAAAAGAAATCAAGGTCATTTAGATAGGAAAAAGGAGAAAGTCAAGCTCTCACTATTTGCAGATGACATGATACTATAGTTAGAAAGTTCTGAAGAGGACCGGTAGGGCATTTGCCTTGCATGCTGACGACCTGGGATGGGCCCAGGTTCGGTTCCTAGCATCCCATATGGTTACCCAAGCATGCCAGGATCGATTTCTGAGTGCAGAGCCAGCAGTAACCCCTGAGCACTGCTGGATGGGGCCCACCCCCCACCAAAAAAAAAAAAAAAGTAAAGTCCTGAAGACTCTACAAAAAAAACTTATAGAAACAATAGTTCTTTTTAAAAAATTTTGTTTTGATTTATTTTGTTTTGGGACTACACCCAGTTCATAATTCAGACCTGGGGACCCAGTTGTACAGGGGATCCAGTACAAAATCTGTGCTTATCCTTCATCCAGAGAAATGTCTCCTTTTTTACTTTTTGTAAGGGACTGGGAGTGGCTTCCAAGTCATGTTTATTTTTAAATTATATTTTATTGAAACCATTGTGATTTACAAATCTTTGTGTGTGTGTGTGTGTGTGTGTGTGTGTGTGTGTGTGTGTGTGTGTGTGTGATTTACAAAGTCTTTTAAAGTTGAGTTTTAGACATACAATGAATCAGGGCAATTCACCGCCAGTGTCATTTTCACTCTATCAATGTTCCCAGAGTGTATTCCATACCACCACTCTTTGTCCCTCAACCTGCCAGTATACAGGCCCATTTTAAGTTTAGATTGTCAAAGTCTTGGTTTCTTCATTCAATTGTTGTTGACTTTAGCTTGGATATTGAGTTCTGTCCTCTTTTTATCTCTACCAGTGCACTTGAGACTGCTTGACCCCTTACCCCCATACTTTAATATTGGTGTTTCTCCTCCTCCATTCAGTTTCTTTTCTTCTCACTATACTCTGAGGCCAAGGGTATTCGAGACAACTCCCATTTAGACTGCATTTCTTCATGCAGTTATTCTAAATATCATATATTAGTGATATAATTCTGTATTTATCCTTCTTTTGACTTCTTTTAACATAATATCATCCAGTTACATCCATATTGTGGCACATTGCATGATTACATCATTCATTACAGCTGTGTAGTATTCCATTGTATATAGGTATTACATACCTTTTTTTCCGGCATATAAGACGATCCCCTAATTTTGCAGTTAAAACATAGGTTTAGGCCTATATTCGCTGTATCAGACAGAACGTTCCTGTGCTGCAACAGTATGTACCACAGTGAGCCAATCACAACAAGCAAAGGTCCAAAGGTTATACTGTAATAGACGTCCTCTCTGACTCTGGCCAATCCGAGCAGGCTTTTTACAGTGTATAGATTCGGGTACAGAACATTGTCTAATTTGCATGCATAAAAAGCCTGCTTGGATTGGCTGAGTGAGAGAGGCGGTTCGAGCAGCCTTGCAGTGATTGGTGCAGGATGGAGTTGGAAAATTCGTTTTGTGGCAATATTCAGACAATTTTCATTTAGTGGCATATTGAAACACTTTTCGGGATATACTTGGCGTATAAGACGACCCCGATTTTTGGTTGACTTTTTTTTTGTTTCAAAAGTCGTCTTATGTGCTGGAAAATACAGTATATACAATGATCCACTTGTCTGTTGTGAACATCTAGGTTAATTCCAAGTCTTAGCTTGTATTAAGTGCTGCAATGAATACTGGTGTGTATGCATCCTTTTGGATTAATGTTTTTCCGTCTTGTGGATAGATAAACTGAAAAGAGGAATTGCTAGGTCATATTGCAGCTCAATTTTGAGTTTACTGAGAACCCTCCATACCATATTCCATAGGTGCTGGACCAGGCAGCATTCCCACCGACAGTGGATGAGAGTTAGTTTCTCACAACATCCCTGCCACCACAAATTATTCCCAGTATTTTTTTTTTAATTTCTGGGTCACACCTGGTGGCACTCAGGGGTTACTGCTGGTTTCTGGCAGGCATAGGGGACCTTATGGGATGCCAGGATTTGAACCACCATCTGTCCTGGGTTGGCTGCATGCAAGGCAAACATCCTACCACTGTGCTATCTCTCCGGCCCCATGTTCCCAGTGTTTTTTATATGTATCATCCTCACTGGTGTAAAATAATATCTCATTGTTGTCTTGATTTGGATTTCCCTAATGATAAGTGATGAAAAGCATTTTTCTTGTGCCTGTTAGCCATCTGTTGTTCTTCCTCAGAGAAGTATCTTCATTTCCTCACCCCATATTTTATTTTATTTTTTTGGTTTTTGCTCACACACTGCAGCGCTCAGGGGTTACTCCTTGCTCTACGCTCAGGAAGGCTCGGGGCACCATATGGGATTCAGGGATTCGAACCACCATCCTTCTGCATGCATGGCAAATGCCCTACCTCCACGCTATTTCTCTGGCTCCCTTCACCCATTTTTTTACCTTTTTTTTTGGCTTTTTGGGCCACACCCATTTGATGCTCAGGGGTTACTCCTGGCTAAGTGCTCAGAAATCGCCCCTGGCTTGGGGGGGACCATATGGGATGCTGGGGGGATTGAACTGCGGTCCTTCCTTGGCTAGCGCTTGCAAGGCAGACACCTTACCTCTAGCCCCACCTCTCTGGCCCCCCCCTTCACCCATTTTTTGATGAGGTTTTTAGGTTTTGTGGAATTAACCATTGTGAATACTTTTTATATCTTAGATATCAAACCTTTACCTGATGTGTTGAAAGAATTTCCAGGGCCGGGCGGTGGCGCTAAAGGTAAGGTGTGCCTGCCTTGCCTGCGCTAGCCTTGGACCGCGGTTCGATCCCCCGGTGTCCCATATGGTCCCCCAAGCCAGGAGCAACTTCTGAGCGCATAGCCAGGAGTAACCCCTGAGCGTTACCGGGTGTGGCCCAAAAACCAAAAACCAAAAAAAAAAAAAGAAAGAATTTCCATTCAGTGAGCTGTCTTCTAATTCTAACTTGTATTTTTTTTTGCCATACAGAAACTTTTTAGTTTGGTGTAATCCCATTTATTCAAATTTGATATAGCCTTGGTATTGGCATCCTATTATCAAAGAATTCTTTGAGCTCTAAGTCTTTGAATGTTCTGCCTATGTTTTTCTCGATGGATTTTTTTGGATTCGGGTCTAATCTCAAGGTCTTTAATCCACTTTGAATTGACTTTTATGTAGAGTGTGAGATTTGGATCAATCTTGAATTTCTTTTCTTTTTTATTTTTTGGGTTTACTAAGATATTACTCCTGGCTTAGCAATCAGAAACCACCCCTGGCAGGCTCAGGGGACCATATGGGATGCCATGGATAGAATTCAGTTGGTCCTGAGTCAACCACATGAAGGCACACGCCCTACCTTGCTGGGCTATCTATCACTCAGGTCCCTGATCTTTAATTTCTTACATGTGGATATTCAGTTGTTCCAACACCATTGAGACAATAGATTTTTCACAGTAAAGTGGCAGGCTACAAAATTACTTTGCAAAAATTCATGGCTTTCCTATATACTAATAACAAAAGAGAAGAAAGATAATTAACAACTTTCATTCACAATTGTGAATCAGAAAATCAGGTACCTTGGAATCAACTAAGAAGGTGAAAGCTATACAAAGAAAACTATAAAATATTACTTCAGGGAGCCAAAGAGATAGCACAGCAGTAGGGTGTTTGCCTTGCACGCGGCCAATGAGGAATCCTGTCATTCCTTATGGTCCCCCGAGCCTGCCAGGGATAATTTCTGAGTGCAAAGCCGGGAGTAACCCCTGGACTCCAGGCCTTCCCTAGGTGCCAGCCCAGGTGGCCAGAGGGTGAGTGACCAAAAATAAACCCCAACATATATATATATATATATATATATATATATATATATATACACACACTTATGTATGTATGTGTATATATACACATATATATTACTTCAAGAAATAAAAGTGAAGTCAAGAAAATGGAAACACATCCCCTGTTCACAGATTGGGAGGATTAACATAATTAAAATGGCATTACTACCCCCAAAGCATAGTACAAATTTACTAATGATAGTTTTCAAAGAGATAGATCAAACACTCCTAAAATTTATATGGAATAATAAATCTCTACAAAAAGCTGAAGCAATCCTTGGGAAAAAAGAAGATGGGAGGCATCACTTTCTTCAAATTCAAACTGTACTACAAAGTGGCAGTAATTAAAAGAGCATGACGGGGCCGGAGAGATAGCACAGCGGTAAGGCATTTGCCTTAGAAGCAGAAGGACGGTAGTTCAAATCCCAGCATCCCATATGGTCCCCCGAGCCTGCCAGGAGTGATTTCTGAGCATGGAGCCAGGAGTAACCCCTGAGCGCTGCCGGGTGTGACCCAAAATCTAAAAAAATAAATAATAAAGAGCATGGTATTGGAATAAAGACAGAACCTCAAATCATTGGAATAGACTTGAATATTCTAAGACAGATCCTCGGGTATATACCTTTGAAAAAGAGGGAATGGAGGGAGAGGAGAGGTGAGAGGGGAGGAAGAGGAGGACAGGGGAGGGCATTTGCCTTGCTCATGGCTGACCCAGGACTGTCCTCCTGTTTGATCCTGGTGTCAACCACATGCAAGGCAAGCTTCCTTCCACTGTATAGTATCTCTGGCTCCAATTTCACTTAAGTTCTCATAATTCTCTTGTGGTTAAGAAACTTCTTTTGGGGGGGGGGTTTGGAGCCACACCCGTTTGATGCTCAGGGGTTACTCCTGGCTAAGCGCTCAGAAATTGCCCCTGGCTTGGGGGGACCATATGGGACGCCGTGGGATCGAACCTCGGTCCTTCCTTGGCTAGTGCTTGTAAGGCAAGACACCTTACCTCTAGCACCACCTCACCGGCCCCTAAGAAACTTCTTTTTCTTTGGGGTGGGTCACACTCGGTGGCATTCAGGGGTTACTCCTGGCTCTGTTTTCAGAAATTGCTCCTGGCAGGCTTGGGGGGGACCATATGGGATGCTGGGATTTGAGCCACCATCTGTCCTGGATTGGCTGCATGCAAGGCAAACACCCTACCGCTGTGCTATCTCTTCGACTCCAAAAAGCTTCTTTTTCTTTATTTTATTTTTGGGGAATTATATTGGCAGTACGTGAGGTTAGCTAATCATGGCTAAGTGCTGAGGGGAGGCAATGTCCAGGGAACCAGGCAGTGCTGGGAATCAAAGCTGGCTCTCCTGGGGCCTGAGAAATAGCACAGCAGCAGGGCCTTTGCCTTGAATGCAGCCAACCCAGGAGGGACATGGGTTCTATTTCCTACATCCCATATGTACCCCCAGCCTGCCAGAGGCAATTTCTGGGAGCAGAGTGACCCCGAGCCTGTCCAGGAGGGACGAATCCCAGCTTCCCATATGATCCCCTGTGCCTGCCAGGAGCAATTTCTGAGCACGGAGCCAGGAGTAACCCCTGAGCACCACTGGGTGTGACCCAAAAAAAACAAAACAAAACAAACAAAAATGCTTGTATTCTTTTTTTTTTTTTTCCTTCTTTGTTACGCTTGTATTCTTGTCCTTAAGTCAACTCCCCAGGCAGAAAACTTCAATGATTTCAATTTTTAATTTTTTTCAAATTTTACATTTGAGACTTGTTTTATAGTCTAACACAGAAGCTCCCAAATTTAATTTAAATTGCTTACCTCTTTTAAGGGAAAAAGCTTATTTTTCACACCTTTCTCTTAAAATTAGTCTTTTTTTTTTCTTTTTTTCTTTTTTTGACCATACTTGGTGATACTCAGAGGTTACACCTGGCTCTGCACTCAGAAGTTATTCCTGGTAGTACTTGGGAAACCATATAGAATACTAAGATAGAATCCTTACCTCTGTACTATAATTCTGGCCCCAAAATAGTCTTTAAATGAGCAAAGAGATAGCATCCTCTCAGTTGATTTTTAAGACTATTATCCCCTGATTGTTCTGTGTGTGTACTAGCTGCATTAAATTGTATAGAAGCACAATTTAAGAATTTATATTTAAGGTTCTTAATTTATCATTTTGAATCTTTGTTATATCAATAAATAGCTGGGAAGACACTTCAAATATTTAATATTGAGATGAAGAGTAAAGTGAAGGCTCATACTATGGCAGAGGAGGTGATTTTCTGGAAATGGATCTCTCTGAACACTGTAGCCCTGGTGACTGAGACCACTGTCTACCACTGGAGTATGGAAGGTGACTCACAGCCTGTCAAGATGTTTGATAGACATGCCAGTCTGGCAGGATGCCAAGTGATTAACTACCGGACTGACATGTACCAGAAGTGGTTGCTCCTTGTTGGCATCTCAGCACAGGTAAGCTTTGACTGCTAAATGATGGAATTCACAGGCCTAATATTGCAATTGGTATAGATGTAAGGCAGACTAGGTATGAGAGGCCAGAGCAATAGCACAGCAGCAGGGCTTTTGCCTTGCACACAGCCTATCCAGGATGGACCGTGGTTTGAATCCCGGCATCCCACATGGTCCCCCATGCCTGCCAGGAGCAATTTCTGAGCAGAGGCAGGAGTAACCCCTGAGCGCTGCTGGATATGACCCCCCCCCAAAAAAGAAAGAAAGAAAGAAATATATACTTTAGGGGCCAGAGAGATAGCACAGCAATAGGGCGTTTGCCTTGCATGCAGACCCAGGAGGGACCCGGCTTGATTTCCGGCATCCCATTTGGTCCCCCAGCCTGCCAAGGCTGATTTCTGAGTGCAGAGCCAGAAGTGGCCCTTGAGTGCTAGGTATGGCCCGAAGACCAATCAATCAATCAATCAAGTTTAAAAAAAAGAAATATAAACTTTGGATCAAATAAGAAGCCTTATTCAGATTTGGCCCATTAATTGCTGTTGTATAAATATAAAATATAAAGTCTAATATCTGGGTGAGGCTTTTCTTGGCACAGTGCCTTTACTTTCTGCCAGTGGGTCTGAAGGTGAAGGATAATGGTGGCGTAGAAATTCACAGACAGTCAGTTAAAGCTTCAGGAGTCAGCCAGCTTTATTTTACAGGCTCTAAACTCCACGTACATTTCCTCAGATGGTTTCTATGCTAACTAAGCCTTTTCCAAGCAACTCCATCTCAGCTGCCCTCCATCTTTCATGCTTCTTTTCTTGTTGCCTCCCCTTCCCCCCAGGCTCCAAACCTCGCAGACCTTTCCCAGTTGTGGGTGGGTCTGACCAATTCAGGGATCTCAAACTTGCGGCAGCCCTGCCCATTTTGTGGCCCTGCCCTAGAGGAATCTTTTTTTGTTTTGTTTTGTTTTTTTGTTTTGTTGTTTGGGTCACACCCCCCCAATGTTCAAGGCTTACTACTGACTTTGCACTCAAGGATCACTCCGACTTTGCCTCCTGCGGCCCCCCCACCTCATAATTTGAGTTTGAGACCCCTGATCCTGGTGATATTAACATTTCAATAGAAAATTTAGGGCATTGGGGGAAGGAGTGCTTCCCAAACTGCTATATTTCATCAGGTTGTTATATTTATACTATAAACTATTTCTGTCACAGTTTTTAATTATATATTGAGACATTTTATAGAACATCTTTAAGCTTTTAGTTATAAAAATGTTTAGAGACTATATTTTAAGGACTTAATAGGATATTATTAACCCATATCTCTTTATAATGAATGATGGCAGTAACTTTCTGACCTCTTCACTTTTTTATTTTTCCTTGCTGATCCAGTCATCAGATACTTGATCACTATAGGATTTTTGTTTTTTTGTTTTGGGCCACACCTGGTAGCTCTCAGGGGTTACTTTTGGCTATGCTCAGAAATAGCTCCTGACTGGGGAGACCATATGGGATGCCGGGGATCAAACCCGAGTCCATCCTGGGTCACCCTTGTCCATCCTGGGTCACCCTTATTCAAGGCAAATGTCCTACCACTGTGCTACCACTCCGGCCCCCATTATAGGATACTTGGCACTGGAATCCTAGACATTTATTAATAAAACTTGGCCATTCAGTGGTCTATCCATAACCTCTTAGGGAAGGCATGACTGCACGATTCTAGCACTTTAGGGCTGGAGATCTAGTGCAACAATTAGGGTGTTTTCCTTGAATCCAACCCACAATTGATTCCCAGCATCCCATATGGTCCCTGAGCACTGCTAGGAGTAATTCCTGAGTGCGAAGCCAGGAGTAATCCCCTGAGCGTTGCTGAGTGTGGCCCCAAAATCAAAAAAGAACAAAAAAGATTATTGCACTTAGTGAATGTCAAATATTTGAAGAGTATTCTAGGAGCCATGAAGAGAGTACTATCAGTCAAGAAAAGACCAGTCAGAGCCTGGTGGACTGGAGGACATGCTTTGCATGGTCCACAAGCATTGCTAGAAGTGACCCAACACCAGGAATGATTCCTAAACACCACTGAGTATGACAAACTGTTGCCAGCTTCTACCTCTAACTAATCTTGAGGCTTTGTGCAAGCAGTATGTGAAAGCTCAAAATCACTTAAGGCAGCTGGTCTGTCAGAAGGTCCATAAAGACTACTACTGAAGGCATGTGTAAATGTACACACATGCGGGGTCCTGCAAGCCCCCCGGAGGGGCCCGGCCAGCGGGAATCAGCTGAGAGGCTCACGGACAACCGCATTTTTATTTAGCTGGGTTAGAAGAATAACCACACCTGTAAAAAATCTGAGAGAGGTTAGTAATAATGACCTCAGGCGATATAACCGGTCTAAGGCAATCTTTATTGGGGCCCAGCATCTCTTATATAGAGGAGGAGAAATGGGCAGGTAAAAAGACGGTGTCAATCATACATTTTGGCGCGAAAGCCATGAGACAAAGGCAGTAAATCGTTTTCCAGAGGGGAGGGAGAAGGAGTGACAATTTTACAATCATTCCCAAGTCAGCAACTTTTAAGGGATTGCCCTATGACCCTAAAGTGGGGTCTGCAGCGGAACTATCAGCAGTTTGTGATGGGGCAAGTTTTGTTGCATAGTCATTAACTCCGGAATGAAGTTAAAGGGAGTAGCCTAAATCTGGGAATGGTATCGGGGTGTTTACTTTCTCTCCGGGGCTTCAAAGAGAATATCCTGCAGCTGCAAAATACCTTTCCTGTTAGCTCAAGGACGCACAGCAGAAACTGCACGTAGGCAGCTTTTAGATGACAAAGGCTGCATAAAGACAGAAGACAGAAAAATTGATCTCTGACAGGACACTGTCTCTAACACACACATATATACACACACAGTCAAAGCTTAGCACACGCACATACAAGAATAACACCTAAGGTACCTATGTGTATACACACAATCACCCTTCAAAGCAAAATAGAAGTGCACGCGCGCGTATACACACACACACACACACACACACACACACACACACACACACACACACACACACACCCCTACCTCAAAGGAAAGGGATGGAATTTAGGTTTTTTGTTTGTTTTGGTGGTTCTTTTTTTTTTTGGAGGGGGATTTTTGGGCCACAGCTGGTGGTGCTTAGGCATTATTTATATCTCTGCGCTCAGGAATTATGTCTGGTGGTGCTCAGGAGAGCATATGCAATACCAGAGATTGGACCTGGGTCAGCTGCATGCAGGGCAAGCTCCCATCCACTCTACTATATTGTCTAGCCCCCTCCCTGTTATTCTTGACCAACCAGGCCAGCAATCTACCAAAGATGCCATGCTATGAGGGCCCTTTGTACTGGGAATCACCTGACCCTGCCCAGTGGTACTCAGGTGAGTCCAAGGACACATCTAGGACTGGTCAGGGACCATGTAGTGCTAGAGGTTGATATATACTTTAACTCTTGAACTATCTCTCTGGTTCACAAGTGTATAGTTTTCAACAAAAAATGTATGATATGCAAAGAAACAGTTTAGTTCATATTAAAAAAAGGCAGGGGGCCAGAGAGTACATCTGGTAAGATGCTTGACTTGCAAGTGGTTGACTCGGGTTCTATCCCTGACATCCCATATAGTACCCCAAGCCTGCCAATGAGTGATTCCTCAGTACAGTGGTCAGACTTAGCTCTCTGCATAGCTAGGTGTAGCCCAAATAATGAACAAAAAATAGACAATAGGGGACCGGAGAGATAGCATGAAGGTAGGGCATTTGACTTGAATGCAGAAGGATAGTGGTTTGAATCCTGGCATCCCATATGGTTCCCGTGCCTGCCAGGGGTGATTTCTGAGCGCAGAGCTAGGAGTAACCCAAAAACAAACAAACAAACAAAAAAAACAAATTAGACAATAAACTTATTATTTTATCAGACTTTTATTATGGGGGTATTGGGGAGGGTGTATCACCTTGAGTTGTTCAGGGCTTATTCCTGGCTCTGTACTTAGGAATCATTCCTGGTAGTGTTCAAGGTACCCCCTTAGATGGGGTATCAGAGATTGACCACTTGCAAGGCAAGTGTCTTAGTCCCTGTACTCAGTCTCAGATTTCTTATAGAATATCCGTAGGAAATTCAGATACTAGAGTTTCTTTTTAAAATTTTTCAATCAGGGACCGGAGCAATAGCGCAGTGGTAGTGTTTTTGCCTTGCACGCGGCTGACCCAGGACAGACCTGGGTTCCATCCCCAGCATCCCATATGGTTCCCCAAGCCAGGAGCGATTTCTGAGCGCATATCCAGCAGTAACCCCTGAGCTTCACTGGGTTCTATCCCTGACATCTTATATGGTACCCAAGCCTGCCAATGAGTGATTCTTTTTTTTGGTTTTTGGGCTACACCTGGCTATCTGCTCAGAAATAGCTCCTGGCAGGCACGGGGGACCATATGGGACACCAGGATTCGAACCAACCACCTTAGGTCCTGGATCTGCTGCTTGCAAGGCAAACGCCGCTGTGCTATTTCTCCAGGCCCCCAATGAGTGATTCTTTAGTGCAGTGGTAGGACTTAGCTCTCTGAATAGCTAGGTATAGCCCAAATAATGAACAAAAAATAGGCAATAGGGGGCCAGAGAGATAGCATGAGGTAGGGCATTTGCCTTACATGCAGAAAAAATTTTTGATCAGTTATTTTAAATATATTCAGAGAACAACTGGAAACTATATCTAAAATAGTAAGATAAAGTATGAGATGAGGGGCCAGAGCGGTGATGAAAGCTGTAAAGCATCTGCCTTGCACACACTAGCCTAGGAAGGACCACGGTTCAATACCCCAGTGTCCCATATGGTCCCCCAAGCTAGTAGTGATTTCTGAGCGCTTAGCCAGGAGTAACCCCTAAGTGTCACTGGGTGTGGCCCAAAAACAAACAAACAAAATAAAGTATGAGAGGAACATCTTGCTGCATAGATCATATGTTTAAAGAATTAGAAAGTAGTGGCCTGGGGCCAGAGAGATAGCATCCAGGTAAGGCATTTGCCTTTCATGCAGAAGGTCGGTGGTTCGAATCCCGGCATCCCATATGGTCCCCTGAGCCTGCTAGGAGTGATTTCTGAGCATAGAGCCAGGAGTCACCACTGAGCGCTGCTGGGTGTGACCCCCTCCACCCTCCAAAAAAAGAAAGTAGTGGCCCGAGAAATAGTACAACAGAAAGGGTGCTTGCCTTGCATCTGATCAACCCAGATTTGATCCCAAACCCACCAGGAATGACTCCTTAGCATAGAGCTAAGAGGAAGTCCTGAACACCAACAAGTGTGGCCCCCAAACCAGAACAAATAATAAGGAAGTATAAATGAATTTTTAAAGTCTTGTGTAGGCCAGTAAATTGGCCAATATGTGACATCATGTATTTGTTTCCTGATACCACCAAAAAATGTCTCAGGGCTGGGAGAGAGTAGAGCAGTAGAAACTGACCTGGGTTCTCTATTCCTAGTTCCATGTGGTCCCCCAAGCATTCTGAGTGTAGGCCTAGAGGACCTATGTACCATTAAATGTGGTCTGGAAGTCCTCAGCATTGCCAGGGTGGTTCAGATACTCTTGACACTAAGTAGCATCACATCCTTGGGCCCTTGCATTGAAGGGTTCAGTTTGCTGGGTTGAGAATCACCAGTGTGATTCTCACCATGTGTCCCTGGGCCTCCTAAGCACCATTAGGAAGCCTCTGCCATCAAGTGGACCAACATAGTCATAATTTGAGTACTAAAATAGGAAAAAAAAGAGGAAGAAAGAATATTTGAAGAGCTGTATCCCCAACCTCCCCAAGTTTTATAATCCTCAGCCTATACCATCAGGAGACTAAAAGAGGTAACATTTGACAGATCATAATTATTAAAAAAAAAAAAAAAAAAAAACAACAAGTAAAGTGAAAACTAACCCTTTTTTGGCAGGAAGGGTGCTTACTTCTGGCTCTAGGCATAAGGATCACTACTGGTGGAACCCAAAGAATCATATGGGATGCCAAGAATTGAACCCAGGTTGGGCATATGCAAACAAGTGCTCTACCTGCTGTACTTTCTCTGCAGTCCTCCACTTTTATTTTTTTAATTTTTTTTTGTTTGTTTTGGATCACACCCAGTGGTGCTTGGGCTCTTCTCCCACTTCTGTACACAGGGGTTGTTCCCAGTGAGGCTCAGAAGATCATGTAATGCCAGGGATTGAACCCAATCTTTCCACATGCATAGCTGTCTTTCTGACCCAGAGTATTTTTCTTTCTTTCTTTCTTTCTTTCTTTCTCTTTTCTTCTTTTTTTCTCTCTTCTTTCTTTCTCTTTTTTCTCTCCTTTCTTTCCTTTCTTTCTTCTTTCTTTATTTTTCTTTCTTTCTTTCTTTCTTTCTTTTCTCTTTTCTTCTTTTTTTTTCTTTCTTTCTTTCTTTCTCTTTCTTTCTTCTTCTTTCTTTCTTTCTTTCTTTCTTTCTTTCTTCTTTCTTTCTTTCTTTCTTTCTTTCTTTCTTTCTTTCTTTCCTTTCTTTCTTTCTTTCTCTTTCCTTTCTTTCCTTTCTTCTTCTTTCTTTCTTCTTTCTTTCTCTTTCTTTTCTTTCTTTCTTTCTTTCTTTCTTTCTTTCTTTCTTTCTTTCTTTCTTTTCTTTCTTTCTTTCTTTCTTTCTTTCTTTCTTTCTTTCTTTCTTTCTTTCTTTCTTTCTTTCTTTCTTTTTTCCTTTTCTTCTTTCTTTCTCTCTCTCCCTCCTTCCTTTCCTCCCTTCCTTCCTTCCTTCTTCCTTTCCTTTCCTTTCCCTTTTCCTTTCATTTCCCCTCCCCTCCCCTCCCCTTCCCTTCCCTCCCCTCCCCTCCCCTCTCCTCCCCTTCCCTTCCCTTCCCTCTTCCCAACCTCTTCCCTTCCCCCTTCCTTTTCTTTCTTTCCCTTCCCTTCCCCCCTTTTCTCCTCCCCTTCCCATATCACACCACACCACACCACCTCACCCAGAAGTTCTCAGGACTAATCCTGGCTCAAGGGATCATACAGGGTGTTGGAGATTGAACCCAGGCCAGTCTTGTATAAGGCAAGCTTAGTTACTAACTGTACTATCTCTTTGACTTCCAAAGTAAATTTAATTCAGTATTTTAATTACATAGATTAGATACTCTAATTAAAAAATATATATACTCAATGGTGGAGGATATTTTTCTGAAGTCTATGTCTCATACATGTGAGATCCTGGATTCAAATCTCCAGGATTTGAAGAAAAAAATTTTCTGATCATTCTAGTGGAATCATTCTTATGATTAGAATCATTCCAAATTTTTTAATCATCCTCACTGTTTATGTGACTTGCAGTTCTCTAGTGATTAATAATTATGAGAATCTTGTCAGGTGCTTGTGGAATATATGTCTTCTTTGGTTGAAAGTTTATTAAATTATTTTACCTATCTTTACTTTACATTTATGATTTTGGGAATTAAACCCAGGGCTTACAAAGTGAATCATAGGGGCCGGGCGGTGGCGCTAAAGGTAAGGTGCCTGCCTTGCCTGTGCTAGCCTTGGACGGACCGCGGTTCGATCCCATGGTGTCCCTATGGTCCCCCAAGCCAGGAGCAACTTCTGAGCACATAGCCAGGAGTAACCCCTGAGCGTTACCGGGTGTGGCCCAAAAACAAAAAACAAACAAACTTCAGTCCCATTTTAATCCATCTTTTGTGGTTGGTGATCTTGGTCTTTGCGCTGAACCTAGGAAGGCATCTAGGATAGCGTCTTTCTTTGTTCTTCCAGAAGCCCCTTTCCGTTACAATTGTCTCTGCCGGACCTTTGGAACTGGGGATCATGTTTATTGTGCAGGTCTTAGTTCAAACCCTAGACTAGGGCTTTTATGTTGGTCCCAAGATGTATACAGTCTGGTCGTGGTTCTAGCAGCCAGTCATCTGTAAATCACGATCTTGGCTTTTGTACCTACCAAAGGGTGCCACGTCTTCTGGTTTTGTCTTGTCGTTAGCTGGCAAGGTAGGCTAAACTGTTCTAAGGTCAAGTTGTTCACATTTTCCTCATTGTCGGGATATCATGTTAGAGCTGGCCCTTGTTGTTGACCCTGCAGTATTAAGGCTGTCCCAGATGGAGTTTGTTTCTTGCAGCTGTTGTGAAGAGCTGTGCCATTTCTATGTCTGGGATCCAGGGTTCAAGGCTGGATGGATGATATCTAATCACCTGAGGTCTAAGTTGATTCCACATGACATATTTTCAAGGTAGGAGATATCCCTGTATTGTAAACAACTATGAGTTCCTATCTCTAGTAGATAAGAGCTCTTTTTTTTTTTTTAATATGTAAGATTTCCCCTTTATTTAGTGTGCCTTTGCAGGGGGAAGTGGTGCTCCATTATATGTCGGAGTATTTGGGGTGGACAGAGTGGGTAACAGAAATAGGTCACATACCCAAAGACGATTAAAAAAAAAAAAAAGGAAATAAAAGTGTATGTGCCCACAAATGTATATGTAGGGCAAACATTTAAATAAATAAGTAAATTAAAAAAAAAAGAAATAAAATGAGTTAGCGAAGTTTTTAAAGGACCAAAGTGGTGCAAAAGACTACTTTGCATTTGGGGGAGAACAGGTAAGGAGGTGGTGTATTACAGGTCTTATGCCTATGTTGGAAGTACAGTTTTCCCATTGTCTTTTGGATTTTTCTTGTGGTGTGTGGGTTCCCAGGCATCTTCCAATCACACCCCCTGACCCTCTTCAGATTGGTAAAAATTTGCAGCAGGGAGGTCTTGGAAGAGTTCTTGCATTGGGGATACTATTGGACCTAAGTCCGGTTTCAAGAAACAGTCCACGTTAGGGGGAGTTGGTAGGGAGGGTCTCGCAGCATGAGTCCACAGGGGAGTTGGCTGTCTTTTCTTGCAGGAGACGAGGTGTGGGTTCGGCTGAGTGTCCCCTCGCCTGGGTGCTGGGTACTGGTTCATTGGGTAGGAGGTCGATCTTGATGCCTAAAAGATTAAGGACTGAGGGTGGAGAGTTTTAATATGGTGGGAGATCTGGATGGGATTGAGGGGTGAAGGGATAGTTGGATTTCCGGGGGGGAGAAAGGGGAAGGTATATGGGAGGGGTATGAAGGAAGAGAAAAGAGAAAATACCGTAGAAAGAAAGGGAGAAGAGAAAGGGAAAAAAGCAAAGAGAAGAATAGAAGAGAAAAAAGAAAAGAGAAAAAAAAAGTAGAGAGAAGAAAGGAGAGAATAGCAAGGGAATGCTGGTTTGGTTGAATGTGTTCGATGACTAGAGCCTGTAGTTTAGGTCTGTACGTCGCAGGTACTGCTTTGGTGGTCTGACTGGTCACGTGCTTCGATTCCTAAAAGAAGGTTTAACCTAGAGATAAAGTGTATGTTAAAGAGTTTTCTCGTGGCCATCTCATAGTGCAAGCAAGGTGTGGTATCCCGAGTTGCCATCTTAGTTTGTCCGCCCTTTGTATCTAAGGGCGCCTGTGGACAGAAAAGCTGAGAGGTTATTTTTAAAATATAGTAAGGTAAAGGGATTAAAACGTAGTGTTATGGTATGTTGCCATTGCATTACATGATTTCCCGCGGTGTTCTATACTTTGGATTAAAATGGGACTGAGGTAACAACCTCTAGATTCACAAAGACTGACTTCACCATAAGTCCCACCTCAGGATATGTACAGATACTAAGACCTCTAAACACAGAGCTCTGACTGTATCACACTGGACAGAGCAGAAGCCTTCCACACACCAAAAAAAAAAAAAAAAAAAAAAAAACACAACCGGGAGAGTAATGATCCTGAGCAAAGACTAGAGCTGATCCCATGACAGTATACTCCAAGGACGGAGAAACCCCATATCTCATAGGGCAAGTGAATTCCTTTTCGAATGACCCCAATATTTACTGTGCCAGGGCAGGAGGGAAAAAAAATACAAAAAACCACAAAACCTTGGTTATTTATATATATATATTATATATATATATATTATATATATATATATATATATATATATATATATATATATATATAAATATACCTTCATTTATTATTGTTATTATTATTTTTATTTACCTAGCTATTTTGGTCGATTTCTCAGTTTGGATGTGATTATTGAAATTGTTGTCCCCAATTATTCTTATTTTTTTTTCTCTTCCTTTCTTTTCTTTCGTTATGTACTACGCCATGTTTCTTATTTCAAGACCACGGCGTGTTTTTTGTTTGTTTGTGTTTGTTTTTTGTTTGTTTTGTTTTGTTTTGTTTTTTATCTGTTTTTTTGTGGTGCTTATCGTTATAGCTGGAGTCCTCACTGGATATTTGACACTTCTTTTGGTACTGGTGGAGTGTTTCAACTTCTTTTTCTCCTTCATTTCCCAAATCGATGATGAGAACCTCTAGAAGGATTCTGCCCATTTTCGGGGTATTAAACTCTTACCCCAGTTTATTTATTTTCTCTTTTTCAGGCAAAACCACGCAACTTGAACTAGCTACCCCTGCCCCTACTTAGAGGGGGAAATAAGGGAGGCATCAAGACCAAACTGATGCAAGACTACTAAGTAGTTGGTTAGAGACAGAAGGGACCACAAATTCTAGCCGCCCTGGGGGTGAGGGAAGAGGAAATGGGAGGTAAGACAAAAACGGAGGTGTAGGGAGGACAATTTGGGGATGGGAATCCCCCCTGATTTTATGTAAATATGTACCTAAAATATTATTGTCAACAATATGTAAGCCACTATGATCAAAATAAAAATTATATTAAAAAACAAACAAACAAACAAAAAAAAAAAACAAAGTGAATCATAGACTCTGCCAAGAATCAAAACATACACTATATACCTATGGACTATCTCCTTCTGGTTTTGTGCTGCTCGTATTTAAACCATGTCTTGGCATAGGAAAATCATGGACTTAATTTGTTTTAGTAGTAGTATTTATTATTAAATATTATTATAAACATAAGATACCATGGTTGTTTTGGGTTTTTTTGTTGTTGTTAGTTTTTTTGGATCACACCCGGCAGCACTCAGGGGTTACTCCTGGCTCTATGCTCAGATATTGCTCCTGGCAGGCTCAGGGGACCATATGGGATGCCGGGATTCAAACCACCATCTTTCTGCATGCAAGGCAAATGCCTTACCTTCTTGCTACCTCTCCGGCCCAAGATACCATGGTTTATAGCACTCTTCACAGTTGAGTTTCAGTATAAAATGTCCTGAACCCAATCCTACTACTAGTGGGTCATGGACTTTATTGCTGAAGCATATTCCCAGCCAGTTTGGGGGGATAGGGAACTCCTAAATTGTACTCAGAAGGTCTGGGGCCCCTCCAAGTGAGTGTCAGTCATTTGGGACAATGTCAGTTCAGAGGATCCCAAAGATGTGATGCTGTATGGCACTGTACTCCTTGGGATACCCAGGCTACCTTATTGTGCTGGGAACTTTTGGGGAAGGGACATGCTCAGGATTTATTCCTGATTTAGGGAACATTTCTGGAAAACTTGGAGGAATCACAGCTGCATGCAAGGTAAAGCACCCTACATGCTGTACTATATCTCCAGTCCTTCCCTCCACGTTTTTTTTTTAAATCTTTTTTTTTTATTTATTTAAACACCTTACTTACATACATGATTGTGTTTGGGTTTCAGTCATGTAAAGAACACCACCCATCACCAGTGCAACATTCCCATCACCAATGTCCCAAGTCTCCCTCCTCCCCACCCGACCCCCGCCTGTACTCTAGACAGGCTCTCCATTTTCCTCATAAATTCTCGTTATTAGGACAGTTCAAAATGTAGTTATTTCCCTAACTAAACTCATCACTATTTGTGGTGAGCTTCCTGAGGTGAGCTGGAACTTCCAGCTCTTTTCTCTTTTGTGTCTGAAAATTATTATTACAAGGGTGTCTTTCATTTTTCTTAACACCCATAGATGAGTGAGACCATTCTGCGTTTTTCTCTCTCTCTCTGACTTATTTCACTCAGCATAATAGATTCCGTGTACATCCATGTATAGGAAAATTTTATGACTTCATCTCTCCTGACAGCTGCATAATATTCCATTGTGTATATGTACCACAGTTTCTTTAGCCATTCGTCTGTTGAAGGGCATCTTGGTTGTTTCCAGAGTCTTGCTATGGTAAATAGTGCTGCAATGAATATAGGTGTAAGGAAGGGGTTTTTGTATTGTATTTTTGTGTTCCTAGGGTATATATAATCACACCCGGTGGCGGCGCTTGGGGGTTACTCTTGACTCTGCACTTAGAAGTTGCAGGCTCGGGGGACCACATGGGATGCCGGGATTCGAACCACTGCCCGTCCTGAATTGGCTGCATGCAAGTCAGATGCCCTAATGCTATGCTATCTCTCTGGCCCCCAAGACATATTTGTTTTTTAACAGTTGTTTGCATCTATTTATCTATTTTCTTTCTCTTTCATTGCAAAATATCTTAGCAAAACCGTGTGGTTGGGGCAATGCAGCTCTATTCTGTGGACAGGAAGGTTTCACAACCCATCGAAGGTCATGCTGCTGCTTTTGCAGAGTTCAAGGTTGAAGGGAATGCCAAGCCTGCCACCCTTTTCTGTTTTGCTGTACGAAATCCCACAGGAGGCAAGGTAAGATCTACTCTACCTTGTTTACTTTCCCAGCAAAGCAAACTACACAGATTTAGAGGAATCTTTTGGAGGTTTTGCTAGTGTAATTGATAGTTGTTAACTGACACTTAGTAGCTAGCTTATAATTGGAATTAGGAACAACCTGTAGTTATTTCTAAAAATGAAGGCTTTTGGACTTTCAGAACCACTTACCTGATACACATATTGGTATTGTAGCCCACTTTTAGGTAAACTTTGACAATCTAGTGAGTCTGGGTTAAGATACTGAATCTAAAATATTCAAGGCTGGAATCGAAGGGATAGCACAGCGGTAGGGCATTTGCCTTGCATGAGGCTGACCCAGGAGGGACCCGGTTCAATTCCCAGCATCCCATATGGTCCCTCAGCCTGCTAGGGGTGGTTTCTGAGGGCAGAGCCAAGAGTAACCTCTAAGCACCATTGGGTGTGGACCAGAAACCAATCAATCAATAAAGTTTAAAAAATAAAAATAAATAAATAAATAAATAAATAAAATATGCAAGGCATGGTTTCTGCTGTCAAGACATCAGTTTGAATGTTGTAAAAACCATTGTATCTCATTCTCAAAGTCCCCCTTACTTTCCAAGTTTTTCAGTTCAGGCTGATACTTCTGTGGCCTTTTGTAAAAGAAGAGGGCCAATTCCCCTTTCTGCGTGAATTATAGCAGCCCAATGTCACCATTAACACCCTTTGACAGAAAGGGCCCACGTCTGCAACTTAACCTTATTAAATTTCCAAGCCACCTACTTTGTTCTAGATCTGTAAATCCTGGACCTTGTGATCACACAACACCTCAGTATCTTACAGTGTCAGCCCAGTAATGTAATAGGAAATCTGATGGGAAAGTTACATAGTAATCTACCCACCTCAGTGAGCCTAACAGGAGACTTAACTAGCACCAAACCATAGCCCAGTAAGTGTGAGACCCTGACTTTAGTAATATCATTGAGAGATATAACAATCATTTCAAATTGATCTGTGATCATTCCAGTTGCCATCATGTTGTAACAAGCAATATGAAGTAAATTTATTTATGTCTGCATGGAAGCAGGCTATGGTGGTGCATGGGTGACAGGATGGTCACACTGGGGTGGTGGGATTAGTGTTTGTACATTTAATGCTTGAAATGACTGTATTATGAAAAACTTGGTAAATAACAGTGTTATAATAAAAATGAAGGGAAGCCCACGATAACAAAAAGAAAGAACCCAGGCTGGCTGCATGCAAGTGTTCTACCCTCTGTACTATATCTCTATTATTATTATTATTATTATTATTATTATTATTGTTGTTGTTGTTGTTGTTGTTACTGTTATTTTTGCTATTGTATTATTATTTAATCAAAATAGTTTTTATTGAATAAAACTTAAAAGATGTGGAAGGTGAGGATAAGGGGATGGAGAAGGGGGAAGTATGTGTTCAAGAGAGGCCATGGGTTCCTTTAGAGTAAAATAGCCAGGGAAGAGAAATAGAAACAAACAAGCAAAATACTGTTTAAGGGAAATCCTGGGCTTAAAAAACAGTTTCCGGGCCCGGAGAGATAGCACAGCGGCGTTTGCCTTGCAAGCAGCTGATCCAGGACCAAAGGTGGTTGGTTCGAATCCCGGTGTACCATATGGTGCCCCGTGCCTGCCAGGAGCTATTTCTGAGCAGACAGCCAGGAGTAACCCCTGAGCACTGCTGGGTGTGGCCCAAAAACCAAAAAAAAAAAAAACAAAAAAAAAAAAACAGTTTCCATTTTTTTGGTGACCACTGTCCAATCCTGAGCAAGTCTCACATGTGTAATTGATTAGGGCTTTATAACCTTAGAATAAACCTAGGAATAAAATTCCTAGACTTTATAACCTAAGAATAACATATAACTTTATAACCTAGGAAATAGTCATTTTTTTAAGTTCTCAGACCCACCTTTCCTGTTAGAGTTTTCCTAAACTACCATTTATCTAGAATACCCATATTATAGGACTTCACACCTACCTAATTAGCCTATAATACAACCCATTATCTCTAGCTGCATCAATTTTATCTTCTCCTAGATCATCTTTCAGTGTTTGTCCTCTGTTTGCTTCACCTTTCTCATTGCCACGCCAAATGAAGAGTGACCTCTAAGTGTACACTCATCCATCTCCTGTACTGTTATCCCTCTAACTGTTCCATATTTCTGCTCCACTTCTCATGATTTTTTTCTACCTATTTAAGTTATGGTACTTTTCAGTAATTAAGCAGAACTTGAAATTTTTCTGATAAGGGTAGGAATGGGTCCCCTTGTCCATACACAATTCCTCCCAGTTCTCCAGAGATTCTTGCATATTTTCCACATACCCTTTTCCCCCAATAAAGCAATGAACTATAGCATATGTTTTACATGCAGAAGACCCAGGTACTATCCCTAGCATTGCATGGCCCTTCAGGCACTAAGCTGGTAGTTGCTCCTGAACACTGATAGGTATGGACCCCGAAAAAAATTCTTGCATAGGGGCCAGAGCGAAAGCACAGCAGTAGGATGTTTGCCTTGCATTCGGCCAAACCTGGACGGAACCTGGTTCCTGGCATCCCATATAAACCCCCAAACCTGCCAGGAGTGATTTCTGAGCACAGAGCCAGGAGTAACCCCTGAGCGTCACTGGATGTGGCACAAAAACAAAAACAAAAAAAAAAACCAAAAATATTCTTGCATGAATGGGAACATTTAGCTTTCTTTTCATTCTTATTTCTCTTGTAGGCTTGATGTTAATTATCATATGTAGTCATTGTTTATTTGGCTCTGATTGTCTGACTAGTGTTAGCCTGAATTTTATCTAGGAGATAAAAAAGTAGAGCTGGATAGTGTATCCTAGTTAGAAAACTCTTGTTTCCTTGTTTCATGGACATTGACACTGAAGCCCTGTGAAGAAAGCTACCTCTCACAACAAACAAAATAATATAATAAACAATACTGTTTGGTTTGTTTTGAATCCAAGTTTTACTACTACCCTTCTAAAACCATGGATTTAAGACTGTTCATCATTGTGCATTGATAAGCATTAGACTTTCATGAAATATATTTACTTGGATTGACCTAAATTTTCTTTTCTAGTTACACATAATTGAAGTTGGACAACCTGCAGCAGGAAACCAGCCTTTTGTAAAGAAAGCTGTGGATGTGTTTTTTCCTCCAGAGGCTCAGACAGATTTTCCAGTAGCTATGCAGGTATGAATGTGCAGCTCTCTGAGTGGGTTTGAATGGCTCAAGAATTTCAGGTGGAGAAGAAGAGTGCTGTGCTTCAAATGTTGTCAGAGCAGATATATTAGAACACAAAGAAATTAATGTAGAGGTTTTTTTTGTTTGTTTGTTTGGGGGCCACACCTGGTGGCAGCATCCGGGGTTATTCTTGGCTATGCAGTCAGAAATCACTTCTGGCAGGTGTAGGGGATCAAACCCTGGTCAGTTTCATGTAAAGCAAATGCCCTACTCGCTGTGCTATTGCTCTAGTTCCAGGTCATACCATCTTAACATGTGATAGGGAATTTCTCTTTTCTTTTTTTTTTTTCTTTTGGTTTTTGGGTCACACCCAGCAATGCTCAGGGGTTACTCCTGGCTCTACACTCAGAAATCGCCCCTGGCAGGCACGGGGGACCATATGGGATGCCGGGATTCGAACCACCATCCTTCTGCATGGAAGGCAAATGCCTTACCTCCATGCTATCTCATTGGTCTCGGAATTTCTCTTTTCTATGAATAGGAATATTTGCTTTCATGCAGAAGATCATTGGTTCGAATCCCGGCATCCCGTATGGTCCCCTGAGCCTGCCAGGAGCAATTTCTGAGCATAGAGTCAGGAGTAACCCCTGAGCACTGCCTGGTGTGACCCAAAAAACAAAAAAAAGAAAGAAAGGTTTCCAACTTAGACTTTCTAAGACTGTTTCCCTTTTAACAATAAAAGCTCCTTTTTTTCCCTTTGATTTGTGGGCCACACTTGGCAGTGCTCAAGTGTTACTCCTGGCTCTGTGCTAAAGAATTACTCCTGGTGGTGCTTGGGAGATCATACTGGATACCTGGGGTTGAACCCGACTTGGCCACGTGCAAGGAAAACACTCTACCCATTATACTATCGCTCCAGCACTTGAGCTCTCTTTTAGGTCCCTACTCTGCTTTTCACTCTTTATTTTTTTTGTTTGTTTTTTTGTTTTTGTTTTTGGGTCACACCTGGTGGCGCTCAGGGATTACTCCTGGTTCTGTGCTCAGAAATCGCTCCTGGCAGACTCAGGGAGATCATAAGGGTGCCGGGATTCAAACCACCATAGGTCCTGAATCTGTTGCTGTGCTATCTCTCTGGCCCTCTTTTCACTTTTTTTCTTAGCACTTTATAGGTATGTCTATAAGTCTATAGTCTTTTTTAATATTATATGAAACACACTTTTGTTTTTGTTTTAAGTCATATCTGGTGATGTTCAGGGGTTACCACTGGTTCTGCACTCAGGAATTACTCCTAGTAGTGTTTGGGGGACACTATGGGATACAGGGAATTGAACCCAGGACAGCTGGGTGAAAAGCAAGTGTCTTATACACTGTACTATCTAACCAGCTTCCTTTATTTTTAAAATTTGAGATCATTTTTAAAAATTTGAGGTCATAACCAATTGGGTTCAGGACTTACTCTTTTTTAAAGTTTAATACTTTAATCTGTCAGCCAACAAGACCCCCACACTGACCAGCCAGGGCCATCCCCCCGAGGAGATGAGCCCCGCTCAAGGTCATGAGGAAGATTTTATAGGGAAAGGATATAGGGAGGTTCCAGCTTTCTGATGATCTTTAAAATGATTGGCTATTGTCTAGGAGTACCTTCTGACTACTCCTTTGTCCTTCTCTGATAGGTTACCTGGTATGGCCAGGAAGCTTGGGGCAGTGCCTATGGAAATAGGCTTGGAAGAATTAGCATGTGGTTCATACCATGTGGCTCTCACAAAATGGCATATCTCTCTCTGCTCAGAACTGGCATTCCTCCTTGTTCAGAACTCAGGTCCCAACATTCCCTCCTCTTCTTATGGACTTGAGTCAAATCTTCAACTCTCCTTGAGGTTCCTCATCCTTGTTCCTACTTGTGGGCACATACTGGGACTTTAGTACAAGCATCTAAATTAGGGAAGTTTTCCCAGGTGATTGAACCAAAGTTCATACCAGGTCGCAGTCTTTCTGTCCCCTTTTCTGCTACTAAAAATTAGCCTTCACTTGCTGCAGTGTCTCAAGGGTGACTCCTGGCTTGTTAGCATAGAAACATTGTTCCCCTAGAGCCTACGTCTAGTCCCTACCTGTTCTGGAGAGCAGCTTCAGCTAACATCCCGATCAGCATCCACTTGATGGGTGACTTCAACTAGTTCTCTCCCACCAGGTATGACACCTGGGGTGGATGAATGTCTGTGATGCAAAACTAATCTAATCTGGGTTTGCAAAAACAGTGGCAAAAATACAGGGGCTCGGTTCCTTGATAGACACAAGGCCATGTCCCATTAAATTCCATTTGGGATTATTTCCCCATGCAACTTCTTTGGCCTCTACAGTCTCATTGCAATAGTCCAGGTAAGGGGAGAGGATTCCCTTCAGCAGGACTTACTCTTAACTCTAAACTCAGGGATCATTCCTAGTGGTTGGTGCTTAGGGTTCAAACCTGAGTTGCTTGTATGCAAGACAAGTATTTTACTTTCTATATAATCTCTCTAGCTCCTAAACAATTGTTTTAAAATGTACCACAATTGGGGCTGGAGAGATAGCATGGAGGTAGGGTTTTTGCCTTGCATGCAGAAGGACAGTGGTTCGAATCCCAGCATCTCATTTGGTCCCCCGAGCCTGCTAGGAACGATTTCTGAGTGTAGAGACAGGAGTAACCCCTGAGTGCTGCCAGGTGTGACCAAACAAACAAACAAACAAACAAATAAATAAAAGTACAGTTGTATGACTTTACTATTTTCTTTATCTCTATCTATATTTATAATTTCTTAAGCTAGATTTCTAAAGATAGGTATACAGTCAAATAATATAATTTTTTGTTTGTTGGTTTGGTTTTTTTCGGCCACACCCGGTGATGCTCAGGGGTTACTCCTGGCTATGTGCTCAGAAATCACTCCTGACTTGGGGGACCATATGGGATGCTGGGGGATCGAACCGCGGTTTATCCTAGGCTAGCTCTGGCAAGGCAGACGCCTTATTGCTCTGAGCAACTGCTCCAGACCCAAAGAATATAATTTTTACTCCAAAGTTAAATTTTTGTTTTTTTTGTTTTTTGGACCACATCCATTTGACGCTCAGGGGTTACTCCTGGCTACGTGCTCAGAAATCGCTCCTGGCTTGGGGAGACCATATGGGATACCGGGGGATCGAACCGTGGTTCGTCCAAGGCTAGCGCTGGCAAGGCAGACACCTTACCTCTAACGCCACCTTCCCGGCCTCCTTTTTTTTTTTTTGATTTTTGGGTCACACCTGGCAGCGCTCAGGGGTTACTCCTGGCTCTATGTTCAGAAATCGCTCCTGGCAGGCTCAGGGGACCATATGGGATGCCAAGACTCGAACCACCATCCTTCTGTACGCAAGGCAAACGCCTTACCTCCATGCTATCTCTCTGACCCCAAGTTAAAAGTATATGTTGCCAAGGATGAATTTGAACAACATGCTGTGTTTGGCCATCTCAGACACATTCTACAATCCCTGGTGTCACATCTGGGCCTTGGACAGCATACTCTCATGACCATGACCCACAGGAAGCTGGACATCCTGTTCTTTTTTTTTTTTTTTGGTGGGGGGGCACACCCGGTGGTGCTCAGGGGTTACTCCTGGCTGTCTGCTCAGAAATAGCTCCTGGCAGGCATGGGGGACCATATGGGACACCGGAATTCGAACCAACCACCTTTGGTTCTGGATCGGCTGCTTGCAAGGCAAACGCCACTGTGCTATCTCTCTGGGCCCTGAAGTTGCTTTTAAAGATTTTTTAAGCTATAGAAAGAATGGTCATACCTAAAATATTTTGGGAGGGGCCGGAGAGATAGCATGGAGGTAAGGCGTTTGCCTTTCATGCAGGAGATCATCGGTTCGAATCCCGGCGTCCCATATGGTCCCCCATGCCCGCCAGGAGCAATTTCTGAGCCTGGAGCCAGGAATAACCCCTGAGCACTGCCAGGTATGACCCAAAAACCACCAAAAAAATAAAAAATAATAAAAAATAAAATAAAATATTTTTGGAGCAATCCTGTTTTCTTAGTCTTTTATTCAGAATAGTAGGGCAAACTATTGGCTTTAAAACTAGTTAGATTTTTTGTTTGTTTGTTTGTTTGTTTTTAGACCACACCAGTGATGCTCAGGAGTTACTCCTGGCTCTGTGTTCAGAATTCACTCCTGGCTTTGGGGACCACATGGGACGCCGGGGGATCGAACCTTGGTCCGTACTAAGCTACCACCAGCAAGGCAGATGCCTTACTGCTCCGCACCACTGCTTCACCCCCTAAAACTAGTTTTTGTTGTGTCAAGATTAGTCAACATGATATCCATGACTCAGGTAGTCACTGCTTCCATTAAGACTAAGTGGTAACTAAGAATGTAGGATTCTGGGGCCAGAGAGATAGCCTTGCATGCAGAAAGACAGTGATTTGAATTCTGGCATCCCATATGATCCCCCATACCTGCCAGAGGCAATTTCTGAGTGCAGAGTCAGGAGGAACCCCTGAGCACTGCTGGGTGTGACCTCCCCCACAAAAAAAGAATGTAGGAATCCTCTTTCATCATTGTAAAGTTATTTTTTACCTTACTGCTTCCTCACTTTTCTGCCTATTCTTTTTTTTCCCACCTATTCTTAACAGAAGAAAGAAAAAAAATAAAAAACTATTCTTCTCTTGTTATAGATTGGAGCAAAACATGGTGTCATTTACTTGATTACGAAGTATGGCTATCTTCATATGTATGACCTGGAGTCTGGTGTGTGCATTTACATGAACCGTATTAGTGCTGAAACAATCTTTGTAACTGCTCCATATGAACTCACTTCTGGAATTATTGGTATCAACAAAAAGGGACAAGTATGTACTTTAAATATCTCACTTGTTCTGATCACTGGAAACTAGAAACTCTGGCCCCAATCATAGTTTGACATAGTTGTTATCCTGAATTTATGCATCTGTGAATTTCATGTTTTATCATTTGATACTTATTTGGAGGGGGGGCCACACCCGACAGTGCTCAGGCTATGAGCTCAGAAATAGCTCCTGGCGGGCACAGGGGACCATATGGGATGCCAGGATTCGAACCACCATTGGTCCTGGGTTGGCCATTTGCAAGGCAAATGCCCTACCGCTGTGCTATCTCTCCAGCCCCTTCATACATGTTTTGATACATGTTTTTATAGAATTATCTGCTATAGTTTTCCACTGTGTAACTTTTTTTTTTTTTTTTTTAGTTTTTGGGTCACACCCAGCAGTGCTCAGGGGCTACTCCTGGCTCTATGCTCAGAAATCGCCCCCGGCAAGCTCAGAGGACCATATGGGGTGCCGGGATTTGAACTATCATCCTTCTATATCAAGGCAAAAGCCTTACCTCTGTGCTATCTCTCCAGCCCCCACTGTATAACTTTTAAACATTTAGTTCCCTTGTACCTATCACTGTTAGGGTCTCAGTATGAACCTTAAAATGTTGCTAATATTCTAGTTTCTGTAAGCAGAATGTGGCAGTGGCATGTAGGAAGTATTTCCTAGATTTAATCAATCTGACTTGCTATTCTTATAGGTGCTTTCAGTTTGTGTTGAGGAAGACAATATTGTGAATTATGCAACCACTGTGCTTCAGAATCCAGACCTTGGTTTGCGTTTGGCCATTCGTAGTAATCTAACTGGAGCAGAGGAGTTATTTTTGAGAAAATTCAATAACTTGTTTACACAGGGGAGCTATGCTGAAGCAGCCAAAATAGCAGCATCTGCACCAAAGGTAATGACATTTAAATATTGTATACTATTCTCAGTGAAATCTTAAATCTTAAGAAATCTTAAATCTGGGCCGGAGCAGTGGCACAAGTTTTGCCTTGCAAGTGCTAACCTAGGACGAACTTAGGTTCAATCCCCCAGTGTCCCATATGGTACCCCAAGCCAGGAGTGATTTCTGAGCGCTTAACAGGAGTAACCCCTGAGCATCACTGGATGTGGCCCAAAAATAACAAAAAAAGTCTTACATCTTAAAAAGCATTTCATTACTAATGTTGATGTATCTTAATCTTATATAGTTTTAACTATAAAATTTTATACCAGGGGCTGGAGCAATAGTACAGTAAGGCACTTGCCATGCACACAGCTAACCAGGTTCTATTCTTAGCATCCCATATGCTCCCCTAAGCCCATCAGAAGTGATTTTTGAGCACAGAAGTAGGAGTAATCCCTGAGTATCATCAGATGTGGCAAAAGAGAAAAAAATTTCTACCAGTGACAACACATAATCTTAGCTACAAATTAGCAGGGATTTGTTTCTGCTAATAACATTACATATTATAAATGTCTTTTTTATCTATATGGTGTATTTAGTACAGTGTTAGGCTCCATAAACACGTATTGGTGGGATAATAATTTTTTTTTTTTTTTGGTTTTTGGGTCACACTCGGCGGTGCTCAGGGGTTACTCCTGGCTGTCTGCTCAGAAATAGCTCCTGGTAGGCACAGGGGACCATATGGGACACCGGGATTCGAACCAACCACCTTAGGTTCTGGATCGGCTGCTTGCAAGGCAAGCACCGCTGTGCTATCTCTCCGGGCCCTGTGGGATAATAATTTGTTCTGAAAGGAAAAAAAATAAAAGTACAGTCTTCTACAATGACATACTCCTTTTCATTCTTTACCATGTGCATCCATGCTTCTTAACCAATTTCTTAGTTTAACAGATAATTTAACTACCTCATCTGAACTATTATATGCAGTCCATATACTTTACTTTTCTGGAGTATGACAATACCACATAAGACTTTTTTTGTTTGTTTGTTTTGTAGCCATACCCAGTGATGCCCTGACTTTGCGCTCAGAAATTGCTCCTGGCAGTCACAGGGGACTTAATGGGATGGAATGCTAGGAATTGAGCCAGGGTCTGTTCGGGGTTGGATGCGTGCAAGGCAAACACCCTACCGCTATGCTATTGCTCAGGTCCCAAAACTCTTCCAGTTTTGTTGTGTTTTTTTTTGTTTGGTTTTGGTTTTGGTTTTTGGGCCACACCTGTTGACGCTCAGGGAGGCTAGCGCTTGCAAGGCAGGTGCCTTACCTCTAGCACCACCACTCTGGCCCCATCTTCCAGTTTTGTTTTGTTTTGTTTTTGGGTCACACCCAGCAGCGCTCAGGGGTCACTCCTGGCACGCTTGGGGGAAAATTTGGGATGCCGGGATTCGAACCACCATCCTTTTGCAGGCAAGGCAAATGCCCTACCTCCATGCTATCTCTCTAGCCCCCAGGTTTTTTTTTCTTGTTTTTTTTTTTTGTTTTTTTTTTTTGGGTCACACCCGGCGTTGCTCAGGGGTTACTCCTGGCTGTCTGCTCAGAAATAGCTCCTGGCAGGCACGGGGGACCATATGGGACACCGGGATTCGAACCAACCACCTTTGGTCCTGGATCGGCTGCTTGCAAGGCAAATTCCGCTGTGCTATCTCTCCGGGCCCAGGTTTTTTTTTTCTAAATAATCTGATACACCAGGGAGCTAGATCTCTTCACTTGAATACTTAAAATTAAAAAAAAATACTTAAAATTTATCTTTGTTCTGAAAAATACACAGATGACTCATAAAGCATTTTATAATATTTATTTCAATATAATAAAGTGTTATTGACCTGCATCTGCTTTTGAGTAGATAAAGATGCAAGTTGCGGAACCAGAGAGATAGCGCAGCGGTAGGGCATTTGCCTTGCACGCAACTGATTCAGGATGCAAATTACCTCTTGAAAAGAATTTTTCAAGTAATGCAACAAATAGGTTTTTTTATTTGCTTGTTTGGGGGCCACGCCTGGCAGTACTCAGGGGTTATTTCTAGCTTTAAACTCAGAAATCACTCTTGGTGGTGCCCAGGGATGCTGGGGATTAAACCGAGTTAGGGGGGCCGGGCGGTGGCGCTAAAGGTAAGGTGCCTGCCTTGCCTGCGCTAGCTTGGACGGACCGCAGTTCGATCCCCCGGTGTCCCATATGGTCCCCCAAGCCAGGAGCAACTTCTGAGCACATAGCCAGGAGTAACCCCTGAGCGTTACTGGGTGTGGCCCAAAAACCAAAAAAAAAAAAAAACCGAGTTAGCCTTGTGCAAGGCAAGCATCCTACCCACTGAGCTATCACTACAGTTCCAAGAAAATGATTTCTTTATCTGATAACTTTGACTATTTTGAACTAGAATAATATTATGAACTAGAACCTCATTTTACTCGACATATTTAGAAGGTCACTCCCACTACAACAGGATAGGAGGAAAGGAGAAAGATTTTAAACTACAAGTTAGCACTTTTGCTCTAGTCCTTTGTAATCCTACTTGAATCCTTAGAACTTTGTCACCCAGTCCTTCAGAAAGGGCACCAGCAACTCTTAGACAAGTGATTAAAAGTAGACAAGGTGGGGCTGGAGAGGTAGCATGGAGGTAAGGTGTTTCCCTTTCATGCAGAAGGACGGTGGTTCGAATCCCAGCATCCTGTGCTTGCCAGGGGTGATTTCTGAGCCTAGAGCCAGGAATAATCCCTGACTGCTGCTGGGTGTGCCCCCCCCCAAAAAAAAGAAAGTAGACAAGGTGCAAAGAGTTGTAGAATTATAGCCTTTGCCTGGGCTGGAGAGATAGCATGGAGGTATGGCATTTGCCTTGCATGCAGAAGGACAGTGGTTCGAATCCTGCCATCCCATATGGTCCCCTAGCCTGCCAGGAGCGATTTCTGAGCATAGAGCCAGGAGTAACCCCTGAGTGCTGCCGGGTGTGACCCAAAAAACAAAAACAAAAAACAGGGCCCAGAGAGATAGCACAGTGCCTTGCAAGCAGCCAATCCAGGACCAAAAGTGGTTGGTTCGAATCCCGGTGTCCCATATGGTGCCCCGTGCCTGCCAGGAGCTATTTCTGAGCAGACAGCCAGGAGTAACCCCTGAGCACTGCCGGGTGTGGCCCAAAAACCAAAACCAAAACCAAACCAAACAAAACAAGAAACAAACAAAATAATTATAGCCCTTGCATGTTTTGAAAAGGTGATTATGGGATCTCTGCTTCTCAGCTTCATAGGATCAAGACCCACCAAACTTGTGATTTTACTAAGGACAGTTTTTGTCCTTGAAAATTTAGTGCAGACCTCCAAGCATCTTTTTTTTTTTTTTTTAAGGGGGCCACATTCGGCAGTGCTCTGACTCTGACTCTGCTCCTGACTCTGCACTCAGGGATCAGTCTTGGTGGTATTTGGGGATCATATGGGGTTCTGGGGATAGAACCTAACCTGGTCAGCCACATGCAAAACAAACACTTTACCCACTGTACTGTCACTCTAGCACCAGATTTTTTTTTAATATAAGAGAGTTAGGCAAAGATACTATTTTAACAGTTGTATTTTCATTTATTATTAGGGAATCCTGCGTACTAGTGACACTGTTCAGAAGTTTCAGAGTCTACCTGCCCAGCCTGGCCAAGCTTCTCCTTTGCTTCAGTACTTTGGAATCTTGCTTGACCAGGGGCAGCTCAACACACTTGAATCCTTAGAACTTTGTCGTCCAGTCCTTCAGCAAGGGCGCAAGCAACTCTTAGAAAAGTGGTTGAAAGAAGACAAGGTGCCAACAGTTGTGGAATTACAGCCTTTGCATGATTTGAAAGTTTGGTTTTTAGGGGGTTTTGCTTCTCACTTTCTGATTTTGCCTTTCACCTTTGACTTGCCACAGCTGGAGTGTTCAGAAGAACTTGGAGATTTGGTCAAAACTACTGATCCTACACTGGCTTTGAGTGTGTACCTTCGAGCAAATGTGCCAAGCAAAGTTATACAGTGTTTTGCGGAAACAGGCCAATTTCAGAAAATTGTGCTCTATGCCAAAAAGGTAACATATTAGCAATTATTAGATGATTATAGGGTTGCTCATCCTGAGGCTTATAAAGTACTATTTTCTCATGTTACTTTAGAAGGCGAATTTTGTATTTTTTTATGGCTTTTTGAAGAGTGTACTCATGAGCCACACCTAGATCTGTACTTGGAGTGCTACATGTTGTTCCGGATTTGAACCAGTGTCATCGCTGTGATCACATACTGGGCACTTGCCTTAATGTTATACTATCTCTGCAGCCCGTTTTTTGGTGGTCTTTTTTTTTGTTTGTTTTTTTGTTTTTGTTTTTGTTTTTGGATCACACCTGGTAGCACTCAGGGGTTACTCCTGGCTCTAGGCTCAGAAATTGCTCCTGGCAGGCACAGGGGACCATATGGGATGCCGGGATTCGAACCACCACCCTTCTGCATGAAAGGCAAATGCCTTATCTCCATGCTATCTCTCCGGCCCCAATCTGTAGCCCTTTTTGGTATGAGAAATTTCAGTGTCACTATTGGCAACTTTCATGGACAATTATCATATTTTATTCTCTTCTACTTTTTAATTTGCTGTCTTTGGTTTTGGTGCCATATCCAGCAATGCTCAGGCATTACTTCTGGCTCTGCAGTCAGGAATTATTCCTGGAAATGCCTGGGAAATCAATTTGAGATACCAGGAATAGAGTTTGGTCAGCCATTACAAGGCAAGTGTCCTACCCACTGTATTATTGCTCTAGCCCATGCTGCATTGTTTATATCCCCTTTTTTCTGTTTTGGAGTTTTCCTTTAATTTTGCCTTGTTTTTACTTTTCATCAATTCTCTTTTCCCCTAGTACCCTATTAATTTCACATTTTGATAAAACTTACTAAGCTTTATCTCCATGACTTTCTGGCCAGTAGGCTTAGGTGTCCATCAGTGCTTGCACACAAGATGAGGTGAATTTTTTGTGGCACTGGGTGTTTGTATGATTAATTGTGCCTCTATACAATCATGAAACATTGAATGTTGATGTATTTACAGATTTCTATTACATATACATATGTTGATATTATTATTCATTTTATAAGCACAAGTTTTAAATAAAGGATGGGAATTGCTTTATTTTAATAATTTAAAGTTTCTTTGACTTCCCAAGTGGTGCTAAGAGATCTCAGGCCCCCTTCCTGGTAATTCTCTTTTTTTTTTTTTTTTTTTTGTGGTTTTTGGGTCACACCCGGCAGTGCTCAGGGGTTATTCCTGGCTCCGTGCTCAGAAATTGCTCCTGGCAGGCACGGGGGACCATATGGGACGCCGGGATTCGAACCGATGACCTTCTGCATGAAAGGCAAACGCCTTACCTCCATGCTATCTCTCCGGCCCCTTCCTGGTAATTCTCAACCAAACATTGTGCAGTGTCTGGGATTATTGTAACCACTTTAGCAACTCAGGGACCACCAGGACCACCCAATGATGCTCAAGAGCTATGTGGTTCCAGGAATCAAACTGGAGTCAGCTGCACATAAGACATATACCTTAACCCCTATATTTTTATCTAGAAAGTAGTTCCTCTAAAAATAACATTTAAGAGGCCTAAGAGATAGCATAGCGGTAGGGCATTTGCCTTGCAAGCAGCTGACCCAGAACCAACGTTGGTTCAATATACCGGCACCCCATATGATCTCCCCGAGCCTGCTAGGAGGGATTTCTTTTTTTCTTTTCTTTCTTTCTTTTTTTTTTTTTTTGGTTTTTTTGGTTTTTGGGTCACACCCAGCAGCGCTCAGGGTTACTCCTGGCTCTATGCTCAGAAATCGCTCCTGGCAGGCTCGGGGGACCATATGGGATGCCAGGATACAAACCACCAACCTTCTGCATGCAAGGCAAACGTCTTACCTCCATGCTATCTCTCCAACCCCATGGGAGTGATTTCTGAGCACAGAGCCAGGAGTAACCCCTGAGCGCTGCTGGGTGTGGTCCCAAGACAAAATAAAACAAAAATTTAAGGGTCTGGAGACATAGTAAGATGGGGAGGTACTTGCTTTGCTCGTGGCTGAACCCGGTTCAATCCCTGGCATCCTATATAGTCCTTCAAGCCCACCAGGAGTGATTCCAGGAGCAACTAACCCCAACTGTGTACCCAAAACAAAAAAGTTTTAAATTATATTTATTTTGTTTTATTTATTTTTCTGTTGGATTCCCTTGCTTCTAGGTTGGATATGCCCCAGACTGGATCTTTTTGCTGAGGAGTGTTATGAGGATTAGTCCAGACCAGGGCCTGCAGTTTTCTCAGATGCTAGTGCAGGATGAGGAACCACTAACTAGCGTTGACCAGGTAAAAATGGATACTTTGGAATAGCTCTTTGTGAATTTGTGTATCTGTCAAGATGACCTTTTGTGGGCAAGAGCAATAGTACAATGAGTAGGGTCTTGTCTTGCATATGGCTGACCCAGTTTCATCCCCATAATCTTATCTGTATCCCAACCACCACCAGAAGTAATTCCTGAGTGCAGAGCCAGGAATAACCACTGAGCACTGCCAGATGCATTAAAAAAAGGGGGGGGGGCGGAGAGATAGCATGGAGGTAAGGCATTTGTCTTTCATGCAGAAGGTCATCGGTTCGAATCCCAGTGTCCCATATGGTCTCCCGTGCCTGCCGGAGCAATTTCTGAGCATGGAGCCAGGAGTAACCCCTGAGCACTGCCAGGTGTGACCCAAAAACCACAAAAAAAAAAAAAAAATTTCCTTTTGTTTAGGATGTAGTTCTGTGGAAAAGTACCTTCTTATGTGTAAACATGTCCATTTAATCCCTAACATATACACTAAAATTTCCTTTCTTTTGTTTTCCAGTTACAGTTGTCTTGATTTTCCTAATTTGCTAATAATCTTATAAGGTTTTTTTTTGGAGGGGGAATGATTGGGGTCACACCGAGCGGTGCTCTCATTACTCCTGACTCTGTGCTCAGAAATTGCTCCTGGCAGGCTGGGGGACCATATGGGATGGGATGCTGGGAATCAAGCCGGGTCAGTCCGGGATTGAATGTGTGCAAGACAAATGTCCTACTGCTGTGCTATAGCACCAGCCCCAATAATTTTCCCATTGTTTTTTTTTAATAGTGTGATACACCAGGGAGCTAGATTGTCTCTTCACTTGAATACTTAACATTAATCTTTGTTCTGAAGTGTTTTTAGATTAGCTGTGTGTCCAGTTGTGGGATTTTTGTTTCTTTGTGTAACAATTGGTGTGAGGATCTGAATATGTCATTTTAGATTGGTAGCTCACACCTACTACTGTCACCTCATTATATACTGAATTATCTCTGAATGCTCTGAATTCTACCTGAGTACATGGTCATGGTGAGTGCCATTCAGTCTTCATCTTGTGAGTGACTAACTGGAGTTAGGTAAACTGTATCTTAGTATTTAGGTACAAACACATAATAAAGTCACCTTTGGTAAATTATGTATAAGCAGCTCTGAGTAAGAAAGAGGTATCTGGGGCCGGGTAGGTGGCGCTGGAGGTAAGGTGTTTGCCTTGCAAGCGCTAGCCAAGGAAGGACCGAGGTTCGATCCCCCGGCGTCCCATATGGTCCCCCCAAGCCAGGGGCGATTTCTGAGCACATAGCCAGGAGTAACCCCTGAGCGTCAAACGGGTGTGGCCCAAAAACCAAAAAAAAAAAAAGAAAGAGGTATCTAAGAAAGCTTCCAGGGCCAGAGAGATAGCATGGAGGTAAGGCGTTTGCCTTTCATGCAGGAGGTCATCAGTTCAAATCCCGGCGTCCCATATGGTCCCCCGTGCCTGCCAGGAGCAATTTCTGAGCCTGGAGCCAGGAATAGCCCCTGAGCACTGCCTGGTGTGACCCCAAAACCACACCACACACACACACACACACACACACACACACACACACACAACCAGCTTCCTTGAATAAAAAAAATGTGGCTTGTGATTTGTTTCAGATTGTAGATGTTTTCATGGAAAACAATTTAATTCAGCAGTGTACTTCCTTCTTGTTGGATACCTTGAAGAATAATCACCCGACTGAGGGGCACCTCCAAACACGCTTACTGGAAATGAACCTAATTCACGCACCCCAGGCAAGTGACATTTCTGCTTTGTTTTTGTTTGGGGGCTATACCTAGCAGTGCTTAGGGCTTATACCTGGTTCTAAGTTCAGGATCACTTCTGCCTGGACTTAGGGAACATATGGTATGCTAGCGACTACACCAAAGGTGCTCAGGGGTTTCTCTGATCTCTGGTTCAGAAATCACTATTGGTGGGTTCTGGGGATCAGATAGAATGCCTGATATCGAACCTGGGTAGGTCACATGCAAGGCGAGTGTCTAACTCTATATTATATATAGCTCTGGCCCTAATTTTAATAGTTTTTAAGTGTGGTAGTTTTAGAGACATTCACATATGCAATGTTTCATAACACCACCACTAGATGTTTCCAGAAAATTTCATTGCCCTAAACAGAAATTCTGTTCCCATTAAACAGTAACTTTCAGGATCCTGAGATGGGAATGGGAAGGGTACTTGCCTTGCATATAAGCAACCTATATTCAATTCCTGACACCCACTGTGGTTCCCTGAGTCCTCCCAGAATGATTCCTGAGTACAGAGCCAGGAGTAATCCCTGAACACCACTAAGTGTGGCAAAAACCAAACCAAACCAAAACTCATTAATCAATAGCTCTCATTCTTTTCCCCTTCCCCCAGTAACTTCAGATCTACTTTTTATCTCTATTAATTTACCTATCTTTTTGTTTGTTTGTTTGTTTGTTTGTTTTGGGTCATGCATGCAAAGTAAGTGCCATATCTGCTTTATATTGCTCCTCTGATCTCTGGTGTGTTTCTTTTCTTTGGGATTCACACCTGGGTGCTTAGGTGTTACTCCTGGCTCTGCACTCAGAAATTCTCCTGAAAGGCTCAGAGGACCATATGGGATGCTGGGGCTTGAACTTAAGTTGTTCCATGTGCAAGGCAAATACCCTACCTGCTGTGCTATCACTCGGCCCCATGTATATATGTTTCTTAATAGCAATCCTATTAAATACAAAGTGACATCTTATTTTTATGGGCATTTCTTTTGTTTGTTTGTTTGTTTGGTTTTTGGTTTTTGGGCCACACCTGGTGATGCTCAGGGGTTACTCCTGGCTATGTGCTCAGAAGTCACTCCTGGCTTGGGAGACCATATGGGATACCTGGGATTGAACCGTGGTCCATCCTAGGCTAGCACTGGCAAGGCAGACACCTTACCTCTAGCACCAACACCTGGCCCCTTTTATGGGCATTATTTCTTCTTTTCTTCTTCTTCTTCTTCTTCTTCTTCTTCTTCTTCTTCTTCTTCTTCTTCTTCTTCTTCTTCTTCTTCTTCTTCTTCTTCTTCTTCTTCTTCTTCTTCTTCTTCTTCTTCTTCTTCTTCTTCTTCTTCTTCTTCTTCTTCTTCTTCTTCTTCTTCTTCTTCTTCTTCTTCTTCTTCTTCTTCTTCTTCTTCTTCTTCTTCTTCTTCTTCTTCTTCTTCTTCTTCTTCTTCTTCTTCTTCTTCTTCTTCTTCTTCTTCTTCTTCTTCTTCTTCTTCTTCTTCTTCTTCTTCTTCTTCTTCTTCTTCTTCTTCTTCTTCTTCTTCTTCTTCTTCTTCTTCTTCTTCTTTCTCCTTTTCTTCTTCTTCTTCTTCTCCTTCTCCTTCTCCTTCTTCTCCTTCTTCTCCTTCTTCTCCTTCTTCTCCTTCCCCCTCCTTCCCCCTCCTTCCCCCCTCCTTCCCCCCTCCTTCCCCCCTCCTTCCCCCCTCCTCCCCCTCCCTCCCCCCCTCCTCCCCCCCTCCTCCCTCCCTCCTCCCCCCCTCCTCCTTCCCTCCTCCCTTCTTCTTCTCCTTCTTCCTTCTTCTTCCTTCTTCTTCTTTCTTCTTCCTTCTTCTTTCTTCTTTCTTCTTCTTTCTTCTTCTTCTTTCTTCTTCTTCTTCCTTCTTCCTTCTTCCTTCTTCCTCTTCCTCTTCTTCCTTCTTCCTCTTCTTCTTCTTCTTCTTTCTTCTTTCTTCTTTCTTCTTTCTTCTTCTTCTTTCTTCTTCTTTCTTCTTCTTTCTTCTTCTTCTTCTTCTTCCTTCTTCCTCTTCTTCTTCTTCTTCCTTCTTCTTCTTCTTCTTTCTTCTTCTTTCTTCTTCTTCTTCTTCTTCTTTCTTCTTCTTTCTTCTTCTTTCTTCTTCTTTCTTCTTCTTCTTCTTCTCCTCCTCCTCCTCCTCCTTCTCCTCCTCCTTCTCCTCCTCCTTCTCCTCCTCCTCCTCCTCCTTCTCCTCCTCCTTCTCCTCCTTCTCCTCCTCCTCCTCCTTCTTCTTCTCTTCTTCTTCTTCCTTCTTCTTCTTCCTTCTTCTTTCTCTTCTTCTTCTTCTTTCTTCTTTCTTCTTCTTCTTTCTTCTTCTTCTTCTTCTTCTTCTTCCTTCTTCTTCTTTTCTTCCTCTTCCTCTTCCTCTTCTTCTTCTTCTTCTTTTTTTTTTTTTTGGTCTTGAGGCCGCACATTGCTTTCCAAGATCTCTCCTGGTAGACTCAGAAGACCATACAGAGAGAGAGTACCAAGGATATAAACCCAGGTTAGCTGTGTGCAAGGCAAGCACCTTACCTTTTGTACTATCTCACCAGTCTCATATAGAGTAAATATTAACCTCAAGGTGTGGGGGGAGGCATAATCAATCATATATATATATATATATACACTAGTTTTTATTAAATTTGATACACAAGCTTATTCAGGAAATAAGCTTGGAGCAACTGTGAAAGCTAGCTGTTAATTATGACTGAATGGATAAGCTTGTAGAAGTTTGTTCATATCTCTTCATTTGTTTTTCTTTATGGTATATTATTTTTACATTTCCTATTATGATTTGGAAATATATTAATTATGCTCTTCCTTTATCTCAGGTTATTCAAATATATAGACTTCTGCTGTCATCTAAGTTAAATCCTTTTTGGAATAAAATACTGATAACTTGGTATTCTTTTGGGCCTATCACAATTTAGTAGGTATATATGACAGTTTTTCATAAATGTACTTTGAAGCAGAAACAAAGCCAGATGCAGAAATACAGCATATAGACCTAAGGAGACCTCAGATCCCAAAGAGGGGCAAGCTGGAGTTGACATGCACTGGTGTATGGCGCCCAGAACGCTGTGGTAGAATGCAGATGTCCAGATGATTTTCTTTCTTGGAAAAACTGTATGTTCCGGGGCCAGAGAGATAGCATGGAGGTAGAGCATTTGCCTTTCATGCAGAAGGATGGTGGTTCAAATCCCAGCATCCCTTATGGTCCCCTGAGCCTGCCAGGAGCGATTTCTGAGCATAAAGCTAGGAGTAACCCCTGAGTGCTGCTGGGTGTGACCCAAAAAACAAACAAAATAATAATAATAAAACCCTGTATTTTCTAGCTTCTTTAAATCATGCCGTTGATGTAACTAGGAGAAAGCATCTCAAAAGGAGTGTAGTAAAGATAAATGAATAGGGGTTGAAGAGGGTGTTTGCCTTGCACGTGTCCAACCCCAGATGGACTCTGGTCCAGTTCCCGTCAACCAATATGGTTCCCTGAGCCTGCAAGGATCGACTTCTGAGAACAGAGCCAGAAGTAACCCCATATGAGTGCCCATAGGTGTGACCCCCCCCCAAAAAAAAGATAGATGAATATCATATGTTCTAAAACTATTCTAAACACGGATTGGGCTGTTTTCTCTGTTAGAAATCTGAAGTGTAATCTCAGATATTGAAACAGTGTGATTTTGGGATAGACTGTGGTTAATATATATGTATGTTCTTTGGTGTTCAGTGTCCCAGAAGGATTGTAAAGAAATGTGCTGAGTGGCCAGTGAAAGTACCCACATGTACATCTTATAACTAGCTATTGTTAAATTAAATTAGGGAAATATCATTTAGCAAGGCTGCTGTGTTGCTCCTCCTACTCCTTAGCCTAGAGATTACTTACTTAAAGATACTTTTAACCTCATCAAATTTTTTTTTACGAGTTCATTATTTTGTTGAAGTTTCTAATTTTTTGGGTCTTTTATTGGGTCATATCTAGCAATCTTCATGGTTTACTCCTGGCCCTGCACTCAGGAATTTCTTCTAGGAGTGCTCAGAGGACTGGGATAGTGGGAATTGAACTTGGGTTAGCTGTGTGCCAGGAAATGTTCTATGTTCTGTGCTATGTCTTCCAGCCCAATTTTTTAAAATGAAACTTTCCCACTCATAAAATTTGTATTTAGCCAACTCTCGAACTCTAGTAAATATGAATAGGACTTGTTTTTCAAGTCTCGTTCTGACTATTAATGATTTGAGGTGAGTAAAGAAAGTACTGTTTGACTTAAGTCCTCAAAATGACCTTACAGTAGAAAATTCTGTATAATTATGTGGTGAAAACCAGAGTACCATCTTTAGCTTAACCAGTATCAGTGCTTAAAGGCAAGGCCTCCGCCTTCCACATATATCTGGTTCAATGACCATGTGGGCTAGGATCACAGTGCAGCTTGTACATTTGCTCTCAGCTGACTTAGAGCACCACCTGCAGTCACATCCTCCACACTCCAACAAAATGGATCAGCTCCAGTACTTATCATTAAACTTCCAAATTACCAAATTTGTTTTAGATTTATAAACCCTGAACCACACAGCTGCATGTGGTCAGTATTTTATATTTTATAGTGGTGTCAGCCTAATAGTAACAAGAAATCTGAGGGGAAAGTTACATAGACGTCTACCAAGCTCAGTGAGCCTAAACAGTAACCCAGAAGCCTCAACTAGCACCAAAAAAACCCAGTAAATCTTTAGACACTAACTTTAGTAACACTACATAGCAATCATTTAAAATTTATCCTTGCTGATCTGAGTTTTTATAATTCCAATTTCCTTTGTATTGCAACAAACAATATGAAGTAAATTTATGCTGCATGAAGGCATGTTGTGGTGGTGGGTGGGAAATTGGGGACACTGGTGAAGGAAAGGTGGTTGGATTGGTATTTTAACATTTAATGCCTTCAGATGTTTCAAAATCTATATTATGAACAGCTTGGGAAAGTGCAGTGTTATAGGGGCCGGAGTGAGAGCACAGTGGTAGGATGTTTGCCTTGCACATGGTCTACCTGGGATGGTCCCAGGTTTGATCCCCGGCACTCCATATTGTCCTCCGAGCCTGCCAGGAGTAATTCTCTTCAGTGCCGCCAGATGGAGCCCAAAAAACAACAAAAAATTGCAGTGTTATTATAAAAGTTAGGATAAAATAAATATTTCTTGGGCCTGGAGAGATAGCACAGCGGCGTTTGCCTTGCAAGCAGCCGATCCAGGACCAAAGGTGGTTGGTTCGAATCCCGGTGTCCCATATGGTCCCCCTTGCCTGCCAGGAGCTATTTCTGAGCAGACAGCCAGGAGTAACCCCTGAGCACCACTGGGTGTGGCCCAAAAACCAAAATAAATAAATAAATAAATAAACAAACAAATAAATAAATATTTCTTAAAAAAAATAAAGGAGCACTACTTGGGACCTTTAAGCAGCTGTTGTTAACTATGAAAGGTTGGATATGGGCTAGGGTCCAAACTTGGCTGTCTCATAAACAGTAACTTCCTATCTCATAAACAGTATAATGTGTCCTCATGGGCAGGATTGAGCAGTTGCTAATAGGACTTAAGAGATAATATAGGGGGCCGGGCGGTGGCGCTAGAGGTAAGGTGCCTGCCTTGCCTGCGCTAGCCTTGGATGGACCGCGGTTCGATCCCCCGGTGTCCCACATGGTCCCCCAAGCCAGGAGCGACTCCTGAGTGCATAGCCAGGAGTAACCCCTGAGCGGTACCGGGTGTGGCCCAAAAACCAAAAAAAAAAAAAAAGAGATAGTATAGGGTTTAGGAAGCTTGCCTTGAACACAGAACTAGGGCTGGAGAGATAGTACACCTGGGAGGGCATTTGTCTTACACATGGCTGATTGGGGTTTGAGCATCATATATGTCCTCTGAGACCTGACTCCTGGTCAGGAGTGACCCTGTGTGCAGAACCAGGAATAAACCTGGTATGAGAATTTCCCCCCAAGACAAACAAACAAACAAACAACAACAAAAAAAACAGGCCCTGAACACCAATTGGGCATAGCCTAACACTTTACCCTTCTCCCCCAAATCATATTTGGGCTTTCTTTTTTTGTTGTTTTTGTTTTGGGGTCACACCTGGGAGCACTCAGGGGTTACTCCTGACACTGCACTTAAAAAAATCACTCTTGGCAGGCATGGGGGACCACATGGGATGCTGGGGATCGAACCTGGATCAGCCATGTGCAAGGCAAATGCCTTACCCACTCTGCTATTGCTTTGGCCCCCTCTCTTGGCCTTTCTTTTTTTTTTTTTTGGTTTTTGGGCCACACCCGGCGGTGCTCAGAGGTTGCTCCTGGCTGTCTGCTCAGAAATAGCTCCTGGCAGGCACGGGGGACCATATGGGACACCGGGATTCGAACCAACCACCTTTGGTTCTGGATCGGCTGCTTGCAAGGCAAACACCGCTGTGCTATCTCTCCAAGCCCATCTCTTGGCTTTCTTACTGAACTCATTATTTCACAGGTTGCAGATGCTATCCTTGGAAATCAGATGTTTACGCATTATGATCGGGCCCATATCGCCCAGCTGTGCGAAAAGGCAGGCCTCCTGCAGCGAGCACTGGAGCATTACACTGACCTTTATGACATCAAGAGAGCTATAGTTCACACGCACCTTCTCAGTCCCGAGGTATGCTGCACACTGGTGCATTCTGTTGTGGGTAGTGTTCATCTGGTTATCACATGATCCTAAATTTATTGTTGGTGGTTGTATCTTCTCTATATGTACTCTATTTTTGCTGCCATGAGCAGTTCACATTCAGCCCTCAAACAGCCCTCACTTTTTAGCTGTGTATCTCTTTTTTTTTTTTCCTTTGTCCATAATTGATTTAGTTTAATGGAAAGGACCGTTAACATTGACAGTTTTCACAAAGATGTTGTAAATTTATAAAAGCTTAATTGCTGTAATCTGGGTTACAGAATAGGTTTTAATATCAATTATGGAATATTGTAGGATCTATAATACCCATGAGGTCAGTATCTTATCCCAAGATAATACCTGGCTCCCACTTTTTACCACAAGGTGTAGTTTCCAGGTTTTGTTTGTTTGTTTGTTTTAAGTAAAATGCAGCTGTATTTGTAGGTACTGAAGAAGAGGAGGGAGAGAATAAGAAAGAGTTAGGAGGGCCCGGAGAAATAGCACAGCGGCATTTGCCTTGCAAGCAGCCGATCCAGGACCAAAGGTGGTTGGTTCAAACCCCGGTGTCCCATATGGTCCCCTGTGCCTGCCAGGAGCTATTTCTGAGCAGACAGCCAGGAGTAACCCCTGAGCACCACCGGGTGTGGCCCAAAATCCAAAAAAAAAAAAAAAAAGAGTTAGGAGGGGCTGGAGAGATAGCTAACCCAGGATGGAGGGTGGTTTGAATCCCAGCATCCCATATGGTCCCCCTGAACCTGCCAGGAACAATTTTTTTTTTCTTTTTGGGTCACACCCTGCAGCACTCAGGGTTTACTTCTGGCTCTTCACTCAGAAATCGCTTCTGGCAGGCTCAGGAGACCATATGGGATGTCAGGATCCGAACCACCATCCTTCTGCATGCAAGGCAAACGCCCTACCTCCATGCTATCTCTCCGGCCCCTGCCAGGAACGAATTCTGAGCGCTGAGTCAGAGCCCTGAGCACCACCTGGCGTAACCCAAAAAAACCCCACCCAAAAAAAGGAAAGAAAAATAAAGAGTAAGGAGTGATGCACTCAAGAGAGAGTGCAGGCTTCTCCAAATGCAGAGAGAGCCCTGGTATACCCAGCATGAAAATAGGAAAGTATACATCTCAAGAGGGGAGATGTGGGCAACGTGTGCGATTTTGTTTTGTTTTGTTTTGGGGCCACACACAGCTCAGGCATTACTTCTGGTTCTGTGCTCAGAAATCACTTCTGTCCAGCTCTAGAAGCCATATGGAATGCTGGGGATCAAATCCAGGTCGTTTATGTGCAAGTCAAATGCCCTACATGCTGTTGGTTTACAGTAGTATAAAATTTCAAGAGTAATCTTTTTTTTTTTTGGTTTTTGGTTTTTGGATCACACCGGCAGTGCTCAGGAGTTCCTCCTGGCTCTGCACTCAGAAATCGCTCCTGGCAGGCTCGGGGAATCATATAGGATACCAGGAATAAAACTGGGGTCTGTCCTATATTAGCCGAATACAAGGCAAATGCCCTACCACTGTGCTATCTTTTCAGACCCTTCAAAAGTGATCTTAATTTAAACCTCACCACACCCACCACCCAAGTTTTAGTATCATCCTGCTATCAGAATCACCCTCTACTACCTATTTCTCTCACCTCCATTCTCCCTTAGGTATAACCAATGTAGTTTTTATAGTTTCAGAGTTTTTGTTTTTCCAGTTCATTTGCTATTTTTATTATTTCCCACATGATTGAAACCATTCAGTAACTGTCTTTTACTTTCTGACTTCTTTCACTTTAATAATAAAGTTAAGTAATCAACTCATTTTCATTCTCTTATAAATGGCAAGGCTTCATTTTTAATTTTTTGTTTTGTTTTGTTTTGGGGTCATACCCGGCAGCCCTCAGGGGTTACTCCTGGTTCTCAGAAATTGCTCCTGGCAGGCGTGGGAGACCATAAGTGATGCTGGGATTTGAACCATCGTCCTTCTGCATGCAAGGCAAACACCCTACCTTCATGCTATCTCCTGGCCCCCTCATTTTTAATTTTTTAACATTTATTTATGTTGTTTGGGGGCCATACCTGGTGGTGCTCAGGTGTTACTGCTTGCTCTTCTTTCAGGAATCACTCCTAGCAGTGCTCAGGGGACTATATGGGATGCCAGGGATCAAACCCAAGTAAACTGCATTGCAAGGCAAGCATCCTACCTACTCTAATATTGCTACAGCCCAAGTTTTTTTCCATGTCTATGTTGACACTTGTTTCCAATTCTATTTCATTAGGGAGAGTGGGCTAAAGTCACATCTAGTGGTCATGAGTTGATACAGCTGTCTATGTGCTCAAAGAATAGTATAGTGTTAGGGGATCACACTTGTCCTCCTACATGCAAAGCATTTTGATCAACCCATTGAGATCTCCAACATGCCAGTATTATTTCATACATGCCAGTCTAATGAATGTGAGTAATCGATATGTCAGTGTGATTTTAATTTGTATTTGCCTAATAATGATACTGAGAATTTTCCCTATGTCTGTGGACCTTAAGAATGTCATTAAGGGGCCGGAGAGATAGCATGGAGGTAAGGCGTTTGCCTCTCATGCAGGAGGTCATCGGTTCGAATCCCGGCGTCCCATATATGGTCCTCCCGTGCCTGCCAGGAGCAATTTCTGAGCCTGGAGCCAGGAATAACCCCTGAGCACTGCCGGGTGTGACCCAAAAACCACAAAAAAAAAAAAAAAAAAAAAAAAGAATGTCATTAAGGGGCCGGGCGGTGGCGCTAAAGGTAAGGTGCCTGCTTTGCCTGCGCTAGCGTTGGATGGACCGCGGTTCGATCCACCGGTGTCCCATATGGTCCCCCAAGCCAGGAGCGACTTCTGAGCGCATAGCCAGGAGTAACCCCTGAGCATTACCGGGTGTGGCCCAAAAATCAAAAAAAAAAAAAAAAAAAGAATGTCATTAAAAGGGGCTGGAGAGATAGCATGAAGGTAGAGCGTTTGCCTTGCATGCAGAAGGATGGCGGTTCAAATCCCAGCATCCCATATGGTCCCCCCGAGCTTGCCAGGAGCGATTTCTGAGCGTACTCCTCAGGAGTAACCCCTGAGCGCTGCTAAGTGTGACCCAAAAAGCAAAAAAAAAAAGAAAAAGAATGTCACTTTGGGGGTCGGAGAGATAACAGTTGTCTGCCTTGCATGCAGAAGGATGATGGTTCAAATCCCGGCATCCCATATGGTCCTCCGAGCCTGCCAGGATCGATTTCTGAGCGTAGAGCCAGGAGAAACCCTTGTGCGCTGCCAGGTGTGACCCAAACACACACACACACACACACACAAAGTCACTTTGGAGAAGTGTCTTCAGGTTTTTGCTCATGTTTAGTAGCTATTTACTTTTTTTGTTGTTGTTGTTGATTTGTGTGAGTTTATATTCTAGAAAGCATACTCTTTTTTTTTTTTTTTTTTTTTTGGTTTTTGGGCCACACCCGGTGACGCTCAGGGGTTACTCCTGGCTATGCGCTCAGAAGTCGCTCCTGGCTTGGGGGACCATATGGGACACCGGGGGATCGAACCACGGTCCGTCCTAGGCTAGCGCAGGCAAGGCAGGCACCTTACCTCTAGTGCCACCGCCCGGCCCCCGAAAGCATACTCTTTATTTTAAGTGTCAGTTCTTTGTACTTTGCCACCCAAAATAAAAAGACTAATTCATTTATATCATGTTGGCAGCACCTAAGATAGTGTGTTTCTTATTTTCCAGTGGCTCGTTAGCTTCTTCGGTTCTTTATCAGTAGAGGATTCTTTGGCATGTCTGCGTGCTCTCCTGTCTGCCAGCATTAGACAGAACCTTCAGCTGTGTGTTCAAGTTGCTTCCAAGTACCACGAGCAGCTGGGTACACAGTCCTTGGTGGAACTTTTTGAATCATTCAAGAGTTACGAAGGTAAACCATGCAGCCTCTGACCAACAACACCTCTGTCTTCAGTGTTATTATCTGCCTAAGGGCCTTTCTACAAAGGTTGGGTCAGGATATAATACTTGTATCCTCAGGTGTTTGTCACTGACAGAATATTCCTACTATATCATGTGTATTACATAGCTTAGGTAGTTTTCTGGTGTTTACAAAAGAAGAACTCAAGTAGTTATCATTAGGTGAGGAGACATAAAATCTCTTTCTGTTCCTGGTAACTTATGAGGAACAGTGTCTCTTGGTATTGCACAATCAGCCATAGTTGACCAAAAATTTTGAACTAGTGGTTTTGGAAGTGTGCAGTCCTGAGAGACCTTCCCATGAGTGAGACCTCTATGGAGGATTTAGTGGAATGTAAATGCTTGGTAAGGGCCTGATCTTGTTGGCTTCCTTTGTACCCCTTGGGCATCATACCATAAAATTATGCTTGTTGGGGCTGGGGATGGCTGCTAATAGAGACCAAGAATTTGTCTAGTAAGTCAACCTACTGAAGCTGGTATGTTGAAGGAGTGAGAATAAGACCAATCCTCAGGGATCTGACCTCATCAGAAGATGATATCACAGCAAAGTCCATAACAGCAGTTTGAAAATGATATTAGGGTAATGTTAGTAGAACCATTTGTCTTGGAGCTGAAGAGTCCATCTCCAGGTTATAGCCAATAATCCTCTTCTAAATAAAGTTGTCTTCTCTTTTATATCATATTCAGCAACTATTAGACCTACTCCTGGATCACTCTTGAATGGTTAGGAAATAATAAAAAGTGATCTTGGTCTGTAACTATGTGGAGCTCCTATATATGCTATTAGTTCCATTCAAGTAGCATACTTTTCCTTTGGAAGCTACTATTTAAAACTTTGCTTCCTTTGCCTGTTTTGTATGTTCTATACTGTCTCTTTAAAGAATTAGTCACACACCATCTTAGATGATCTTAGTTTTAATTGTTCTTTAAAAAAATCTTTTTTAAAAAATACATTTTGTTTTGTTTTGGGGCATACCAGTAATGCTCAGGACTTACTCCTGGCTCTACTCTCAGGGATTACTCCTAGAAGTACTCAAGGGAATGGGTGCTAAATATGGAACCCAAGTTATCCAGGTCCAAGGCAAGCATCCTACCTATTTTACTATTGCTTCAGCCCCTCAGTTTAAATTATTCTTTGTGTGTGTGTGTGTGTGTGTGTGTGTGTGTGTGTGTGTGCACCATTCCTGGAGGTACTGCAATACCAGGTCAATGCGTGGAATGGACAGAGCAAGCTCCTATTCCAGTTCCTAGTGCCAAAAATCTATTTAATATATTGTCATCGGATAGATGACGTATCAGATATTAAACTGATAAGAACAGATACTACACTTGATTTTAGCCAAAAAGCCGAGAAGCGATTTGTTTAAATTATTCTTAAAGATGACCTGTTGCATACTAGCCCTTTGGATGGGCTGGATGGTGGTGGATGGTGATGGAGGGATGAGAGGCCTTTCTCCTTCAGCTCAGGCCATGTCATTCCAACCCCCTCCAGCTGGTGGGTTTGCAGCTTCAGGATAGTGGCGGGTAGAAAACTCACAGGCAGTCAGGGTTCAGGAGATACCATCTTTATTCAGCTCTGGCCAACATGTGTGGCCTATCATAACCATTTACACTGGATCCCTAGTCAGTCCTGCACTGTACCTTGACTTTCAGCCATCACTCCTCCTGCTGCTTCTCTCCTCCATAATCTCTAATCTATCCCCTCCTTTTTGAGACCTCCCCAAGTCTCTCCCAGAAATGGGCAGGTCTTACTCTAAAGTAAAGTTATTTAGAAGATGGGGGTGGGGTGATAATGAGCATCTGGGGCCGGAGAGATAGCATGGGGGTAGGACATTTGCCTTGCATGCAGAAGGACAGCAGTTCGAATCCCGAATCCCGGCATCCCATATGGTCCCCCAAGCTTTCCAGGAGTGATTTCTGAGTGTAGAGCCAGGAGTAACTCCTGAGCGCTGCTGAGTGTGACCCAAAAACAAACAAACAAAAAAGATGACCATTTAAGGCATACCTGAATCCCCTAATGATTACACATACACATATTACCAGCATTTTATAGCAGAATAATTCAGGGACACTTCCCAGTTTTTGTAGTAGTCTTACTAGCTATTTTTTTTGGAGGTGCCGAAGCAAATGATAAGCTCTTAGTGGTATGTATGTGTGTTCTTAGTGGATTGAGAAAGGTTGTTGTGACAGAGATATTAAGGACAGATAGGCTATGACTATGAAGTACACAAGTGATAGTATGAGGACACAAAATGGAACAGTATCTCTCTATAGGCCTCTTCTACTTCCTGGGCTCAATTGTGAACTTCAGCCAAGATCCAGATGTGCACTTGAAGTATATTCAAGCTGCCTGTAAGACAGGACAGATCAAGGAGGTGGAAAGGATATGCCGAGAAAGCAATTGCTACAATCCTGAAAGAGTGAAGAATTTTCTAAAAGTGAGTATGTACAATCATTGCTTCTTCCCTGATCACATCACCCACAAGAACTGAAAAGTTGAGTTTGTCTGACCAGGGTTCTCTGAGTTCTCCAAGGCAGAGCTATGGCAGAGAAATATATATATATATATATATATATATATATATATATATATATATATATATATATATATATATATATATCTGTATTGGGGCCGGAGAGATAGCATGAAGGTAGGGCATTTGCTTTGCAGGCAGAAGGACAGTGATTTGAATCCCGGCATCCCATATGGTCCCCTGAGCCTGCCAGGGGCAATTTCTGAGCTTAGAGCCAAGAGGAACCCCTGAGCACTTCTAGGTATGATCCAAAAATAAAAAAAAAAAATCTATAAGCACCATGATTATAAGCATGATTGTAGTTGGGTTTCAGTCATAAACAAAACACCCCCCTTCACCAGTACAACCTTTCCAACCCTTGCCTGTATTTGAAACAGGCATTCTACTTCTCTCACCAGGATAAGGATAAGGCCTGAAAGTGGCATTCAACACTTCTATTCCCATTCCATTAGAGCAAAGTAGGTTGTGTGAACAAAACTAGGATATAGGGAGCCTGGGAAATGTCCTTTGTGTATAATGAAACTTAATTGTGACCCAGGGCCATTGTGGAAAGCAGCTAATTGGATGCCAACAACCAAGTTCTATGGGTATAGGACTGCTGGTCTAAAAAAGCGTGACTTTTCCTGAGAGTAGCTGCCTCTCTACTGCCTGATCAGGGAAGATTCATGCATAAGGAGCTACATGGCTTAACCCAAAAGATGATTGGTTTTATTTTGTGTTTGTTTGGGGGCCATACCTAATAATACTTAAGGGTTACTCCTGACAGCACTCGGGAATTATTGGTGGTTCGAAAGAGGTTATATGGGATACTGGGATAGAACCTAGGTCAGCCACCTGCAAGGCAATCTCCCTACCCACTATACATCTCTCCAGTCCCAAAGATGTTTGTTTGTTTGTTTTTGTTTTTTTGTTTTTTGTTTTTGTTTTTGGGCCACACCCAGCGGTGCTCAGGGGTTACTCCTGGCTAAGCCCTGAGCAACGCCAGGTGTGGCCCAAAAACCAAAAAAAACAAAAAACAAATAGCTCCTGGCAGGCACGGGGGACCATATGGGACACTGGGATTCGAACCAACCACCTTTGGTCCTGGATCGGCTGCTTGCAAGGCAAACACAGCTGTGCTATCTCTCCGGGCCCAGATGGTTAGTTTTTTTTGTTTTTTTTGTTTTTTGTTTTTTTTTGGTGCTCCAGGTGAGGCACAGATGTTTAGTTTTTTGTTTGTTTGTTTGTTTTTTTTTGTTTGTTTTTTTCAAACAGATGTTTAGTTTTAAACCAATTTGGTGGCTTGTTCTTCAAGCCTGTATTCTCCCTTTAACACTTATATTGCTCGCATGTCTGTTTCTTTGCTTGCTTATTTCCACTCTGGAGAAGTTTGTGTTCTCTCTTGTACATATGCTTCTTTTTTTCTTCTCACATCTTTCTAAATAAATTTCAGGGGTTGAGAATGGAATGGAGGGAAGAGAGCATTGGTGGTGGAAATGTTGCACTGGTGAAGGGGGGTATTATTTTTTTTATAACTGAAACCCAACTACAAACTGTAATCATGGTGCTTAAATAAAGATTTTAATTTTAAAAAAAGAAATAAAAGTTGCAGATTAAGGCAAATGACTATAGAGGTTACAAACTAAAACTTAAAGAGATCTGGAAACCAAACACAAAATCATGTCCATATTTATATACACTACTAGGAACTGTAAAAGAGAATTAATAATGTTTTTGGTTTGGTTAATCATTTTCTAAATCAATAAAACCAATTTTGTCTTATAAAAATAGATTTCAGTAAAAGCTATCTTGCTTCACACACAAAAAAACATATTTTTTATGTTATTGCTAAATTTAGCGGAGTTGTTTATTTTTTACAAAATACTTTTCTTTTAATCTTCCGCTTGTTTCCTAAAGCAAAAGCCCTGTAATGACAGAACAGTCTTTTGTTTGTTTGTTTTTGGGTCATACCCAGCAGTGCTCAGGGGTTACTCCTGGCTCTACGCTCAGAAATCGCTCCTGGCAGGCACGGGGGACCATATGGGATGCCGAGATTCGAACCACCGTCCTTCTGCATGAAAGGCAAACGCCCTACCTCTATGCTCTCTCTCCGGGCCTAACAGAATAGTCTTATCATGACTCTCCTACCTGGTCATTCTACTGCAGAAGCAATGCCATTCTTATTTCAAGTCCTCACTGCCTGATTTATCTTTTAATTCACAGGAGGCCAAACTCACAGATCAGCTTCCCCTTATCATCGTGTGTGATAGGTTTGACTTCGTACATGATCTTGTCCTGTACTTATATCGCAACAACCTGCAGAAGTATATTGAGATCTACGTTCAGAAGGTATTGTGAGGGTGAAGGGCAAAGCTATAATAGCACAGAGAGCGGATTTGCCTTGCATGCTGCTGAACTGGGTTCAAGTTCCAACATCCCATTTAATTCCCTGAGCCTGCCAGGAGTAATTTCTGAGTGCAGAGCCAGGAATAACCCCTGAGTGCTGCTGTGTGTGGCCAAGAAAAAAAGGTACTATTGGGATCATCAAAGCTGTTTCTCAGCTACCTTTCTGTCTTGTTGGTATTAAGACTGCCTCTGACCTCTCAATGTGTCTGAGACCACCAGTTTGAAGAATGTTACCATTGTCAGCTTGAATTGCTATAATAGAATACCACAAATGAGAACATGAAGCTCTTAATTGATAGATATTAATTTTTCTCAGTTATTGAACTTAGAATTTCAACTCTCCATTTGAATTGGTTCCTTTGGAGGCTACTCTCCTTCGCAGATGCTACCTTCTGCTCTGTCCACACATAACCTTTCTTTTCCGATATGCTTGTTTACCTCTACTGTCTTCCCTTCTAAGAATATTAATTCTATTGTATTGTGGGTCCATAATTTAACCATAATTATCTAACCCCTTAACATCAAATACTGTTGCATCAGGGGTTAGGGCTCCCAAATAGGAAAGTGAGTTGGGGGAATACAACTTATTCTTTCATGGAACCCTGTTAGGTAAATGTACTTCTAATTCTTGAAAGATTAAAGCAGTGTGGCATTAAAAATCACCATCTTGATTAATTCTAGGTCAACCCTAGCAGGATCCCCGCTGTGGTTGGAGGACTGCTTGATGTGGATTGTTCTGAGGAAGTAATTAAAAACTTAATCATGGTAGTGAGAGGACAGTTCTCTACAGATGAGCTGGTAGCTGAAGTAGAAAAAAGAAATAGGTAATGTGTCTATCTTCTCATGCCTCTGGCATTCAGTATTTATTAAGCCTGACTGATTCTTAAAGATCCCTTTGCAGTTAATCTTCCAGTTCTATTACTGTCACCATAATTGGTCTTTCCTATAGTCAATCTTTTTTTTTTTTTTTTTGCTTTTTGGGTCTCATCCGGCAGTGCTCAGGTGTTACTCCTGGCTCCATGCTCTCAAAAGTTGCTCCTCACAAGCACGGGGGACCATATGGGACGCCGGGATTCGAACCGATGATCTTCTGCATGAAAGGCAAATGCCTTACCTCCATGCTATCTCTCCAGCCCCTCCTATAATCAATCTTAGAACTAGTGATGTGTTCTTTGTTGTTGGTACTAAAGTCTTTGGAAAAAACAAGTTTAAATAAATTTGGAAAACCAAGTTTGTTGGGGCTGGAGAGATAGCATGGAGGTAGGGCATTTGCCTTGCATGCAGAAGGATGATGGTTCAAATCCCAGCATCCCATATGGTCCCCCAAGCCTGCCAGAAGCGATTTCTGAGCATAGAGCCAGGAGTAATCCCTGAGCACTGCCAGGTGTGAGTCAAAAACCAAATAAATAAATAAATAAATAAATAAATAAATAAATAAATAAATAAATAAATGGAGAGTGGTTATTTTGTGTGTGTCTTCTGTTTGTTCGTTTGTTTGTTTAGGGGTTACACCGGGTGGTGCTCAGGGGTTTCTCCTGGTTCTGCACTCAGAAGTGGCTCCTGGGCCCGGAGAGATAGCACACTGGCGTTTGCCTTGTAAGCAGCCGATCCAGGACCAAAGGTGGTTGGTTTGAATCCCAGTGTCCCATATGGTCCCCCGTGCCTGCCAGGAGCTATTTCTGAGCAGACAGCCAGGAGTAACCCCTGAGCACCGCCGGGTGTGACCCCCCCCAAAAAAAAGAAGTGGCTCCTGGCAGGTTCGGGGGACCATAGAGGACATCGGGATTCGAACCACGATCTGTTTGAGTCCACCACATACAAGACAGGTGCCTTACAGACGAATAAATAAATAAATAAATAAATAAATAAATAAATAAATAAATAAATAAACCAAGTTTGTCTTGGTCCCTTGAGCAACTTGAAGTTAATGGAATGAGATACACCCCCAATCCCCAAGAAGCTTTCCATGTCTTAAGATTACCCTGAAGTTTTATGGTGCTTTTCCTTTCAAAGGCTAAAGTTGCTTCTCCCCTGGCTGGAGTCTCGGAATCATGAAGGCTGTGAAGAACCTGCTACTCACAATGCACTTGCGAAAATATATATTGACAGCAACAGCAGCCCTGAGCGCTTCTTAAAAGAGAACGCCCATTATGACAGTCGTATTGTTGGTCGATATTGTGAGAAGCGGGACCCACATCTGGCCTGTGTGGCATATGAGCGAGGACAGTGTGACCTTGAGCTCATCAAGGTAGGCAGAAAATGTGCTGATTTTCCCAGGTGCTGCTGTAACTTCTTGGAGCAGGACTTCAGATTTGTGTTTTAGGTGCTTATGAAAGTCTTAGCTAAACCACTAGATGGCAGGTCTTGTAGTGTTTTCTTTATTCTGACACTCATCCTCAGTTTACATGTATTGAACCTGTAGACCCAGCCAATCTGATTCTTTTACCCCTTCTTCCAGTTCTTGTATTTTAAGTGCAAAAGTGAGCCTCAGGCTGGAGCGGTGGCGCAAGCAGTAAGGTGTCTGCCTTGCCTGTGCTAGCCTAGGACAGACGGAGACTGTGGTTTGATTCCCCAGTCCCATATGGTCCCCCAAGCCCAGGAGCAATTTCTGAGCACAAAGCCAGGAGTCGCCCTGAGCATCACTGGGTGTAGCCCCAAAACAAAAAAACAAACAAAAAAAAGTGAGCCTCTTAACCTTATTTGAGGCTCCTCCCTGGACTGGTCTCCTTCTACACAATCTAATGATATACTTTTTGTTTTTTCTTTTTTTTTTTTCTTTTTTTTTTTTTTTTGGTTTTTGGGCCACACCCGGTGGCGCTCAGGGGTTACTCCTAGCTATGCGCTCAGAAGTCGCTCCTGGCTTGGGGGACCATATGGGACGCCGGGGGATCGAACCTCGGTCCGTCCTAGGCTAGCGCAGGCAAGGCAGGCACCTTACCTCCAGCGCCACCGCCCGGCCCCACTTTTTGTTTTTTCACATTGGGTGTCTCTCTATCCCATGTAACTGTACTTCTATGTCCCTTCTTCAGATAGCCTCCTACATATGCCTTTCCTTTCACTCATCACTCTTGTTGATTTCTCTTAGCCTTCTGCTTTCTTCACCTGTAGGTTTGAACCTACATATATTCAATGAGTTTCTTAAAGATTGAATTATTGATATATAACTATATTAAAAATTCAGAAATCTCCTATAGTGCACCTGATGCGTGTTTGACTGTAAGGTGCTCGTAGATAATTGGTCTTGCAGTTCTGCAGAGCATCCAACATGATAATTAGAAACGGAATCTATTAATGTCTCAAAATATACAGAGCTAAAGATAAGATAAAGAGCAGTTCAGTTTCTCATTCTCAGATTTGGTACACTAATCATAGGAATGACAGGCCAGGTGAACCTAGTCTTCACCTGGCAATCTCTGGTGAATCAGTTAGTGTGAAACAAGTCACTTGGAGTAAGTGCTCCAAGAAAATTTCCATTTGATGGCTGTTTATTTTACACACAAATATGTTTGTTTCAGGTTTGCAATGAGAATTCTTTGTTCAAAAGTGAGGCCCGCTACCTGGTGCGCAGGAAGGATCCAGAGCTCTGGGCTCAAGTGCTTGAAGAAACCAACCCATCCAGAAGACAGCTAATTGACCAGGTGAAGGATAGAAATGGGCTGGAGCGGTGGTGCAGCGGTAGGGCGTTTGCCTTGCATGCAACTGACCTAGGACACACTGTGGTTCGATACCCCAGCGTCCCAGATGGTTCCCCCAAGCCAGGAGCGATTTTTGAGAGCATAGCCATGAGTAACCCCTGAGCGTCACCAGGTGTGGCAAAAAAAAAAAAAAAAGGAAGAAGGAAACAAGTCCTAGATGGATGTGGTGATCAGGATATTGGGGTGTGAGAGAGAATAAGGGTGTGTGTGTGTGTGTGTGTGTGTGTGTGTGTGTGATTTTAGGATATGAGAGAGAATGAGGTAGGTGTGTGTGAAAGAGAGAGAGATAGAATGAGGGTGTGTGTATGTCTGTGTGTCTGTGCAGGTGTGTGTATGTGAAAGAGGAAGAGATAGAATGAGGGTGTGTGTGTGTCTGTGTGTGTGTCTGTGTGTGTGTGTGACTGTGTGTGTCCCATTGATCCCTTGAATTTAAAATTGTGAATTTGGGTCCAGAGCAATAGCACAGCAGGTAGGGCACTTGCCTTGTACACAGTCGACCTGGGTTCAATCCCTAGCATCCCATATAGATCCCCTGAGCCTGCCAAGAGTAAGCACAGAGCCAGGAGTAAACCCCTGAGCACTGCCAGGTGTGTCCCTCCCCCTATAAAAAACAAAAACAAAAATTGAATTTTCATTGCATGCTTCTTCCTTCAGTAGCTTATTTGAAAATGGTCTTGATTCCCAAGAATGGAGTAAGTGGGCTCTTTTTTGATTATAGGTATAGTCAGCATTTGAATAGGAATGTTCAAGTGCAATGAAAGGAATATTTGATAGGTTGCATGTATGCTATGCTGAATCCTTATTTATCTATTTTAATTCTAACACTTTCAGGCAGTGCTCAGGGGCCCAAAACCACTCCAAAAACATACTTAGCTGGTTTCTGCATGACAGTATTTCAATACATAGGTCTTATAATAAAGTTTTGCTCAGACTTAGTTATGCTGTACCCTGTGGTGCTTGAGGCCATATAGCACTGAGGATTGAACTTGGGACTTGGAATATGCCAGACATAGATTCCAGCCCTTTGAACTAACTCCCCAGCCCTGAATTCTTTTTTGTTGTTGTTGTGTTTTTTTTGTTTTTTGTTTTTGGATCATACCGAGCAGTGCTCAGGGATTACTCCTGGCTCTACGTTCAGAAATCACTCCTGGCAGGCTCAGGGGACCATATGGGATGCCTGGATTCAAACTATCATCCTTCAACATTCAAGGCAAAACACCTTATCTCCATGCAATCTCTCTGGTGCCCCCCAGCCCTGAATTCTTCATTTTTCCCCCCCAGCTTAGCCCTTGTTGACAGAAATTAAGTGATTTTGGGACTGGAGCAATAGTGCAGCACTAGGGCGTTGCATGTGGCTGACCCAAGATGTACCTGTTTTGTTGTTGTTGTTGTTGTTGTTGTTTGGTTTTTGGGTCACACCCGGCAGCGCTCAGGGATTACTCCTGGCTCTATGCTCAGAAATCATTCCTGGCAAGCTCGGGGGACCTTATGGAATGCCAGGATTTGAACCACCTTCCTTCTGCTTGAGAGGCAAACGCTCTACCTCCATGCTATCTCTCTGGCCCCAAGATGTACCTGTTTTGATCCCTGACATCCCATATGGTCCCCCAAGCTAGGACCAATTTCTGAGCACATAGCCAGGAGTAATCCCTGAGCATCACCGAGTGTGGCCCAGAAACAAAACAAAACAAAAAAGAAAGTAAGGGATACTAAAGTTACTTCAGCTATACTTCCTCTATCAAGTTGTGCTTCTTTATTTTTTTTTTTTTGGTTTTTGGGTCACACCTGGCAGTGCTCAGGGGTCACTCCTGGCTCTATGCTCAGAAATTGCCCCTGGCAGGCTCGGTGGACCATATGGGATGCCGGGATACAAACCACCATCCTTCTCCATGCAAGGCAAATGCCCCACCTTCATGCTTTCTCTCCAAATTGTGCTCTTATTACTGTCCAGTGCTTCAGTGCTTCCCTGAAGCTTGGCTGTACCCTGGAGTTCTTCTAGGTGGTATCTAGTAGATAGTTGTCAGCTTTGGTAACTTAACACACTTCCTACTGCCTCTCAGATCTTAGCAGATGGTATTTCCAATATCCTTAACACTTTTCCCTAGGCTGCTGCATCTTTTTTATTTTTATTTTTTTTTTGGTTTTTGGGCCACACCCGTTTGATGCTCAGGGGTTACTCCTGGCTATGCGCTCAGAAATCGCCCCTGGCTTGGGGGGACCATATGGACAAGCTAGCTGTCCTACGCTAGCGCTAGCACTTGTAAGGTAGACACCTTACCTCTAGCGCCACCTTCCCGGTCCCAAGGCTGCTGCATCTTAACACCACCTGAGAAGGGGCCAGAAAGATAGCACAGAGGTAAGGCGTTTGCCTTGCATGGAGAAGAACAGTGGTTCGAATCCTGGCATCCCATATAGTCCCCCAAGCCAGCCAGGGGCAATTTCTGAGCGTGGAGCCAGGAGTATCCCCTGAGCACTGCTGTGTGTGACCCAAAAACCAAACAAAAACAAAAAAAACCACCTGAGATGGGCCAGGGAGCGAGTACAGCAGGTAGGGCTTTGTATGAGGCCAGCCTGGGTTAAGTCCTCGGTCTCCCCTATAATCCCCTGAGTATCTCCAGGAGTAATTCTGGACTTCAGAGCCAGGAGTAACCCCTGAGCATTGCTGGGTGTGGCCCAAACCTCCCAAAATTAAAATAAAACCACTAGAAAAATAGCCTGGAAAATAACACTGGGAAAAATAAAAAGTTCAGTAATTGGACTTCCTCCCTGAGCTACCAATTAGGCACCCACCTCCCTTAGATACATTGCCAATCCACTGGGAATATGTTTAAATTTGAGTTGGGTTATAACTTTTCCTGTGCTAAATTTTGCCTTCTTGTTTTTTGTCCACCGTTCCTCATATCTGTCATTATTTTCTTTTCTTAGTACAGTTTTTGTTTTTTTGTTTTTGTTTTTGTTTGGTTTTTGGTAGTGCTCAGGGGTTACTCCTAGCTCCACACTCAGAAATCACTTCTAGCAGGCTCGGGAGACCATATGGGATGCCAGGATTCGAACTGTGGTCCTTCCTTGGCTAGCGCTTGCAAGGCAGACACCTGACCTCTAGCGCCACCTCACCAGCTGGATTCGAACCAATGCATGAAAGGCAAATGCCTTACCTCCATGCTATCTCTCCAGCCCCATTTTTCTTAGTACAGTTTTTTTTGTTTTGTTTTGTTTTGTTTTTGTGGTTTTTGGGTCACACCCGGCAGTGCTCAGGGGAAACTCCTGGCTTCATGCTCAGAAATTGCTCCTGGCAGGCACAGGGAACCATATGGGAAGCCAGATTCGAACTGATGACCTTCTGCATGAAAGGTAAATGCCTTACCTCCATGCTATCTCTCCGGCCCCCCTTAGTACAGTTTTATTTTGGAACATTTTTTTTTAATTTTTGTTTTTTCTGGCCACACCCATTTGATGCTCAGGGGTTACTCCTTGCTAAGTGCTCAGAAATTGCCCCTGGTTTGGGGGACCATATGGGACGCCAGGGGATCGAATCACGGTCCTTCCTTGGCTACCGCTTGCAAGGCAAACACATTACCTCTAGCGCCACCTCGCCAGCCCCATTTTTTGGAACATTTTAAGATGAGTGGATTCCCAGGTTGTTTGGCAATTTAGCTTACCCATAGAATTACCTGAGTATTTAATATTACTTCACTCAACCTAAGAACAACATTGAGCAAAAAACTTTGAAACATTCCATTTGGATTCACTGTGCATAATAGTCCACATTCACAGAGAGATTTCTCCAGGTTTGGTTCAGCACCTGACATGTCTTGTAGGTCATGTTTCATATTGGCGCCAGAGAAGACCATTTCTAACACTGCACTAAACAAAATCCAGTTTGTGGCCCTTGTTCCCATTGTTTATGTGAACTGTTAGTCCTCCCATTATGTGTCTGAATATTTATAGTCACATCCTGGGAGATGTTTGCCTGCAGTTTTCTTCTAATTACAGGAAGTTCATGCTGTCAGTGTCAGACTGCTTTTAGGTCTGGAGTATAAACTCATAAAAGTTTACTTAGAAGCAGTTACCTAAAGTAACCTTATGGTGACCATCCTGTGTCCGCCAGATTGAAGCTGAATATGCTTTTTTTTTACTTGAAAGAACCTAGTTTTGTTTTGTTTTTGTTTTTGTTTTTGTTTTCAAGAATTGACAATTAGATGCCAGCATGCCATAAAAATGCATCTCCTAATCTGGATGGATTTAGTAGAAGATACCACAAGTTATTTCTCTCACAAATACCCTTTTTGTTGCTTTTGTTGTTATTTAATTATTGTGAATAGCTCCTTTTCTTTTTTAGCTTTGTTTAGTTTTAGTTTTTTAGTTTAGTTTAGCATCTGACAATGATCTGGAGTCACTCCTGGCTCTGCACTCAGGAATCACTCTGGCAGTGCTTAGGAGATCATATGGGGTGCCAGGGATCGAAATCAGGTAAGTTGTGTGCAAGGAAAGCACCTTACCCATTGTATTATTTCTCTAGTCTCAAATAGCCCCTTTTCTTGGATCTTCTGCATGCCAGTTACAATTGTGAACTTTTTTTTTTTGGTTTTTGGTTTTTGGGCCACACGCGGCAGTGCTCAGGGGTGACTCCTGGCTGTCTGCTCAGAAATAGCTCCTGGCAGGCACGGGGGACCAGATGGGACACCGGGATTCGAACCAACCACCTTTGGTCCTGGATCGGCTGCTTGCAAGGCAAACGCCACTGTGCTATCTCTCCGGAACAATTGTGAACTTTTACAGTTGTTGTGTGCATCTTATGGTTTCATTGAGCATACACTGACCACTTGAAAAGTAAACTAAACCTTAGGCTGGAGCAGTAGCACAGCGGGTGAGGCATTTGCCTTGCACGCGGCTGACCTGGGTTCAACCCCCAGCATCCCATATAGTCCCCCAACTGTGCCAGGAGTAATTTTTGAACACAGAGGTAGGAGTAACCCTTAAACATTGCCATGTGTGACACAAACACATCCCAAAGAAAAGGAAAGAAAAAGAAACTAAATTGACTCTGATCCTAGTTCCACTGAAGCTACTTAGGAGAAAGTTTATGATCAGGGGCCGGGTAGGTGGCGCTGGAGGTAAGGTGTCTGCCTTGCAAGCGCTAGCCAAGGAAGGACCGCGGTTCGATCCCCCGGCGTCCCATATGGTCCCCCCAAGCCAGGGGCGATTTCTGAGCACATAGCCAGGAGTAACCCCTGAGCGTCAAGCGGGTGTGGCCCAAAAACCAAAAAAAAAAAAAGAAAAAAAAAAAGAAAGTTTATGATCAAACATATAACAGCAATGACAGAGCTCCTCAATTCTGTTAATTATTTTATTTGTTTGTTTGTTTGTGGGCCACACCTAGAATGCTCAGGGTTACTCCTGGCAGTGCTCAGGGAACCATACGGAATGCCAAGGACCCAGGTCTGCCATGTGCAAGGCAAGTGCCTTAATGGCTGTACTGTCTCTCTATCCCCTATTCCCTTTTCTGTTAACTGCCTAAAATATTGCCCAAAAGCCAGAAACTTAACAAAATAAAAATTCTGAAGTTACTAAAGGCCCCTGGACAAGTTGCAAAGAAAACTGCTGATATTTTAATCTGCTGTTCTTTAGGAAGCATACTTTGGCAAAAAAAAAATTGCCTAATTTTTTTTGTTTTGTTTTGTTTTGGGCCACACCCGGCGGTGCTCAGGGGTTACTCCTGGCTGTCTGCTCAGAAATAGCTCCTGGCAGGCACGGGGGACCATATGGGACACCGGGATTTGAACCAACCACCTTAGGTCCTGGATCGGCTGCTTGCAAGGCAAATACCGCCATGCTATTTCTCCGGGCCCCTAATTTTTTAATATAGGTGAGACACCAATAATTGGGTGAGGAGCAGTGTGACAGTTCTATGTTGGTCTTTCTCCCAGATAGTATTTCTGGCTCTAGCATTTTTAGTGCAGTCTGTTTCCCTAGAAGATGAGCTACCACCACAACTATGCTTCTGATTAACAAGCTCCTACAATGTCCATAATAGAGATATGGAAGTCATATTTGTTCAAATAGTAGCTTAAAAAGAGCAGGTATGCCTCTCAGCTATCTATTCATTAGACTGTATTGCTCAAGAATAAATTTAGGGGGCCGGTGTGGTGGTGCTAGAGGTAAGGTGTCTGCCTTGCCAGCGCTAGCCTAGGACGGACCGTGGTTCGATCCCCCGACATCCCATATGGTCCCCAAGCCAGGAGCGACTTCTGAGCGCATAGCCAGGAGTAACCCCTGAACGTCACCGGGGTGGCCCAAAAACCAAAAAAAAAAAAAAAAAAAGAGAATAAATTTAGGGGTCAGAGAGATAATATAACAGATAAGGCACTTTCCTTGCACTTTGCCAACTGGTTTCAGTCTCTGGTATCATATATGATCTGAGCACTGCCACGAGCGATCCTGGAGCTCGGAGCAAGGCATAAGCCCTGATTACCCCCCTTTTCTCTCTCAAAAAAAAAGTAAATTTATACAATAACTATTTTTTTTTTTTTATAATTTTTTATTATGAATTATGAGAACAAAAGATGCAAAGAAAGAGGATAAGGTAAAGTTACAGTGGAAGGACAATCACCCATAACATAATTATCAGAAGAAGTCCCCTTGCTGATATCTTAACTTTGAATTTTCACCAAAAAAAGTTAAGATAAATAAAACAGAATCCATGTGCAATTACTTTTTCCCTCAAGTCCCCAGATTGTAGCACATTATAATATTTCTTAACAGCACACAAGGCAATCTAAAGCCATCAAGCTTACGTAACTCCTTAAACATTAGAGGCATAGTGTTTTTTACATTTCCATGTACATGCATATTAGCTTAAGTTAACCTCAAATTTTTAAGTGGGTGTGTTTTAAGGATTAGAGTCAAAGGAGCACAGTAAAAACGGTGTTAGAGTGGCAATTGTTGTTTGCATAGGCCCACCAAAATATGAGAGGCATGGAAAGGAATAGCCTTGGCCTAAATACAAAGAGATCCTACCCCTGAAGTTTCCTGGCATAAGACCAGCTCTAGGCCTCAGGAAAGTTATCGTTCGCTCCAAGACATTGTCCGTAGCGCCAACACACTTATCACAGAGTCTCTGTTGTTGGTCTCATGTTTCTGTATTAAAGATTCTGGAATCTGCATGTCCTACATTGAAGTCATGATGAGGAGTGCCTTCTCGTTTCACTTCACCATGAAAGGGGAATGCAGGAAGCCCTGTCCTATAAGCAGGTTGTTGTTGTTGTTAAGTCTTCTCAGTGTTAAAGGAAGTCTCTTTTGAGCAGGACGATGTCTGAGCAGTGGTAGGGTCTTCCGTGGTAGAGGATTGCTTCCAGGTGATGTTATAGACAAACCTCACCATAAATGGGCAATACAGCAAGCCCTGTCCAGTAAACAGGTCATTGTTCTTGTTGTCTTCTCAGTGCTAAGGGATGTCTCTTTTGAGTAGATCGATGTCAGAGCAGCTGTAGGGTCGTCCCTGGTACAGGAATGCCTCCGGGTGATGTTATATACAACCTTGGATGTTTTGTAAATGTCTTCTGTAGATCAAGGGGTAAATGGAGAATGTCCATTCTTCTGAGGCCTGTGCCAGGTCTTTATGTCAATGTTCAGGGTGTAAGGTCTCATTGTACTACAAGATTTGTGTGTTCCCCTTTCTATTAGATAAGAACTTATTGGTATGTATAGTATTTTCCCATGTCAGTGTGCCTACGCAAACAAGATATAAAGCCACGTGGTGCTATCAGATATATGGGGGCATAAGAACATTTCCAACAAGACCCATGACTTGGTTCAAACATAAGTATTAAACTGAGGGATTCTTTCACACCAAATTCCATATTGAGTAGTTCACAAAGAGAAGATAAAAAAAAAATGGGGGGGGATCATCACTGTATAAGAAAGTATTTAGCAAAAGTTATAGCCGTCAAAGAAAACACGCATAAAATGTTGAAAAGATATGTGTCCTTTTTATGCCTTTTAAAATAGTTGTGTGGGTGTTAACTCTAGGGCACCACTTTGGTCTGTGAATTAGGACTCAAGAGTACTTAAGTTAGAAAGGGTAAAAAAGGAGTAATGATGATAGGAGTTAAAGAAGTTAAAGAGAAATATGAACTTATGAAGGGGTATGCAAAAGGGCAGAGTACAAAATGGACATTCTGCATACATAAAAACATAATTCAATGATAGTGAGTACTAGTAATGTTTCTTGTGAGAGTACTATTAATGTTTCTTGTGCGCGCGGGGGCAATAGCCCCCACGCGATTTTGAAAATGTAGACTGGACAGAGATTACCAGTGCCAGCCAAACCTCCTCCTGCCTGACTCCCGGCTCCCAGGAAGGAGAGATCCTTCAAGAAGCTGGGAGAACAGAAGTTCAGAGCCCCACCCAGACCCTCCCTAAGGAGCCGCATGGATAGTGGGGGAAGGCCTAGGGTCCTTCAAGCTCCACCAAGGGACCCAACTCACCGGCTTGCCCAGGGGTGTGGCCCGGGGAAGCCCTGGAGATCTGGAGCAAGGCGGCAGAGGGGTGCTGGGGTTACCCAAATCCCGCACCCCCCCTAGGCCTGGCCAAGCAGGCCTCCGGCATGGCGTGGGCCTGCCAAACCTCCTCCTGCCTGACTCCCGGCTCCCAGGAAGGAGAGATCCTTCAAGAAGCTGGGAGAACAGAAGTTCAGAGCCCCACCCAGACCCTCCCTAAGGAGCCGCATGGATAGTGGGGGAAGGCCTAGGGTCCTTCAAGCTCCACCAAGGGACCCAACTCACCGGCTTGCCCAGGGGTGTGGCCCGGGGAAGCCCTGGAGATCTGGAGCAAGGCGGCAGAGGGGTGCTGGGGTTACCCACATCCCGCACCCCCCCTAGGCCTGGCCAAGCAGGCCTCCGGCATGGCGTGGGCCTGCCAAACCTCCTCCTGCCTGACTCCCGGCTCCCAGGAAGGAGAGATCCTTCAAGAAGCTGGGAGAACAGAAGTTCAGAGCCCCACCCAGACCCTCCCTAAGGAGCCGCATGGATAGTGGGGGAAGGCCTAGGGTCCTTCAAGCTCCACCAAGGGACCCAACTCACCGGCTTGCCCAGGGGTGTGGCCCGGGGAAGCCCTGGAGATCTGGAGCAAGGCGGCAGAGGGGTGCTGGGGTTACCCAAATCCCGCACCCCCCCTAGGCCTGGCCAAGCAGGCCTCCGGCATGGCGTGGGCCTGCCAAACCTCCTCCTGCCTGACTCCCGGCTCCCAGGAAGGAGAGATCCTTCAAGAAGCTGGGAGAACAGAAGTTCAGAGCCCCACCCAGACCCTCCCTAAGGAGCCGCATGGATAGTGGGGGAAGGCCTAGGGTCCTTCAAGCTCCACCAAGGGACCCAACTCACCGGCTTGCCCAGGGGTGTGGCCCGGGGAAGCCCTGGAGATCTGGAGCAAGGCGGCAGAGGGGTGCTGGGGTTACCCAAATCCCGCACCCCCCCTAGGCCTGGCCAAGCAGGCCTCCGGCATGGCGTGGGCCTGCCAAACCTCCTCCTGCCTGACTCCCGGCTCCCAGGAAGGAGAGATCCTTCAAGAAGCTGGGAGAACAGAAGTTCAGAGCCCCACCCAGACCCTCCCTAAGGAGCCGCATGGATAGTGGGGGAAGGCCTAGGGACTTCAAGCTCCACCAAGGGACCCAACTCACCGGCTTGCCCAGGGGTGTGGCCCGGGGAAGCCCTGGAGATCTGGAGCAAGGCGGCAGAGGGGTGCTGGGGTTACCCAAATCCCGCACCCCCCCCTAGGCCTGGCCAAGCAGGCCACCGGCATGGCGTGGGCCTGCCAAACCTCCTCCTGCCTGACTCCCGGCTCCCAGGAAGGAGAGATCCTTCAAGAAGCTGGGAGAACAGAAGTTCAGAGCCCCACCCAGACCCTCCCTAAGGAGCCGCATGGATAGTGGGGGAAGGCCTAGGGTCCTTCAAGCTCCACCAAGGGACCCAACTCACCGGCTTGCCCAGGGGTGTGGCCCGGGGAAGCCCTGGAGATCTGGAGCAAGGCGGCAGAGGGGTGCTGGGGTTACCCAAATCCCGCACCCCCCCTAGGCCTGGCCAAGCAGGCCACCGGCATGGCGTGGGCCTGCCAAACCTCCTCCTGCCTGACTCCCGGCTCCCAGGAAGGAGAGATCCTTCAAGAAGCTGGGAGAACAGAAGTTCAGAGCCCCACCCAGACCCTCCCTAAGGAGCCGCATGGATAGTGGGGGAAGGCCTAGGGTCCTTCAAGCTCCACCAAGGGACCCAACTCACCGGCTTGCCCAGGGGTGTGGCCCGGGGAAGCCCTGGAGATCTGGAGCAAGGCGGCAGAGGGGTGCTGGGGTTACCCAAATCCCGCACCCCCCCTAGGCCTGGCCAAGCAGGCCTCCGGCATGGCGTGGGCCTGCCAAACCTCCTCCTGCCTGACTCCCGGCTCCCAGGAAGGAGAGATCCTTCAAGAAGCTGGGAGAACAGAAGTTCAGAGCCCCACCCAGACCCTCCCTAAGGAGCCGCATGGATAGTGGGGGAAGGCCTAGGGTCCTTCAAGCTCCACCAAGGGACCCAACTCACCGGCTTGCCCAGGGGTGTGGCCCGGGGAAGCCCTGGAGATCTGGAGCAAGGCGGCAGAGGGGTGCTGGGGTTACCCAAATCCCGCACCCCCCCCTAGGCCTGGCCAAGCAGGCCTCCGGCATGGCGTGGGCCTGCCAAACCTCCTCCTGCCTGACTCCCGGCTCCCAGGAAGGAGAGATCCTTCAAGAAGCTGGGAGAACAGAAGTTCAGAGCCCCACCCAGACCCTCCCTAAGGAGCCGCATGGATAGTGGGGGAAGGCCTAGGGTCCTTCAAACTCCACCAAGGGACCCAACTCACCGGCTTGCCCAGGGGTGTGGCCCGGGGAAGCCCTGGAGATCTGGAGCAAGGCGGCAGAGGGGTGCTGGGGTTACCCAAATCCCGCACCCCCCCTAGGCCTGGCCAAGCAGGCCTCCGGCATGGCGTGGGCCTGCCAAACCTCCTCCTTCCTGACTCCCGGCTCCCAGGAAGGAGAGATCCTTCAAGAAGCTGGGAGAACAGAAGTTCAGAGCCCCACCCAGACCCTCCCTAAGGAGCCGCATGGATAGTGGGGGAAGGCCTAGGGTCCTTCAAGCTCCACCAAGGGACCCAACTCACCGGCTTGCCCAGGGGGGTGGCCCGGGGAAGCCCTGGAGATCTGGAGCAAGGCGGCAGAGGGGTGCTGGGGTTACCCACATCCCGCACCCCCCCTAGGCCTGGCCAAGCAGGCCTCCGGCATGGCGTGGGCCTGCCAAACCTCCTCCTGCCTGACTCCCGGCTCCCAGGAAGGAGAGATCCTTCAAGAAGCTGGGAGAACAGAAGTTCAGAGCCCCACCCAGACCCTCCCTAAGGAGCCGCATGGATAGTGGGGGAAGGCCTAGGGTCCTTCAAGCTCCACCAAGGGACCCAACTCACCGGCTTGCCCAGGGGTGTGGCCCGGGGAAGCCCTGGAGATCTGGAGCAAGGCGGCAGAGGGGTGCTGGGGTTACCCAAATCCCGCACCCCCCCTAGGCCTGGCCAAGCAGGCCTCCGGCATGGCGTGGGCCTGCCAAACCTCCTCCTGCCTGACTCCCGGCTCCCAGGAAGGAGAGATCCTTCAAGAGCTGGGAGAACAGAAGTTCAGAGCCCCACCCAGACCCTCCCTAAGGAGCCGCATGGATAGTGGGGGAAGGCCTAGGGTCCTTCAAGCTCCACCAAGGGACCCAACTCACCGGCTTGCCCAGGGGTGTGGCCCGGGGAAGCCCTGGAGATCTGGAGCAAGGCGGCAGAGGGGTGCTGGGGTTACCCAAATCCCGCACCCCCCCTAGGCCTGGCCAAGCAGGCCTCCGGCATGGCGTGGGCCTGCCAAACCTCCTCCTGCCTGACTCCCGGCTCCCAGGAAGGAGAGATCCTTCAAGAAGCTGGGAGAACAGAAGTTCAGAGCCCCACCCAGACCCTCCCTAAGGAGCCGCATGGATAGTGGGGGAAGGCCTAGGGTCCTTCAAGCTCCACCAAGGGACCCAACTCACCGGCTTGCCCAGGGGTGTGGCCCGGGGAAGCCCTGGAGATCTGGAGCAAGGCGGCAGAGGGGTGCTGGGGTTACCCAAATCCCGCACCCCCCCTAGGCCTGGCCAAGCAGGCCTCCGGCATGGCGTGGGCCTGCCAAACCTCCTCCTGCCTGACTCCCGGCTCCCAGGAAGGAGAGATCCTTCAAGAAGCTGGGAGAACAGAAGTTCAGAGCCCCACCCAGACCCTCCCTAAGGAGCCGCATGGATAGTGTGGGAAGGCCTAGGGTCCTTCAAGCTCCACCAAGGGACCCAACTCACCGGCTTGCCCAGGGGTGTGGCCCGGGGAAGCCCTGGAGATCTGGAGCAAGGCGGCAGAGGGGTGCTGGGGTTACCCAAAGCCCGCACCCCCCCTAGGCCTGGCCAAGCAGGCCTCCGGCATGGCGTGGGCCTGCCAAACCTCCTCCTGCCTGACTCCCGGCTCCCAGGAAGGAGAGATCCTTCAAGAAGCTGGGAGAACAGAAGTTCAGAGCCCCACCCAGACCCCTCCCTAAGGAGCCGCATGGATAGTGGGGGAAGGCCTAGGGTACTTCAAGCTCCACCAAGGGACCCAACTCACCGGCTTGCCCAGGGGTGTGGCCCGGGGAAGCCCTGGAGATCTGGAGCAAGGCGGCAGAGGGGTGCTGGGGTTACCCAAATCCCGCACCCCCCCTAGGCCTGGCCTAGGAGGCCACCGGCATGGCGTGGGCCTGCCAAACCTCCTCCTGCCTGACTCCCGGCTCCCAGGAAGGAGAGATCCTTCAAGAAGCTGGAGAACAGAAGTTCAGAGCCCCACCCAGACCCTCCCTAAGGATCCGCATGGATAGTGGGGGAAGGCCTAGGGTCCTTCAAGCTCCACCAAGGGACCCAACTCACCGGCTTGCCCAGGGGTGTGGCCCGGGGAAGCCCTGGAGATCTGGAGCAAGGCGGCAGAGGGGTGCTGGGGTAACCCAAATCCCGCACCCCCCCTAGGCCTGGCCAAGCAGGCCACCGGCATGGCGTGGGCCTGCCAAACCTCCTCCTGCCTGACTCCCGGCTCCCAGGAAGGAGAGATCCTTCAAGAAGCTGGGAGAACAGAAGTTCAGAGCCCCACCCAGACCCTCCCTAAGGAGCCGCATGGATAGTGGGGGAAGGCCTAGGGTCCTTCAAGCTCCACCAAGGGACCCAACTCACCGGCTTGCCCAGGGGTGTGGCCCGGGGAAGCCCTGGAGATCTGGAGCAAGGCGGCAGAGGGGTGCTGGGGTTACCCAAATCCCGCACCCCCCCTAGGCCTGGCCAAGCAGGCCTCCGGCATGGCGTGGGCCTGCCAAACCTCCTCCTGCCTGACTCCCGGCTCCCAGGAAGGAGAGATCCTTCAAGAAGCTGGGAGAACAGAAGTTCAGAGCCCCACCCAGACCCTCCCTAAGGAGCCGCATGGATAGTGGGGGAAGGCCTAGGGTCCTTCAAGCTCCACCAAGGGACCCAACTCACCGGCTTGCCCAGGGGTGTGGCCCGGGGAAGCCCTGGAGATCTGGAGCAAGGCGGCAGAGGGGTGCTGGGGTTACCCAAATCCCGCACCCCCCCTAGGCCTGGCCAAGCAGGCCTCCGGCATGGCGTGGGCCTGCCAAACCTCCTCCTGCCTGACTCCCGGCTCCCAGGAAGTTACAATAACTATTGGGACAGAAATAAGAGTGTCAGGCC